>NW_027187325.1:11750937-11887275 GCF_028583685.1 Petaurus breviceps papuanus
AAGAAAGAAAGAAAGAAAGAAAGAAAGAAAGAAAGAAAGAAAGAAAGGATTAAGAGTATGGTTTCTGAAAAATCCTGGGGAGACTTGTAAGAACTTCTACTAAGTAAAGTGAGCAGAACCAGGGAATAATTTATACAGTAAAAAGAATATTTTATAAAATAAACTTTGAAAGACTTAGTAATTAATAACGTTCATCAACAATGACTCTTATCAATGACCAACCACAATTCTAAATGACTCATGATGAAACATGAAATCCATCTCTATATAGTAAGCTGATGGTCTCAGAGTGTAGAGTGTAGTGAATTTTCTTCTTTTTTTTTCTGGACATGGCTAATTAATGTAATAATTTGTTTTGCAAGACTACACATAATTGCAATAATTTTGTCTTTTCCTGTTTTCTCTATGTGTGAGAGAAGGGGGTGAGGAGAGAAAAAGAATTCAGAACTGCAAATAAAATAAATTTTTAAAATTTTTAAATTAAAATTCAATACAGCAAACATGCTGAAAATGTGCCAAGCACTGTTCCATATGCTAGGAAAAATGCAAAATTCAGATAAGGTATAGTTCTTGTCCTCATGGACCTTACTATCTAGGAAACGGAGTGGCACAGATAAAGTGCCGTACCTGGAATCAGGAAGACCTGAGTTCGAATCTGGCCTCAGATATTTACTAGCTGTGTGACCCTAAGCAAGTCACTCAACCTCTATTTTGCCCAGTTTCTTCATCTATAAAATGGGGATAAAAATGACACCTATCTCCCAGAGTTGTTATGGGCACTAAATGAAACAACAATCATAAAGAGCTTAGCACAGGGCCTGGCACAAAGTAAACACTAAATAAATGTTAGCTTTTATTAATGTTATTGTTATTAGGCACAAACTGGAATGCCTGTTACAATACATGATAAGTATATAAGAGAACTTCAAAGTTCCACAAGGGAAAATCTATAATATGAATAATTATTTCTACTCCAGATTCACAGTATAATATGATCACATACAGTTGCAAAGCTGCAAAATTTGTTTATGTCTGTATGTAGGCGTGTTTATAGACACCATGGAAATTTAGTCAGGAGAAAAAGAGTAAAGTCAGGTCCCGATGTCTGGCTGAACTGTATATTTTAGCAAGGCCTCTTGTCAGCAGATGAACTGCAGGACCAATATGTTTCCTGGGCCCTAACAGAATGAAACGAGACTTAGAAAACTGGATGAACCAACTGTTTTGTTTCAGTATGAATCGGCTGTACTTCTATAGAAACTGTTCATTATAGGACAATTCTGCAATGATTGCCCTCATGTAAAGAGAAGTCATCTGTGCCCTATGAAATAGCTACAGACTACATGTTTCCTATCAAAACAGGAAAATTTAAACCTCAAAATTAGGGAACTTCTCTGTTTAAGGCCTGTTTTGGTGAGCAAAAGCATAGCCTTATTTTGAGAGAGAGTAGCTTTCCTTCCATACACTTCAGACTCATGCAATCCATTCTTATGAGTGTCAAATGACAACTAATCATAACAGTGATGACAAAACTTTGTGACACAAATTCTCCATTTGCTGTAAATCAAAAAATAAATGGAAACTCTTCAGTCCCAGGTCCTCCACCAAAAATGAGCTATTTCCACTTTAATAAGATGTAGCTGAATTTTGAAATTTCTTATCCCATTGATTCAATTAATTCTAATGTTCTCTCAGTGTTTGACCCATTGGAACCCAGTCCCTATACCCAGAGACCAGTTCAGTTGTCAAAAAGCCCCCATTCAGAGCCTTCTTAAAAAAACAAGCATTTTTGACACTTTTGGTAAATAAGGGGGTTGAACACACTGTCCTCTGAAGTCCTATACAGATCTTGATCCTTATCATCCAATGATCTATGAAATCTGTTCCAAAGCCCAAAGAAAATTACAAGAAGCCAACTCGAAGGTGTGTAGGTGGGCTGTTAGAGGTAGATCAATGGTCACAGAAGAAGGGATAAAAGAGAGTTTGAAATGCAGGGAGGAAATAGGAAAATGTTAAAGCACAAAACCCCCTTTTTTATTTATTGCCACATACAGAACAATGTTGGATAAGTATGATGAAAACTTTGAGTCATTAGAACCATCCAGACATAACCATTACAACACAAATTTATTTAGACTATATTTTTGTTACAAAGAAGACCTTTTATTTGGGGGAGAAGGAGACTTCGAAGTTAGTGATAGTGATGCAAAAAAAAAGAAGAAGAAGAAAGGAACATTAATAAAACTTTTAAATATCCAGAGAGGGGCAGAAGGAAGTCCTGAAGGAAAGCAGAATTAAGCAGGGCAACACTGGTACTATTACATTAAACGTGAGTGTGTGTGCATACATACCAAATTGTACATAACAGATTTTTAAAAGTTTAAATTATGTTTCCAATGCTTCTATGAAAGTTGGGAATTTAAAGTATCTTAGAAAAAAATTTCATCTAAATTAGAAAAAGATTTTTAGTTTGGGGAAGGGCATACATTTTTCGCTAGAAGTAACTTTGCAGAACATTTCATTTGCCAGTGATAATGCTGCATAAAATCAGGGCTATGGTACTATCTGGGGCAGTTAGTGGAAAGATCAGTGAGCAGAATGTGAAAAACACCAGGATTTGTTTGTATTTCCCCACTACTGAAGCAGCGGAATTTTAACTTCTATGCTAGATTCAGTTCTTGCCAAAGTAATTTACCACTACTTGGATCCTTAGTCTATATTGCTATAATCACATGCCTTATTTGGAGGCATTCCTAAAAATCACTCAGAAACTGTAGTTATAATAAAAACCTGGACTCACTGCTGCAAGAATCTTTGTTCATGAGCCTTGATGTCATTAACAGTCAGTCCATAGCCTGCAACACACGCAGATTTTCTCTCAAAAAAAATTTTAAAAATGCAAGACCTTATTGTCAGAGTGGAGAGACATGGAGATATGACCTGGTAGGAAGGGCATTTTAAAAAATTCCTGTGTCAGACAGATCCGATGAACTTCATATCTATATTTTTACTTCAATAACTAAGTAACTTCAGTTAACTAAGCTTGGGACTATAATAGCCCCTAGTTAAGGAAAACATGGAATTATAACAAGTTGCTTGTTCTCAAGAAACTTCTAATATCTCTAAGAAAGCAAGCCACACATACATAATATGAGACATCAATATATGGCAGACATAATTAAGTAACAGTATAAGATGGGCAGGGGAGGAATGATGATCTAAAGGATGTCGACTTTGTAAGAATGGGAGACGGAGGGGAGATCTGAGAGAAGAACTGACACCATAGGCTAGTAGGGAGGTATATAAATGAGAAATGGTGACAAGGATTATTTCCTGCTGAAGAATCCACCGGCCTAAAGGGGTATTAATACACATAAGAGATGGGATTTTTCAAATACTTTAGAAGCAACAATTTATAGGACAAAAACCAATATGCAAATTATTCTTATATCAAAGATGATTTTCCCCCAATTTAGCAGAATTTATTAAATGTCCACTATGTGATCGACATTGGGAAAATAAAACCAGTTGCTGCTCTTAAAAAGTTTATATTCTCCTGAGAGAAAACAACTGAGATAAGTAAATATAACATTTATAAAAAATGAATCAAAGTAATTTCAAGGAAGGGCTCTGAGAAATAGAAATCAGCAGAGGTCTGTGTTAGAAGGTGGCATTTGACTTGCTCTGAGGGACAGCTAGGTGGTACAGTAAACAGAGTACTGGCCCTGAAATCAGAAGGACCCGAGTTCAAACCTGACCTCAGACACTTGACACTTAACTAGCTGTGTGATCTTGGGCAAGTCGCTTAACCAAAACTGCCTTCCCCCCTCAAAAAAAAAAATTAGAAAAATAACTTGCTCTGAAAGGAGGAAGGTATTCTAAGCAACAAAGGAAAGGAGGGAGAGCATTCTAGAAATAAAAGACAGGGCGGCAAAAGCATGGAGAGAGGAGATGAAATATCATATTTAGAGAATTTCAAGGGGAACAATTTGGCTTCAATTTAGTATGTGATGGTGGCTAATTTTAGAGCATTATTATTACCATTTCATCTATGGTCAAGGTAGCTAGGTGGCACAGTGGGTAGAACACTGGGCCTGGAATGAGGAAGACATACCTTCCTGAATTAAAGTCTGGCCTCAAACACTTACTAGATGTGTGACCTTGGGCAAGTCACTTAATCCTTTTTGCCTCAGTTTCCTCATCTGTAAAATGAGCTGAAGAAAGAAATGGCAAACCACTCCTATATCTTTACCAAGAAAACACCAAATGGGTTCACAAAGAGTCAGATATGATGGAGGAGAAACTAAATATCCATAATCACTGTGCGACCTCCTTCTGACAAAGACTTGAGAATCATTTGCATAGAGATGGTAGCTGAAGTGATGGAAATGAATGAATCTGCCAAAGGAGAGAGTATAGAAAAAGGTGTAAAGAGGGCCAAGAACAGACCAAAAAGTCTCACGATAAAAAAGGGACTAAAGAGTTCTCCTGTGACTCACTCTGATGTGCAAGAAGAATCTCTTTCCCACTGTGGAAAGAGTCCGGGGACAATAGGCAATCATTTCTACAATGCAGAATCTGAGGACCCTCCTCTTACCAAGATAACGGCTTGTAATGACTTATCATACATGTCATCAAAGAGAACAGTCCCTCCTCAACCCCGCTTCTTAAGATTTCCTGGCTTCCTTCAAGACTCCACTCAAAAGCCTGTTCCCCTTGTTGCCTTCTCCAATGGCCCTTTTCTGGTTTATGAATTACTAGTGCCTTCTCCTGTAAGACTCCTCCATTCATTCTCTATATATCTCAAATGGAGCTAGTTATTTATATGTTATCTCCCCCATTAGAATGTGAGCTCCTTGAGGACAGGGATCATATTATGATTTTAACTTTTAACCCAGTACTTAGTAGGGAGGAAGGGTGGGAAACCCTTGTGGAAAACACCACATGTGGCCTCAAGTGTAGCCCTTTAACTCAATTCAAACTTCACAGAACAAATACCCTTAATAAAAGGATTTGTTTCATCAAACTTGGACTCAGTCAAAAGGCCGCACCCAAGGACCTAGAAGCCACAGATTCCCCACCCCTGGTATAGAGCCTGTCAAACGATAAGAACTTTATTAATGCTTCTCGACTGACTGCCATAGAGTTGCTCTAAATAAACTCTTTTCTCACATACTCTATCTTGCCCCTAAATATATTTTTAATCAGTATAACAAGGTTATTTCTGTATTCATTTTTAGACTGCAAGAAAATATCATGCTATATTTGATAAGTAAAGGTCACGGCGAAATATGTAACAATAAACTTGACTGTAGTGATGATCTCTTTTCCAAGTTTTAATACAGCACAGCGAATTCCTTGCACCCACACTGAGCAGTTTCAGTAGAAACATACAAGAATGAACACAAGAATATTTAGTAAAGACAAAGACTCTACAGAAATGGCAGCAAGCTAGAGAGAAGGAATGCATGATAAATGAAGTATGTGACCACAGAGATAACTAGTCTAGGCAAATAAGCTTTTTAGAGTTCATGTGGAAATTTAAAGCCTAACATTCTAATGTATGATGGCAAAAAAACAGAACCAAGCTATAAAAATAGCTGCCAAACAGAAGGCCAAAGTTTTTACTTTTCAGTCATATGATTTGTTTTAATGGCAATTTTTACAATTAAAAAAACCCAATAACAACAAAATGAGATTCTAGATATGTAAAGTATATAGATAGGTCCAATTGGACTATGTGGCAGTGGGAATAACCATCTCCTAGAATCACATCTATTTTTTGACATTAGAAAGTCTGTTTCATTTGAGGAAGGGGCAAAGAAAATATTTTAATACCAGTTACTACTACCTATTCTTTTTGCAAATAATTTTTCTTTCTAATATATCAGAATACTTTGGTTTGAGAATATTTTCCCAAGGTGCACATGGGACAATGTGACAAAAAAATATCAATAAAATGGAAACCATGAACGAGAAACCCATGATTATTCACCAACACTTCTTTTCTTTTTTTTTTTTTTTAAAGCAATTGGGGTTAAGTAACTTGCTCAAGGTTACACGGCCAGGTGTTTCTGGGTGGGTGCTAAGTGTCTGAGCCCGGGTTTGATCCCCAGGTCATCCCGACACTGGGGCTGGTGCTCTTACTCGCTCTGCTACCTGGCCTCCCCTATCAACACTTATTTTCACTCATGTTCTGTGGATAAAGCCAGAGGAAACGCGCAATAATATAAGATAATATGCAGAATGTCTGCCACTTTGCATCTGATGTTTTCCCTGGTTTCAACTCCTTGGAACAAGATGCCCCTTCCCAGGATAAGCTCATCACTTCTACGCTTAATCACAGGGCAGTAAACTCAAATCTTACTGGTAACATTTCCCTCAACCTCTTCTCCTCCTTTGATTAAAAGGCTGGAAGGAGTACCAAGCCCCTTCCAATGCCTTCTTTCACAGAACGCAGAAATCGGACTCAGTTAACTCCATTTTACATCTGCTATTCAGTCTGGTTCCAGCTCCACTGAGAGAGAGGCCTCGAAGCTTCCCTTCTCCCCCAGCTTTCCTGCTCCTTTTGTGGCTTATTTCCCCTCTTAGAGTTTAAGTTCCTTGAGGGCAGGGACTGTCTTTCTTTTTATGAAATGTATCCTCAGTGCTTAGCACAGAGTCTGACACTAGTAGGTGCTTAATAAATGTTTATTGGATTGGCTTGGCAAAGCAGTCTCATTTCTGGTTTTCTAAAGACACGTTATCCATAGAGCAGGTGATAAAGAAATCCTTCTTTCAAATTCTTACAAACTAAAGCAGAGCAGATGTTAAAAATAATTTGTGGAAACCATACATTATTTTTTGTTTTCCAACACCAAAGAAACTATAGCAGTTAGGCCTTTTGAAGAAAATTAAAATACAGAAATATTTTCTCTAACTTCCATTGTAAGAATTAAAGACAGGCCTATATTGAGACAAAACCTTAAAAATCACTTGTTAAACTATTAAGGATTTTGATTGGTTCATTGTTTTATGTTACATTTGCCACTACTTCCAATGATATAGACGATCATGAGTGGTAATCATGATAAAAACACACTTAAAAGTCAGTGGATTTTGTTACTGAGCTGGGTATTTTAATATGTTTTTTCAAAATTAGTTTGCTATTTATAACATGAAATACACTAACAAAGTTTGGAGAAGGAGACTGTAGGAAAAGGAAGGGATAATTCTGGTATTTGTTTCCATCAATGTGAACAATCTAATGACTTCATTTCATCATTATCATCAATAGGAGGCAATAAAATTTTAATAGTATTTTTAAATTGGTATCAAAATACCCCTAAAGTCTTTCATTCACCATCAATAAAATTTAAATTTGATAAACAGAATATGATTCTCTTAAAAAAAGCACTTCTTACCTCTTTTTGGCCTCTTCATATTGCCAATTAAGTCGAACTCTGTCTACAAGTCTTGTTTTATCATCAAAGCCAAACTTAAAGTATAGAAGAAGAGGTGTAAAAGGTTGAAAGGGGAGAAGAAAACAATATATTAGTGACTCATCTTGCTTATATAAAATCCATCTAAACTTTTACACCTAAATAATAACATTTTAAAAAATCTTTCAAATGATCTTAGCAAAGAAATGATTTTCAATCAAAGGTTATGGTTATTTTTAGTTAGGAAAATTTCCCAAATCCTCTTTTAGGAAACTGTTACTACAATGTTTTTTCAAAAAAAAGATTAGCGTTTTTCTTTGACGATGGTTTAAATGGCATATGAAAGATTTAAGTGCAAATAATAAATGCCAGAGATCGTCTATCTTTTAGTGATCACGTTAGTGCAACAAATTAACAGGATAAGACATTCTGTAATAAATATCTGAGGCTCAGGAAAAAGTACAGGTCCAGTATCACATATTATGTTTATGAATGGTGGTTATTATGGGAAAACAGCATATGCTCTATGTGCTCATGAGCACAGATTGGGGAGATGATGAGATTATAAGAATAAATATCAGAATTCACAAAACTCTGTAAATTGAACAAATTTTTTAAAAAATTGCAATGTTCCAATATGGACGAATACAGAGTTACACATTTAGGAAGGAAAACCAAGCCATATGAATAGAATATGAGGAATGACTTAGGATAAAGCATATACAATTTACTGGGAAAGGGACTTAGACCCATGATTTCACTGACAAAGGCAACTTCCAGATCACAATACCTCTTCAACCAAAGCAGGTTGGCACCTATTCCGTAACTCAGAGTCTTAGAGAGCTACTTAGTCCTGAAAGGTTGTGTCACACATAAACACACACACACACACACACACACACACACACACATTGTGTTGTGACTAGAGTCAGGAAAACCTGAGACATATACATCTCACTGAGCCAGGCTATAAGCCTCTCTGAGGCTATAGGTTGCAGAGAAGGATAACAAATATACATATTTGTGAATATAACTATAGTAGCTTTGTCTTGGGTCATCTTCTATTCTCTCTCTGATAACATCAGCTCCCATGAATTCAATTATCATTCAGATCCATTTATCCAGCCAGATCAAGTCATGTTATCTCCAACTGCTTAGAGACATGCCTTGTCTTACACACATCTTAAACTCAACATATCCATAATTGAACTCATCTATCCTCTCCACCCCTTCACTCTTTCTAACTTATTATTTTTGAGGACACAACCATCCTCCCAGTCACTCAGGCTCAGAAGCTAGGTAACATCATTCACTCTTCACTCTCTCTTAAAAACCTCCCAAATTTGATTTGTTGCCAAAATCCTGTTGGCTTTACATTTGTAACATCTCTTTGATATGGCTCCTTCTGTCCCCTGATGCTGCTGCCACCCTGGTACAAGCCCTTAGTCAAGTCAGGCCTGGAATTACTGCCTACCTGCTTTATGTCTCTCACTAGTTCAGTCATTCTCCACTCAGTCAGCAAAATGATCTTCCTGAAGTGTAGCTCTAACCATGTCATCAGCAGACCCTCCCCCCAATTCAAGAAATTCCAGTGGCTCCCTACTAGCTCCACGTTCAAAATTAAAATCTTCCGTTTGGCTTTTAAACCTTTATAACTTGGCTCTCTCCTACCTTTTCAGTCTTCTTATACCTTACTCCCTTCAGTTTACTCAATAATCCAGTGACAATGGTCTCTTTGCTGTTCCTGGCACAAGATAAACTCCACCTGCTGACTCTGTAAATGTAAGTTTTCACCGGCTATTCCCTGTACCTGGAATTCTCTCCTTCCTCATCTCTTTCTCCTAGCTTCCCTGGCTACTCCATTTCAGCTAAAATCTCCCCTTCTGAAAAAAAAGTCTTTCCTGGTAACACTTAATGTTAGTGTCTTCCTTCTGAGACTTTGTCTGTCTGTGTGTGTCACATGCATATTTCTTGTTTGTACGTTGCTACTTGTATGTTGTTGTCTTGTTAGATTATAAGGTTCTTGAGGATAGGAACTGTTTCTGCCCTTCATAGTCTGCTCAATATTTAGTATAGTACAGGGAACCTAGTAGATGCTTAACAAATTCCTGCTGATTTGGCATGCGCATGCATATATTTATATATTTAATAATTATGCATGTTAAATGCTGAACATAATCAACAACATAGTTAAACTTTTGAAATTATTACTATTATAATCATAGACATTAAAACAGAGAACATCCTAGGCCAAAAAAATTATAGGCCTGGTCCAAGAAATCATCTCCACCACCATCACCACCATCACCATCACCATCATCATCACCATCATCATCATCATCATCATCATCACCATCATCATCAATATCACCATCATCATCATCACCATCACCACCATCACCATCATCATTTTCAGTAGTAGTAGAACTCTTCATTATCATCACCAGTCAGTTAATAAACATTTATTAAAGGTTTACTATGTGCCAGGCACTATGCTAAAAGCTGAAGATACAAAGAGACAAAACACAATCCCTCTCCTCAAAGAGCTCACATCTAATAGGGGAAATAGTAGTAGTAGTAGTAATCATCGTCATAGTAGTAGTAGTGGTGGTGGTAGTTCTAATGGTTGTAATAGTTGTAATGATATTAGCAGAAATGCAAACTCAACACTGATATGTACAGAAAAGTGAATAATAGTAGTCATGATAAGAACAGTTAGCTCGGTCAGACCCTATATCCATTACAGTGCCGGCTGCACTACATAATCTTGTGTGTTCAGCTTGGTGGGCAGACATGTCAATCTGACTAGAATTTCCGAGATTATATATTACAGCTGCTATTAAAAAGCTTAACCTTTGGAATATGAGCTTTGAAATCAGTGACATTCAATGGGTCTGCATGGTTTGGTTTTCCCTCTTGATTATATGAGCATACTGCTGTTCCAAGAAGAGAAAATTTTCATACTGTCACATATATATTTTCCTAACCCAATCAGAATATAACATGTTTAAATAGTTCCAGAAAATTAAGACCTCTGAGTCCCTTTTTGCTAAAGAGGTTAAGTATGGTGGAAAGAAAACTGGCCTTCAGTAAGAAAACTTGGATTTTCAAGTCCAATTACTATCAAACCCTGGACAAGTGATTTAATCACTGTGTGCATAAATTTCCTCTTCTACAAGATAAGGAAAATAATAATGGCAATACCTTACTCAGAGGGTTGTTTTAAGAATTAAATGAGTGTATATGAAAGTACTTTGTGAACCATAAAACACAAGACAGGTCATTTATTATTACTATCTAATCCTTAAGATTAATGACAAGACCATTAAAAGATGCTTAAAAAAATTACATTAAACTACATACTTGTCCAACAGCCTCAGTTAGTATCTCTTATACTATTCTCAGAAGACATGAACATTTTATCCTTTCTTTTTTTTAGAACATATCTATATTCCACATTACTATTAAGTCATCACTTAAATCTCTCTCCCAGATTCTGCAATCTTCATTTCTTTAAGCCTCTTTCATTGCGACTTTTTATTTCTCTCTTTTGAACCAAAATTATATTCCACTCTCCCTTTGTCTTCCCTTCTCAGGGAAGGGAAATCCCAATGTAAAAACTCCTCCCACTGATGCAGATAGCATCTCATCTGTAACTTAAGATCTCACAAACAGTTTCCTAGGGCATTGAGGGACTCAGGAACTTAAGCAAGCAAAGGAAGTATTTGAACTCATGGTTTTCTAGACACAACTGCCTTTCAAGTTACTATTTTTAAAATCATGGAATCCAAAAATGAGACATAGTTCTTATAGGTTAAATTATATATTCCAGTATTACCCTGCTGTTCCTTAGCAAGATCTCATTACTGATTCCTGTTCTTTTTATGGTAATGAAAAACTAGCCTACAGTCAGAAAATTGTAAGAACTAAGATCTAGACCTGGCAGGGCTTTCAGGGGACATTTGGTCCAATCTCTTCATTTTATAGATCGCCAAATGGGCTAAGTGACTTATCTAAGGTCTTTGTTCTTGTTCAGTTGTTTCTGTCATGCCTGATTCTTCATGATCCTTTTTGGGGTTTTCTTGGCAAAGAAACTGGAGTGGTTTGCCTTTTCCAGCTCATTTTACAGATGAGGAAACTGAGGTAAACAGGATTAATGACTTGTCCAGGGTCACACATCCAATAAGTGCTTGAGGCCAGCTTCAAACTCATGAATATGGGTCTTCCTTACTCCAGGCCTGATCTTTATCCCCTGCATCACCTAGCTGTTTGTCTAAAGTCTAACAGGTAGTAATTTAACAGGTAGAATTTGAATCCATATCCACTGATTCCAAAGCCAAGACTCATTCCCCTGATCTATGCTGCATTTTTCCATCTGCTAATTAATGAAAACTGAACTCTCAAGAATACAAAGGCATTTTAAAATACCTGAACCATAAACAGAAGTAACCAACAGGCATAATGTGTCAGGGTATAAATCCTGAAATTCTGTTTTCAGGACTTTTAGGTGACCTATGACACAACTTTCTGATTTTTATTAATAAGAAAAGTGAGGCTGAGGGGTGAACCCACTTGCCAAAAATCACACACCAAAAGTATTCTGCTATTCATGACATTAAGGAGTTTGAAAAAGTTGGTTGGGGGTGTTAGAGGGATAGGATTTTTTCCTTCATAAAAAAATATTCTAATTATTTTATTTCATCATTATCAGGCCTCTCCAGCTCCTCAAGAGAATCTGAATGTTAACTTTATGAGCTCAATCAATTAATAAATATTTATTAAAGTGCCTATCAAGCTCCAGGCACCGAGCATAGAGTACATAAGATACAAAAAGAGGCAAAAGACCACCCCTGCCCTCCAGGAGCTTACATTCCAATGGGTTTTTCCAAGAAGAAAAACAAACCTTGTTACTTTTCTTTTTTCAAAGATGGAAAGATTATATCTCTCAGTGAATTCCATCCTGAGTTCACGTCACACACCTTTACCTTCTCAGAAGATCTCAGACCACTTCCCAGAGTTCATAAGTAAAAGTAATTTCAATTCAATTAGACTTTGAATACATAAGAGGCAATATTGTATAGCGAGTAGGAAGCTGGCCTCAAAGTCAAGAAGACTGGAGTTCCAAGGACAGTATCCAATATAATCAGGTTGTGTGACTCTCGGCAATTCAGTTAACTACACAGTCCCCTGAGACACCTCTCAGAGACTTTTAAATTGCAAAGCACAAAACGAACTAACTATCCTGAGTAAGTTTCCTCACCCAGGAGCTCCCAGTTTCACTAAGATCACAGGTATGGTTTTAAAAAAAGGAAGAAAGAGGTATTCCATATACCACCTTTTAAATGTATAGATATTTCAGGGAAGATAGATGTCACTAAAATCCCCTCAGGAATGACAGCAGTCACTATTGCTACAATGCCTGTAAATCACACCATCAACAAGAAAACCCAGCAACTCAGCCACCTAAATCATAAGCACAAAAATCGTGAGCAGTATACACTTAAGTTTAATAGAGAAACATGGGGAGATGGAATTTTTTCTTTAGTCTGTATAGTGTGTGAGAGCACACACACACACACACACACACACGGCCCAAATATTTTTTAAATTAAAATAGGAAATGAAAACAGAATAAATCATGGCAACATAAAAGCAGCCTTTTTTCTCCCCCTCTCCTCAAGCTCTTTTCATCTCTGTCAGCCAGCATACCTCTCCAATGATGTCAGTTTGAGAACCAGCGTCACAGTATTGTTGAGGTAGACAAGAGCCGCCAACTGAACCATAATTATGGGACAGATCTTGCAGAGAGTCTGAAATACAACAGCTATTCCTGAAACCATCGGTAAGCTTAGCCAGGCTCTGAAATGAAAGACCAAAAAAAAAAAAAAAAAGAATATGAAAGCAGATGTCTATTTCAATCCTGGTTTGTTTGTTTATTTAGTGGCAGCTCAACCATCATGGTGCAATTTTTATCATTAAGATACAATGTATTTTTTGCTTACCTTCCCACTTCTTCCCTTCCTTGCCCAAAACACAGGATGATATTCAACCCAAACAGAAGTACTTTTTCAATGAAAAAAAGTATTTTTTGAGGATTCACAGAAAACAAGGGCATATATGCCCAGTAAAATCCAGAATCAGGAACACTTAAATTCAAATCCCATCTCAGACACTTATTTGCTATATGATGCTGGGCAAGTCACTTGACTTCTATTTGTCCCAGTTTCCCAATCTACAAAATGGGAATAATAACACCACCTACTTCCCAGGGTTGTTGTAAGGATTGTTTGTGATGAAAAACCTCATCTAAAATTTAATCAAGGACACAGAGATCTCTTAGTATAAGAACAGGAATTTATTCTCTTCCCTGGGAGAAGAGGGTGTTCTTCCCCATGACTGATCATGAGGAAGAGCCACATTATAAAAGGCAGAACAAGAATTTATACCCTAATGTAGTCAAACCCCCTTCTCCCTCCCCCTCGTGCCCCCCCCCCCGGGAAAATCTTCCTCAATGGCAAATAACATGGAAATGGGAAATGGACAATGTGAAGAAGGGAGGGACTAAAGTCACCAGCAAGGTTGGAGGTTAAAAGACTCCTCAAAAGGGCTTGCTGCTGATTGACAGCAGAAATGGAGGTGGGGAGGGGAGAGGTGAAGTAGACAGTCAGAACTGACACCAATTTATAAGATCCATTTTGAGAAGTTTTCAAGTTTTCACTCCCCAGACAGGATCAAATGAGATGATAATTGTAAAGTGCTTAGCACAGTGTCTGGCATGAATGTTACCATCATCATCATCATCATCACCATCATCATTACTATAAATATTCAAGTTGGAAGGTCATTTACCCCAGATCTATTTAATCTGGATCCATGGACAGATCTTAGAGGTAGTCTGTGAAGTCTGATCTGAAAAACTGTTCATATTTATTTCAGTATATCTGGTATGCTTTGCAAGCCTATATTTAATTTATTGATTTAAAAACATTTTTCAGTAATCCATAGGCTTCCCCCATCAAAGGAGTCCATGACACATAAAAATTTAAGAACCCCTAATCTAGTCCAACTTTCTCATTTTAGAGATGAAGAAATTAAGACCCACTGAGTTTTGGGGTTTTTTTGTGGTTTGTTTGCTTTTTGACAAGGAATCAAGGTCAAGTGACTTGCAGGGTCACACAGCTAGTAAGTGTCAAGTGTCTGAGGTTGGATTTGAACTCAGGTCCTCCTGACTCCAGGGCCAATGTTCTATCCATCACACCACCTAGCTGCCCCCCCCCTTAAAAAATAATTTGTTTCTTTTGTAATTCTATGAATTTATTTAATTTTATTTATTCATTGGAGGCAATTGGGATTAAATTACTTGCCCAAGGTCACACAGCTAGTAAGTGTCTGAGGCTGAATCTGAACTCAGGTCCTCCTGACTCCAGGGCCAGTGCTCTACCCCCCAACCCTTTTTTTTTTGAGATTCTCTGGGTCTTAATTTCTTCATCTCTAAAATGAGAAAGTTGATACCCAGAGAAATGCCAAAGCTCACACAGAAAGTTAACTTGATTATTTTACAGATTATGAAATTTAGAGATTCAGAGCTCAGAGGGACCATAGAGGCCATCTAACTCCACTGGCCTCATTTTACAGATGAGAAGCCTGAGTCCCAAGGAAGGTAAGGGAATCTTTGTTAATAAGGATTGGTCCCTTTTTTTCACATTTGTACCTTACTATCTAATATAATGCTTGTCACATGGTAGGAACTTTAAAAAAAAAATACTTGCTGGTTGTTTGATTGCCTAATGTCATGACAACAGAAATCCCAGGTCTTCTGAATCCAGAGGCAGTGTTCTTTCCATTACAGAGCTGGGCCCATCTTAGAGGACTTGTACAAAAAGTTGTCGGTGGCAGGCTTGTCAACTCTACAACCAATTCTACCATTTTTTAAATCTTTGTTTTCAAATATCTATTTTGTTCATGCAAAGAAATAAGCACCTAGACTAAGATGTCCTAACTGTCCATAGGGCAAGCGAAAACTTTGAGCCTTTAGAGTCTTTCTAAATAATGATGATGATGGTGATAGTCAAGCAGCATGTTAAGCACTTCACAGATAATTCTCATTTGAATCTCACAATAATCTTAGAAGGTAGGTGCTATAATGACCATTTTAGATATGAGGGCACTGAGGCAAACATAGGTGAAGTTACCTGCCCAGAATTACATAGCTACTAAGTATATGAGGCTGAATTTGAACTCAGATCTTCCTGATTCCAGGTCCAACATTGTGTCCACTATGCTGTCTATTATAGGCAAACTACATAAAATTTGAAAAAGACTCTTCAAGTCAAATAGAATGTTTTAAAGCCAGCGACATACTTAACACATGTCTCCCGTCAGCTCAGGCTAAGTCTATTTAATTTCTTGACCTGATTTTTCAGTTATAATTCTATGTGGCAAAAAAATATTTTCATATGACTTCACATATGCCAAAAATAAAAAGTAAATATGTATTCTGGCATTCAGGAGAAACCACTAGTATCCTCTATTCACAATTAAATTAAAAATAAAAGCTTGACTTTCTTCCATTTTCAAAGACTCAGTTTTTGAGATAGGGATCTTCAGCCTACTACATTAATGTAATCTATCAAATAGAGAAGCCACTCTGCACAAGACTGACCTGTCAAATGGTTTTATGGCAGAGTGTGACCGTCTTCAAGAGCCAGTAGTTCCAAAAGGTCTCAGGTTATTACTCATAAAGGAGCAATGGAATTTCCACAGCTGGAGTGGCCAGAAGGACTGTTTGGTTTGTGTCCTCCTCTCTAGGTCTACAACGTAGAGGAAAGGGGCTGCCTGATTCTACAGGAAGTTCTGATGATCCCAGGGATCTTCAAGTAGAAGAAAAATGGCAGAGAGGCATAGTTCTCTCCACTAAAAGTTAGAGGGAAATGCTTGTCTTTCTTATACAGCATGACAAACATGGGAAAATAAACTGGCCTTGGGAGTCAAAAGACCTGGGTTTTTGTCCCATATCTCTTATTTACCAGTTGTATCACCCTTGGCAAGTCACTGAACCTGAATCTCAGGTTCTTTATTTATGTAATAGGAATAATAATTCTTTTCCTGTCTATCTCAGAGTAGTTGGGAAGATTAAATGATATAATGTATAGGATAGCAATTGGACTTGTGTTTTCAAAACTAAAGTTTCAAATTTACCAGTTTCTTTAATAGCTTGGTGGCAGAGTAGATAAGAGTGATAGAACTGGGAACTGGAAAGATCCGAGTTAAAAATTTTGCCTCGAACAACCTGTGCAATGTTGGGCAAGTCCCACAACCTATCTCAGCCTGTTTTCTCATCTGTGAAATAGACATCATCATCATCATCATCATCATCACAGAGTTTTAAGGTTCAAATGAGATAAGATATATACAGTGCTTTGCAAAACTTAAAATGCAATACATATGCTAGATTTATTAGCGGGAACTCTCAGGTGAAAAATTCCAGGCAGTGCCTTCTCCATAAAATTTTAGGGACTTGCTTAGAGCAAGTTTAACTTGAGAGAAGTTAAATAACTTCCTCAGGGTTACAAAGCAATTGTTATCAAGAGCAGAATTTGAACTCAGGTCTTCCTCACCTATAGGTCAGCTCTCTATCCATGATGCCATGCTGTCTTTCAGGGTATATAAAGTGCTGTAACACCCATGAAAATGTCTACTGTTCATCATGCTGTTTTTTTGTTGGTATCCCAGCTAATGATATTAGCCAATCATCAACAGTACTTGTCAGCTGGTTTTTGTACTTGAGACATATGGTCCTTACATCCCTCTTAAATGAAGGAGCTGGATTCAATGATCTCTAACTTCCCTTTTACAACTCTAAAAATTCTATCAGCAATGGTCCTCAAAAACGACCTGTGATCGCATTAACATGAAGGTTTCCTCCAGCCACACAGACTGGATTATGCCTATCCATTCTTTGTGCCTCTTGTCTATGTCCTACCATTATATACCACTAATGGCTGAACCAATGTTGTGAGAAGCATGGGGCTGGGGAGTGTGCCTTGTTCTCTCCTAAGTCTAAGAGGTTATCAATGGAGCACCTGAACGATATATCCACTGTTATCCTCGCTTTTCCCATGAGACACTACATTTCTTCAGTCTTATCCCTCTCCCGTGGCTCTGGTAGGTAAACTCTTTACCTTACCTTCCTTCTGTATGACTTATTGCAATCTCCCCTCAATCTCCAGTTCTAGTCCATCCTTCTCTACCCCACAGAAACTTAAAATTCCACCTCCGGACCCCCTACCTCTGATAGAGGGAGCTTTCTGCCTTATCTTGCCGGGATTCCCACAACCTCCTACACTCTCCTCCATGCTCCTAAGCAGGCACCCTTCCCTCCATCACCTCCATACTCTTCAGGACTCCTTTTGTCTTGTTTTTCTCCCATTAGAAGATATGTTCCTTGAAGGCAGGGATTGTCTTGTTTGCTTATATTTGTATCCTTAGTACTTAGCACAGTGAATGAAGCACTATAAGTACTGAATAAATATTCTTATCTGTCTATCTTATCAATCATACATTTCCCATATAAGATCCTTTACTAAAGTTTTTCAACTAAGTTGTGTACTTTATGCACTGATGCAAAGTGAAGCAAGCAGAACCAAGAGAACACTGTACACTCTATTAGCAACACAGTGCAATGATCAACTGTGAATGACTTACCTCTTCTCAGCAATACACTGATCCAAGACAAGTCCAAAAGACCCATGATGGAAAATGCTATTCTCATCCATAGAAAGAACTGATGAAGTCTGAATGCAGGTAGAAGCACACTATTTTCACTTTATTTTTTTGTATTTTTTTCCTATTTCTTTTTTCACAACATGACTACTAGTACTGAAATATGTTTTACATGATTGCACACATATAACCTATATAAAATTGCTTACCATATTAGGGAAGGGGAAGTGAGGGAGAAAATTTGGAACTCAAAATTTTATTTTAAAAATTAAATATTAGCACATGAAAATATTGCCATTGGGGGTGGCTAGGTGGCACAATGAATAGAGCACCAGCCCTGGGGTCAGGAGGACCTGAGTTCAAATCTAACCTCAGACACTTAACACTTAACTAGCTGTGAGACTTTGGGCAAGTCACTTAACCCAAACTGTCCCTCCAAAAAGCCAAAATATATATATATACATATTGCCATTAAAATAAAATAATGAGTAAAATAAGGAAAATTAATATAAGAATAAAATATTTTTAAAACAATCAAAGACATTAACTTCAGGTTTTTAGCAAAAACAAAACAGAAATCAAAACAAAAGCCCCTCACCTGTAAAAGAAACCCCACCAAAACCTAACCAAAGTTGTGTACTTGTTATATGTTGCAATCTACTGACAGCAAACTGTTTACTGCCCTCATTTTTAATTCCTCAGAAAATGGAATCTTCTAAAACTCAGAGATATAAAATGACTCAGTTTGGAAAAGATTCATCTGAGGTTGTCAATAAATCCAAATTTCTCCCCTCTCCACTGGCATTGCACTTTTTTTTTTTTTTACCTCTCTTGTGCACTTACTGTGTCTAATTTGTATTTTATTTATCTGGTGCCTTTGTCTTATTTCCTACTAGAGTGTAAGCTGCTCCAAGACCAGGAAAGTGTCTCATTTCATCCTTGTATTACTAACATGTAGTAAAGTTCTTTATATAAGGCAGGTGCTTAACAAATGTAATTTGAATTGAATTTTGATGGCTCAATAAACATATGGACCAGAGTCATTTAAATATTCTTCTTTAATTGGTTTAGAAAGGATAAATGCCTTCTTCTTTTTTCTTTTTGGAAGGGGGAGGGCAGAGCCATTGGGGTTAAGTGACTTGCGCAAGGTCACACAGCTAGTAAGTGTTAAGTGTCTGAGGCCACATTTGAACTCAGGTCCTCCTGATTCCAGGGCTGGCGCTCTATTCACTGCGCCACCTACCTGCCCCAGGATAATTGCCTTCTGAAGACAACAATGCTAAGTGTCTCTGAAAGGTAGCTAGAAGAAAAATATATGCTGATGGGAGGTAGAAATGGAAAAGATGAATGGATTCATCTATATCTGAAAAGGTATCGACACTTTCCCAAGTCTCTAAGAAGAGCAGTATTGTACTTCAGCATTCAAAACTCTCTACCATTCCACTCTACCCTCTTTTCCTGGCTATGTCTCACACTACAACCCTACATGAGTCCCATACTGCAATCCAAATGTTCTTACACTTCTGCCAACACGTTGCAACTGCACTGCATAGTCCAGTCTCCATGTCTTCATTCATGTTAATTCTTCCCTTAAATTTCTTCCCTCTTTCCATAATAGCTTTTATTATTTTTAAAAAAATATTTGTTGAATTAAGTAGTTCATTCAAGATTATAACCAAGAAAATTCCAATCCAATTTCAAGAATTAAGACCAGACTGAGTATATTATGCTACTTCCTTTTAACAAAAGGCTATTTTTTCCTAAACATAGCAAAAAAGAAAAAAAAAGGCAGAAACCAAAAAGTCAAGGGTATAATCTAGAAAAGAAAATCGCATATGTCAAAAGAGATGAAATTGGGGTGTGTATGTGTGTTGCTGTGTAAAGTTCAAAAGCTGTATAGTCTGACATTCTTACTTGCATCAGGTCCCGCCTTTCTTTCTCGCCTGTACAAATAGCTTTTTTTATGGTACGGAGTTCACTCATTATAGCCTGGGCTTCATCCAGTTTGTAATTGGTATGAGCACTTGACATCTTGCGATCAATCCTGTAAAAAAAATCAGAATGACAGCTTATCATTACATAAACAAAGATATAAAAAGAAAAAAGGAAACACAAGGCTTAAATCAGTGACATTCAACACACTGGGGTTATAAAGTCCCTTTGACATCAAACACCTTTACAAAGTCAA
This sequence comes from Petaurus breviceps papuanus, assembly GCF_028583685.1. Classification (NCBI taxonomy): domain Eukaryota; kingdom Metazoa; phylum Chordata; class Mammalia; order Diprotodontia; family Petauridae; genus Petaurus; species Petaurus breviceps. Next base: position 11,771,269 of record NW_027187325.1, read on the forward strand.
AGAACAGTTAAATAACACACCAATGTATTGGCATGGTTTTGTTGACAGAACGTCTTTGATACTTAATAGCTTCCTTCCTGAATATAAAGGCGGTAATACGACTTTGCTTGGCTGACTGTACCCCTTTCTTGTTTCTAAAATGACACAATCTATTGTTGCCTTCATCCTTCCTTATTGGGGGAATCCTCAATAGATTTATTTTCTTTCATTTGCTCTGGATATAAGAAGCACAGATGAGAACAATCTGGTTCAGTGTTTCCATGTCCTCTAAGAATCACTAGGCAAGAGGATGATCCGTTGTTTTAGTCATTTGGCATATGAGTAGAAGGAGAAAGAACACATAGGAGGGAGGGAATAAGCATTTATATAATACCTACTATGTGCTAAGCCTTTTATGAATATGTCATTTGATTTTCACAAGAATTCTGCAAAGTAGATACTATTATTATCCCCATTTTACAGGTGAGGAAACAAAACAATGATGCGAATCTATTCAAATTATTTAGAAAAAAAGTTCTTTAATTTTATAATCATCAGGCATAAGGAAAATATTTATGAAAAGTCCTAAAGGGACTAATGAGCAACTTCTTGAGGATCACTAGAATCCATATAAGCTCTTTCTAAAGAAACAAAACTTAGCAATAGCACAGGATGCTAAAAAGTTGAGACTGTAGCAATATACTCTATTAACAGGTAAAGTTGACTTAATTATCACTTACTGAAACACGCATTTCCTTGCCCTACAAAAGGGAAATTCATCTTTAAAGAAAAGACATAAGCTCTTATTAATCTCCTACTATGTGCCAGGTCGCTCTAAGTAATTTACAAATATCATCTCATCTGATGCTCACACAAACCATGCAAAGCAGGTGCTATTATCATCCTCTGCACAGTTGAGAAGACTGAGACAGATAGTGGGCAAGTGACTTGTCCAGAGCCACACAGCCAGGGAACATCCAAGATGACATAGCTAGTCAATATCTGAGGCTAGATTTGAGCTCCTGTCTTCCTGACTCCCGTCCCAGTGCTTTATCCATTGAACTACCTAGCCAAAGAGAAAAGTGAAAATAAAGTACTTCTGTGCTAAAAGTTTAAAAGGACAGAGCATCTCCAAGAATGTAACTCCTGGCCCCTTTTCTTTTTCTTCCACCTGAGGTACTCACACAGTTTCCCACCTAAACAAAATGACTCCTCAATGGGAGGTGAAAAGCGGGGCCACTTTATAACACCTTCTCACTTTACATTTGTACAGCATTTGATATGTTTTTTCAAAGCATTTTCACTTCCATTATCTCATCTGCCCAGCCTTTCCTCAATATAGCAAGCTGGCCACTGTTCCTACCTCCTTAAATTCTGAATCCCAAATGCACTATCAACTTGCATTCTCTTTTGTTCACTCCCAGTGAGCCACAAATTGCAAAAAGATTTACTTAATAAAATTCTGAGATTGTGACAGACTGAAACATGGGATCCAGAAACATGCACTGAACAAAGAGGAAGGAGAGTTGGATTCCATTCCCAGCTCTGCCATTAATGAATTGCTTATGCAGCTTTGGGCAATTCAATCTCTGTGGGCCTCAATTTCTTCATCTGTAAAACGGAAGGGAATACATTCATTTTTTTGATTCTCTATTATTCTAATTCTAAAGGTTGAAATGAGCTGCTGAATCTCAGGTAAGTTTTACACACATAACCTAGCACACATTTTTAAATAGTGGAAATTATTTTCATCCAGATTCATACTGGTAGTAAATTATCCAATGTATTTCAAATGCTTTCTTATACCCCTAAAAAAAACCCAACCAGTAAATTATAGAATTGTATTACCAGATATAGAGCTTAGTAAGGGAAAAGAGATTTCTTTTTGAGACAAACTCATATTACAGGAAAATCAGAAATATTATGACATATGATAAGGTAAAATCATAAAACATAGGAAAAGTCATGTGTTTTTCCATTTTAAATACTATTCACAGAACTTGATATCTCTAATGCAATGCAAGACTAAAACTCTACACCTGCTTCTTGAGTTGTCTGATTTTTCTTTTATTCAAAATTTAAACTAACTTATGCATCATGCACGGGACCTAGGATTGAGTCTAGGCTCTGCTATCTTATATCAATTTAATTTCTCATTAAGGTTAATCTTTAGTTTACTTATCTGCAAAGTGGAAATAGTGAGACCTGAACTAGCTACATGTTATTGCCCTGGTAGAATGTAAGCTACATGAGGGCAGGAAGTATTCCAGTTTTGTCTCTATGTCCCCAATAGTATGGTGCCTTGCACAGTAGTCACTTAAGAAATGAATGAAGTGAATGGACTTATCATATGGTTCTTTTGAGCACCAAATGAGATCATGTATGTAAACTTCTGTAACTGAAAACATAAATATAAGCTTCTATAAGAGATTATGTTCAGGTGTAACAATTTTGCAACTTCAGTGATGTAGGTAGGTAACAAATGTTACTGACATTTCAACAAGAACACTCTAAAGAGCCAAAATGACAATAAACAGTACAGAAAGCAGCTGAAACTGCTGCTAACTGTAAGGACCACCTGCTTCTCCTGTAAGAAAAGCCTATCGACTGACAGATACAAAGAAATGTAGGAAGATCATATGAGTGAAAGAATTAAACGGTCAAGAAAACAATATACACAATGACTACAATAATAGAAACAGAAACACACAAGCAAAAATCAAAAGTGAGGATTGTAAAATGATAAAGAATATGCATGGCTCAGAAGAAGAGATATGAGAAGATACTTCTACCCCGCTGCTTTGAAAAGATGTATGGTCTTGTGAGCCGTTCGAACCATTCTAGAGAACAATCTAGAACTATGACCAAAGTGCTATTAAAATGTGCATACCCTTGGACCCAGCAATATCATTCCTACGGTTGTATCCCAATACAAGTGGGAAAAACACCCACATGTACAAAAATATTTATAGTAGCTCTTTTTGTGGTGGCCAAGAACTAGAAATTGAGGGGATGCCCATTAATTGGGGAATGGCTGAACAAACTGTGGTATATGAATTCAATGGAATACTATTGTGCTATAAGAAATGAGCAGTTAGACTCTAGAAAAACCTGGAAAGACATATATGAAATGATGCTGAGTGAAGGGAGCAGAACCAGGAAAACATTGTTCACAGTTACAACCACATTGCACAATGACTAACTCTGACAGACTTGGCTCTTCTCAGTAATACAAGGTTCTAAGACAATTCTAAAAGGCTCATGATGGAAAATGCTATCCACATCCAGAGAGAATTACAGAGTCTGAATACAGATCGAAGCATACTATTTGTTTTCTCTCTTTTGTGCTTTTTTAAAATTTTGTTTCTTCTTTCTCATGGTTTATTCTGGGGAGAGGGAGGAAACTTAACACTCAAAAGCTTGTGGAACTGAATGTTGCAAACTAAAAATAAATAAATAATTAAAAAAAGAAAAGAAAAGAAAAGGTATATGGTCCACAATTATTATACATTGAACATATTTTCAGACTCTTTCCAAGTATTGAACAGTTGTGCTGATTTTTTTCTTCTTATTTTTATTTTTTGAGTCTTAAAAATAGTATCATATGAAATGGCTCTCTGGGAGAGGAAACAGAAAAATCTGAAGAAAACTTGGGTGATATAAAAATATGTACCTAGGGGTGGCTAGGTGGCACAGTGAATAGAGCACCTGCCCTGGAGTCAGGAGGACCTGAGTTCAAATTCAGCCTCAGATATTTAACACATTCTAGCTGTGTGACCTTGGGCAAGTCACTTAACCCCAATTGCCCTGCCTTCCCCCCTCCAAAAAGAAAAAAAGATACATACCTACAAAAAAACAAAGACTGTAGGTCACAAAAACATTATATGTGTGTATAAACACACACACATATGACTTGTCAACCGATAGTTTTTGCTTCACTGATCATAAATTTTTAGAAGTATAAAATAGGAAGTAATAAGATAAAAAGAAAACTCAAGAATTTAGACAGTGTACAATTACACTGCCTTTGTATGTATAGAACACCAAGGCAGCCAAGATAGAGAATGAAGATAGTAGACTTGGAATTCATGCTGGTAGTATTATCTGGTTCAGGAGTTAGCAGGATAATTCGTTCATTCTTTCTTTCTCTCATTCATTCATTTATCTATCCATCCACCCCTCCATCCATCCATTCAGCAAGTTAGCAAGCCATAGTGTGAATAATACCAAGTGACCTATAAGGGGTCAAGAAATATGGATTCTAATACTGGCTTTATCAGGAACAGTTAGGACTCTGCAACTTTAAGCAGATACTACAGGGTCTAGGATCATTGATTTAAGACAGAATGGGAATTTAAGAAATCATTTACACTAATACTTTCATTTTATAGATGAGGAAATTGAGGACAATAGCAGCACAGTAACCAGCTTTTAAAGGTCTAAGCTTATACTTATGCAAATGGTGGGGGTTGAACTAAATGATAGCTGAGATTCCTCCTACCTCTATCAAGTACTTATTGAACAAATACTATATGGACAACTGTGTAAACTGGTAAATTAGAAATTTAGCAGTCTTTGACCATTAGGAGGTTACCATCTTTGTATATGGAAATTATATATTTTTAGCTACCTTCTTTTCTTCTTTTGCCTTCTTAAAAGACATTACTGATTTATAAAAATAACTAAGTTCATTCTTAAAAACTCATATCTACTCATTTTATTTCTTATGGAAGTAATTTTTTTTTCTTTTTTGTTGTTTTTACTCGGACTTCAGTCATAATAAACTTATATGCTGTACATAATAGGGTCTTCAATTTGTATCGTCTCATTGGGAATGAAGAAGTATGAACATTCCAAAATGCACTCAAGTTGAGAAATATTGTTCAGCCATGACCTCTAATACAGAACTTAAGTTCAGAATAACACACAGCTCACACAGTAAATAGCATGGACCATCAAGAGTATGTAAGCAGTCCCCATTTTTTCTAGAGCTTGCCCTTTAATTATGCCACTCATTTGAGCATTCTCAGACCATTATTTTATTTTATATCACCATTCCTCTCAGCTTTCTGCAGACATCCATAAAGTATGTCACAGTCAGGATGTGTGCTTGTGGCTAAGGTTCAAGGACCCAGAAATACTAGCTGTCTAAAATCAGGGACCGATGATAGATTCAAATAAAATTAAACTTCAGGATAAACCTTTGTAGTTCTTGGGGGCTTCTTTCTGGTGTGAGTTTAAAATTTTTTTATGCTTCCTTTTTTTGTGAAATGCATTAAAGAGAAAGGAAGGATACCGTTCAAATAATTGAAAAAATAAAACTGAAAAGGCTTTCTAGAAATCTCATGTCACCAATCTCCTCGCCCTCCCTAAAGTGTTTTATGTTAGTATGATTTAAGATGTCAAGAGAATTCCATCAGCAGGAATACTACTAATAACTAAAGAGTCTTCTAAACTCCCACATCTTGAAGAAAAATGCTGCCAGGCCTATAAGCTCATTCCCACTTAATGCTACAGATTATATTCGAAAAGAATGGAAAGTTTTGTTAAAACTCCTGCCTTTGACATCACCAGCCCTGGCAGGGGGCCTTGAGTTAACCACAGAAAGCTTCCTGCAAGCCTTCTATCAACAGCAGGTACTGTTTGGAAAGCCAATTTTGCAGCAAGACCTGTCCCACAACCGGCAACAATGCTCTTTTTGTCTCGGCACCACTTCTGTACGTTTTCCTGTTATCAGAATATTGGTTCTGCCTGGTGTTTTCTCATAAGACTGTGCCGAATGTGATATATTTTAATCTATTCCTGTTCTAAGAGCTAACAATCCCATTCTGTTCTGAAACTTTGAAGGATTTTTTTCTCCATCTCAGCAATGGCATCACACCAGTTCCTAATGCTCTTTCAAAGAAGACTCTAAATGTGAGCAAATATTCGGTCATTACACATGGATTTGAGCTTATTGATGTTATTGAGGAAGAATTAGGAGCTTAGTGGATAGAGAAGTGACTTCAGGGTCAGGCATCAATCATTCGACAAGTATTAAGCACCTCCTTAATTACATGATGCTTCATCTCAGTTTCCTCTATATAAGGTAGGTACTGGAGTAAATCACCATGTACCAGGAAGATCTGAATTCAGTTTCTGCTTCTGACCATAATAGTTGGATGAACCTTGGCAAATCACTCAATCTTTTTAAATCCCTTGAAAACTAGGAAAGATGGGGATGCGGGGTTGGAGCCAAGATGGCGGAGTAAAAGTAGGAACTTGTCTGAGCTCCCCCTCCAACCACCTTCAATACCTGTAAAATATGAGTCTAAACAAATTTTAGAGCTACAGAAGCCACAAAGTGACAGAGAGAAGCAAATCTCTGGCTGAAGGCAGCCTGGCAGGCCGACAGGAAGGGTCTATAGCACCAATCTGGGAGCCAAGCACAGTCCCATGTGGGTCCACACCCTGGGCGGGGGGGAGGAGGGTCGGATCAGTGGCACAGACCTGCTGGAGGATACTTCAGGAGAGTGAATCACCAGCAGTTGTAGCAGTCTCCAGACTTCTCAACCCATAAACACCAAAGAGAAAGTAAAAAGTCAGGAGTGAACTCTGTTGGAATTGGGTGAAGGAAGAATGTGGTCTGGCCCCTGCCCCCTGGGCAAGAGGTGGCGGCTATAGCTGCTGCCCCGAGGCTGCCTCTGGAGCTTCTAGCCTGCAGATCATAGGGGGACCAAGTGACCATTTAGAGGGTAATTGCTCTTGCTTTGACCTGCTTGGATCTGGATTGGGGTCTTGGTGGTGGTCCTGGGGTGTGTGACCAGTGTGCCAGAGCTTGGGGTGGCTGTAGAGAGGGCAGCTGCCTCATAGTTCTGACAACTGTGAAAACGCTAGTGATTTCAGACAAAGCTATCTACATTCTGGAAGCAGAGTTCTTCCATGGCAAAGAGCTCAAAAGTCAAATAATTGGTTGGCAAGAATAGCAAACAGAGGAAGCATAATCAGACCATAGAATCCTTTTTTGGGGACAAAAAGGATCAAAACATGGAACCAAAGAAGTCAAAAAAGTCAAAAGTACTGCATCAAAAGCTTCCAAGAAAAATAGGAACTGGTTACAGGCCATGGAGGAGCTCAAGAAAGATTTTGAAAATCAAGTAATAGAAGTAGAGGAAAAATTGGGAAGAGAAATGAGAATGATGCAAGAAAATCATGAAAAGTGAGTCAACAGCCTGCTAAAGGAAACCCAAAAAATACTGAAGAAAATAACACCTTAAAAAATAGACTAACTCAAATAGCAAGAGTGGCCCAAAAAGCCAATGAGGAGAAGAATGCTTTAAAAAGTTGAATTGCCCAGATGGAAAAGGAATTTCAAAAACCCAATGAAAAGAATAATTCCTTCAAAATTAGATTGGAGCAACTGGAAGCTAATGACCTTAAAAGAAATCAAGATACTATATAACAGATCCAAACAAATGAAAAAATAGAAGGCAATGTGAAATATCTCATTGGAAAAACCACTGACCTGGAAAATAGATCCAGGAGAGATAATTTAAAAAAATTTTTTTAAAGCAATTGGGGTTAAGTAACTTGCTCAAGGTTACACAGCCAGGAGTTTCTGGGTGGGTGCTAAGTGTCTGAGCCTGGATTTGATCACAGGTCATCCTGACTCTGGAGCCAGTGCTCTTACTCACTGTGCTACCTGGCAGCCCCGATAATTAAAAAATTTTTGGACTACTTGAAAGCCATGACCAAAAAAAGAGACTAGAAATAATCTTTCAAGAAATTCTCAAGGACAATTGCCCTTATATTCTAGAACCAGATGGCAAAATAGAAATTGAAAGAATTCACTGATCACCTCTTGAAAAAAGATCCCAAAAAAGAAGACTCCTAGGAATATCATAGCCAAATTCCAGAGTTCCCAGGTCAAGGAGAAAATATTACAAGCTATCAGGAAGAAACAACTTGAATATTGTGGAAAGACAATCAGGATAACACAAAATCTAGCAGCTTCTATATTAAGGGATCAGAAGGCTTATAATATGATATTCTGGAGGTCAAAGGAGCTATGATTAAGACCAAGAATCACCTACCCAGCAAAACTGAGTATAAAGCTTCAGGTGAAAATATGGTCATTCAATGAAATAGAGGACTTTCAAGTATTCTTGATGAAAAAAACAGCTGAACAAAAAAATTTATTTTAAAATACAAAAAGCAAAAGAAGCATGAGAAGGTAAACAGGAAAAATAAATCATAAGGAACTTATTGAAGTTGGAGTATTTGCATTCCTACATGGAAAAACAATAATTGTAACTCATGAGACTTATATCAGTATGAGGATAGTTGAAGGGAATATATATGTATATATGTATACATACATATATATGTATTTATAGGAGGGTGTATGTGTATATAAATACATATGTGAATTTGTGTATATGTGTGTACATGTATGCATAGACAGAGGGCACAGAACCAGTTGAATAGGAAGGGATGACATCTAAACAAATAAAATTAAGAGGTGAGAGAGGAATATAATGAGAGAAGGAGAAAGGAAGATATAGAATAGGGTAAATTATCTCCTATAAAAGAGGCAAGAGAAAACTGTTACAATGGAGGGGAAGAGCAGGAAGGAGAAAGAGAATGGGTCAACCTTACTCTCATTGAATTTGGCTTAGGGAGGGAATAACATATACACTCAATTGGGTATCTTACCCTCCAGGAAAGCAGCAGGGAAGGGGATAAGAGGGTGATGATAGAAAGGAGGGTACATTGGGGGAGAGGGTAGTTAGAAGCACACACTTTTAAAAAGGGGCAGAGTCAAAGCAGAAAACAGAATAAGTAGGAGGCGGGATAGGATGGAGGGAAATATAGTTAGTCTTTCACAGTATAACTACTATGTAAACGTTTTGTGTAACTACACATACACAACCTATACTGAATTGCTTATCTTCCCAATGGGGGTGGGTGAGGAGGGAAGAAGGGAAACAATCTGGAAATCAAAGTTTTAAAAACAAATGTAAAAAAATTGGTTTTTACATGCAATTGAAAAATAAGATATACAGTCATTGGGGTATAGAAATCCATCTTGCCCTCCTAGAAAGTTACAGGGGGATGGGGGAGGATAAAAGAGAGAGCAGATTGGGGGAAGGAGTATTCAGTAGGACTCACTATCTTGGGGTGGGGGTAGGGGAAAGAAGGGGAGAAAATTTGCAACTCAAAATCTTGTGGAAATGAATGTTGAAACTAAAAATAAATAAATAAAAGATTTTTTTTAATATGAAAGCTAGGAAAGCTGCTGATTTGCACTGTCAAAGGGAATTCATCTTGGTGAAATCCCAAAACCAATGAAATCACAAGTTTAAGTGCTAAAGCAATAATATGGAGAAGGAGGAGGAAGAGGAGGAGAAGAATAAAAAGGAGGAAGAGGAAAAGAAGGAAAAGGAGGAGGAGGAGGTCTGGTAGTTAACATATATAATAGTTTTTTTTTTAACCCATAGTGAGGTTTAAATAACAGTTAAGACTATAGGTCATACAAACAAAGAAAATGCCCATCAGTTGGGGAATAACGAAACAAACATCAATGTGACGGAAAGTTCTGTGCTATAAGAAATCATGACTATGAAAAATATAGGGAGGCAGGGGAAAAAACAGGAATGAAATAAACAGAACCAGAAAACAATCTGCACAATGAGTGTGACAACAGAAATGCAAAGAACAATGGTAAAAAAAGTAAACAAAACAAAAAACAACCTGAAAGCTATATGATTTATAATAACCAAGCTGGGCCCCAGAGACTGAGAGTGTAAGAATACCCCTTCTTCCCAGACGTGAAAAACTACATAGAAGGCACTACATAAATGGATACACACATACATATAAAAATATATATACATACATATAAATATATGTGTATATACACACACTGTTGGAAATGACTGATGTGTTGAGTAGTTTGAACTTTTTTAATGCCTTTTTTCCTTTTCTTTCTTTTGAAATTCTTTGATATAAGGGTTGACCCTGTGGGTAGGGGAGGGAAGACAGATCTATTCAGAAACAAAGGTGATGTAAAAACCCAAGGTAGCAATTTTTTTTAAAGACTGTGCATCATACAGGCTAGTTATTACACTGGTGCACATAGGTTCTAAGTTTAACTGAGCCATTTCTTTTAAAGAGAAAACTACCCACTTTTAATCTAACTATAAAGGAATATTCACTGGTCCTTGATCGGCTCACTGCTCCCTGATCCTTACCAAACCAACTTTTTTAGGTAGTCAAGGAAAAGCAAAACTCCTTCAAAATATTCCCCTCCTTGCTACCCCCCACCCCAAATAGGCAGGAAAACTAACAAAGAATTTAGACTCTGCTGCAGGCAGAGGCTGCCCTGCCCATTTCAAACAGATTTCTCTGATATCTTCCAACCTAGGTATAACTTGTATTTGCTGGGAGGCACACACCCAAACCAGACACAGTGACAATTGAGAAAGCTCTCTAATGTTCAGCTATCTTCAAAGGCAGGAATGTCCAGCACTGTGTACAGCGACAGTTTGGGCACTGGCCATCGGATCAAAGGAGGGTACAGAAGAACTAAAAGGGTTTACACCACAGCTCTCATTTCCAGTCTCTGCCAATGACTAATGTGTTAAACTAAAGCAGTTCCTTTTCCCCTGGACTTAGAACTCTGTGGCTGGCACGGTCCCCTGAAATCATTTGCTGGTAACTATTTCTCTTGCTTCTCTAAATCTCTGAACTTATTGTCCTTAAATGTTGTTCCTACTTTCTGTTGTTTGTTTTTTAAGAAAGAATTTAACCGATACTTCCTAGGTTTTCTGCATCTAAAACATTTTCTGAAATTGCTTTTAGGAATTGTGCTATTTTTAAGAACTTTTAAAAAATGGATAATCTGCCACTCATCTGAAAGTGTCTACAGCATGGAGGTTTAGAGAACAGTCTTTCTAGAGATCCTATGCTCTGTATCCCCTCTCTATCTGCACAAACTGGCCTCAATGCCTGGAGTGCCCTTTCTCCAAACTTTCACTCCCAGAATCTTAGCTTCCTTTCACAACTCACCTCCCATTTCCATCTCGAATGGGAGCAGACTTTCCTTGTCTCCCTATTTGTCAATGTTAGCTCTTTTTTTTTTTTGTCTCAAATTGTCTCATATCCATGTTGGTATACATGCTGCAGGCCAAAGAATAACAAGTTTCTTGAGGGAAAAGTGTCTATTTTTTCTGTTTTTTTTTTTTTTCCTTTCGTATCCCCACCATGTAAGACAAAAATATGTATAGAACAGGTACTTATGAAGCTGTAGGTGCTGCAGTGAACAGAGTGCTATATCTGAAGTCAGAAAGGCCTAAATTCAAACCTTGCCTTAGGCCAGATACTAGCTATGTAGCAGGACCTGGGCAAGTTATTTAACCTATCTCTGCCTTAGTTTCTTCCTCTGTAATATGGGGATAATAATGGCACCTATCTTACAGAGTTACTGTGAGGATCAAATGAGATAACATATAAAATGCTTTATAAGCCTCAAAGTGTCCATAAACGCTAGCTGTAATGATTAAAGAATGTATATTGAACTGATTTGAATAGAGTTCTTTTTCCCCACTATCACTGGCACCAACACGCAGTCTTTTGCCTGGCATACAGTAAGCACTTACTAAGTGCTTGGTGATTTATTGGCTACCCTTATATGATGTTAAATGACTTCCTAGGGGAAAGTAATCTAGAAGGTTCTAAATGAATTTTTCATTTTTCTTTGGATATTTTGGAGCTCTGTGGTCATAACCACCAATTCCCAAAATTTACACCCACATACCCACCTACACACATATAATACTCAATTACCACAAATTCAAGTTTAAGCTTCCCCAAAACCCCCTAAAGTAGTCTGTAAAAAAAATCATAGTGTATCACCCAGTAGGATTACATTAAAAGGGGCGCATTTAATATCACTTTTATAAAACACACGAATATGTTTCATAGATCTAATAAAATAATTAGCAATTATTAGAGACCATAAAAGAAATGTCAAAAATTAAGACAGGATTAGAAGTCCCCCATCACTAGCCAAAAAAAAAAAAAAAAAAAGGGCAAAAACCAGGGTCATTAGAATGTGAGCTCCTTGAGAGCAGATACTACCTTGGCTTTTGGGTTTGTTGTTTTTTTGTGTTGGTTTTTTTTTTTTTTTTGTATCCCCAGCACTTCGTGTGCTGTGTATAGTGCAGAAAGTATTTGGTAAATTTTGTTGACTGATTTACCTAATTATAGAGCTACCAAGAGAAACAAACTTTATCCACCATATAATTAGGCTCAATAACAGCGGACTCTATTTTCTTTCAAGTAATAAGAAAATAAGTTTTAAAGTCTCTTCTAGCTTTTTCTTTTGATACGAATGTAATTTTTCATAAATTTACTCGCACTCACAGACATATAATAAATGAATAGGTGACATTCATATGACTTGGATACTGAAAGCCCAATATACCCAAGTGAAGAAAGTAATTTCTCTACTCATCTTGGGCTAGCAACAATCCCTTAAAGTGAAATTAATTCTGACTTCATTCATTTCTGCAGTGTACATGTGTGGGAGGAATTCATGAAAAAAAACTACATTTTTATCAAAAGAGCAGACTTTAACCTGCTTTTAAAAAAATTATCCTATCATTACCTGAAAATAAAATTCACTATGCCACCTCTCTAAAAAAAATCTTCTCTTTTTAAAAATATTACAAAATATTCTTTTTTCCCTTCACTTATGCCCAAGAGGAATGAAGGATTCTTGCCAGTAAGGAAATCTGACCAAGATAAACAAGTTGAGGTTAAAATACTAGAACCAGCCAAACTCCTAGTGAGGCACTCTGGAAAAGAATACACTGGATATTCTGGGAAGCCAGGATAGCAGAAAAACTTCTGGAGGGAAATTGAAGGTCCTTTCTTTAAATTACTGTTGGATATGGAATTAGTGCTATCAGGAATAAGGAGGAACGTAAAAGCGGATTCAACAATAAAATATATCAGCTTGCTCATTTTTTGATTTGGTAGGTGGTTCTCTAAGAAGCGAGCCATTGTTCAGTAGTGCCCAGCTCTTTGTGACACCTTTTTGGGGTTTTCTTGGCCAAGATACTGGAGTGCTATTTCCCTCTCCAGCTCATTTTACAGATAAGGAACTGAGGTGAACAGGGTTAAGTGACTTGCCTGGGATCACACAGCTAGTAAGTGTCTGAGGCCAAGTTTAAACTCAGGAAAATGAGTCTTCCTGACTTCAGGATCCTCATTCTATCCACTGTGCAACCTAGCTGCCCATTTCTGAAAAGTACAATTTCTCTTCTCAAAGTTTTGGATAAACACTTCATTACTGTTGTTTTAAAATTTTCAAAATTCTCAAATGAGAAACATATCAGAGGCAAACCTTATCACTAACTCTTCTTAGCAGGGTAGCTCATTCAAAAAAGTGGCACCAGAAACCTGGATATCAGAACACAAAATCATTTAACTACATTAATTCTCTCAGGCTGAGTAACTCAGGAGATGAAAAGATTATTTGCCATGTGCAAAGGACTGAAAGGGTGGAATCACAACCAATATTTCCTCTTCCTCCTTTGTGGTTATGCAACATAGAACATGTGCAACAAAAATTTAATGTTAATGGAGCGTGGGTGAGAAGCCAAGTCCAAATCAAACACTGGTTCTCAAGGCTTCTTGGCCTCCAAAGCAGTTAACAGATGAAAGGTTGGGTCCCTGCAGTTTTGAATGCACTAGACTATACAATCTAGGAGCTAAACTGTCCAGTTTTTGAGCTCTTTGCACATGCCATCTATCACCCAATGGAGTGATGGGAAAAGTGTGTGCATACATCACAGGGAACTGGAATGTACAAATAACCTCTTCATACTAGCAAGATAGTAAGGACAGGAGAGAAAGAGGGGCAGTTATTGACAAATGATAAAAAAAAAAACTTTAGTCCCACTAGATAAGTTTCCATTATTAATCAATAATATTCCCAGATGCTTTTGTATTTTATTTTTCCTATACTTTCTGCTTCAGTATCCTGAGTTCTATCTGTATTCTCCTTCCTTATCTGAGTAAGCATGGAGCTATAGATGCATTCACTACCTGTCCCTTTCCTTAAAGATTTACTTCTGTTCATCAGTGATAGTCTATTTACTTGGTTAGTTAAAAAGCAAATTATGTTTTACATTATGTTTTGAAGGATATAAAGAATATTCAGGATTATATCACTTTTTTAGTCTAGATTAAATGATTAGATTACAATTAGTCAAAAATATGGGCATCATAAGATAATTAACTTTTTTCTTAGATTAAAGCAGAATTAATATGATCGAAATGATAAAAAGACACTGATTTGTTCAGCAAAGTTACTTTATAAAAGTTACTACAGTGAAACTTGAACAACCTACCTTATTCAAAGCCAAAGCTAATGGTTACTGAAACACACACACACACACACATTGTATCAACTATTCAATGGGAAATAATACTGGCTCTGGAGCCCAAAGACTTAGGTAAAATTTCACCTCTACTTAATACCTATGTATGACCTTGGACAAGTCATCTACCCTTCATGGGTCATACTCATCTCTAAAATAACAGCTGGACTAGATGGCTTCTATGGTACCATCCAGCTGTAGAATTCTATTCCTAAAATTGTATAAAGTTGAAAAAGGATTAAGATAGAAGTACTCAGAACTTCTGCTTGTAGCTTCTGGTGCTAATTTCTTGACCTTTCTGGGCCCCCTTCATTTGTAGAATAAAATTAATAAGTAGATAGCAGAAGATAACTAGATTAAAGGAAATAAGCAAGAGACTTTTCTATTCAGCATTTGAATATTTTGAGACTAGACTACTCTCAAGTCACATTAAATTGCATGTATTTGAGAAAAGTAAACTTTTTTGGGGGGAGCAATTTGCTTATTATCACGAAAAAAGACCTGTTATTTCACCTACTATAAAACTGAAAGGTGGTAAATATTTATTTCTTGCCTTACCAAAAGATTTACACAGAAGAATTAGCATTAGTAGGCCCACTTTGCAAAGGTGAATTTTGTCAAGTGCTCAGGTGAAGATAGAGAGTTAACAAAGTGAACATGGATGTTTATGGTTTGTTTTTGTTTTTCACCATGGCCAACATGGGAATTTGCTTTCCTCAACTAAACATGTTTGTAAAAGGTTTTATTTTGTTGTTTGTTTTTATGCTTTTTCAATGGGATGAGGGTAGAAGTAAAGAATTTGGACCTGAAAATAAAATAAAACTGAATCTTCCTTAAAAGCTCAGATGAGAAGCAGTCGTTATAATTATGGAAAAGGAAAACTGAACTCACTCGTACAAAAGTTAACATTAATGACTTTAGGTCAGCATGGGATCACTTGGTCAACCAGTGGAACCATTCACTAAGTTAATGCTTTTAAATAGTGAGAGTTTACTCTTGACTTCTGAGCAGGAGAAATTTTAAATAAAGGGGAAGACTAGATAAACCGTTTCCAAACACAGAAAAACAAAGGTGGTGGGCTCCCACATGTTTTGTTTTTTGTTGGGGGTTTTTTTTCCATTTCAAAGAGCTAAGCAAAAATCAAAAGGTTGTGGTCCAGGTAGGACTGGGAAACAAAGAACATTTTTTTTTTTAATGAAGTACTATGCTGTCTTCAAAACATCACCTGAAAGTATCTAACAGAAAGTATCCACAGAATCAAAGGAATATCTATATCTGTATAGATAGATTTACACACACACATATAAACACTCAAGTGTGCACACATGTACATACATTTACATACTTATACACATATGTATTAAAAACTCTTTTACTCACTCTTGCAGTGTCTCTACTCCTTTTTCTTTATGCTGCAATTCTTGTTTCATCTGCGTCAATTCTCGTTTTAGTCTGGAAAGCTAAAAGCAAAATACCTTTTTGGGGAGGGTTCACACAAGCAAGGCAAAGATTAATATTTCTACTGTCTGAATTCATTTCTTTCAAAAAACGATCAGTTATATACTGGCTAACAATGTAAATGTCTTATGAAAAGTGAAAACTGAAATGTTTCAAGTCATTGATGAAATGACAACCTCACTGACTTAATGACAACAGGCAATACTGGAGCCATGATGCTTTTATCTCTCAAATGATACAATTTCAAAGGGATATAATCCCCCACAGAAACTGAATGACTGCTAATTCTGAAAACATGAACAAGGTTTGAAAAATGGAATTCCCCCTTCCATTACCTAATAAAGAGGATGAATAACATTCATTTTCTATGAGAATTGAACACCTCGAGTTTTTTAAATTAGGTAATCTTGTCCTACTACTTAAGGAAACTGAAGACAAAAACTTACAATTCATTAACTGTCTAAAGTTAAAAGAATGAAAGGAGAACAACTTCCCTAATCATTGTTTCCCAAGGCTATTATGTCATCTTTTATACGGATATAATCTAAGTTTTTAAAAATAAAAGTCAAAATGAATGTTATTCAAACTGATTGAAACAAAAGCTTACATGTAGCCTATAAACCATCATTTAAGGGAAAACTTTTTAAGTGTCAATAGATAGTTGAATGGAAAAATTGTATTGAAGTGAAACATATACATGACAATTTTATTCATGAAAATATGGACGTTTTACTTACTCTATCACGACGGCTTGCAATCTCTGCTTTAATCTGATATGGGTCGTATTTTGTGTTTGTTGAATATCCAGAGAATGCTGAAAAGAAGGAAAACATTTTTGCTTTACAACAAATAGGCTTGTGCTCCATATCAACTCAACCCTCAGATCAGTTACTATATACAAACAGCAAGAAATTTGACATAATTCTAACGCTCATTGAAAATAGACTTGTAAAATTAAAGCTAAAAGCCAAACTTGGCTATTTATATCCATCAATATTAAGAATTTTTAAGAATTGTTTTTAGTAAAAGTGTGACATTACTATTTTTCCTAAGATAGTAATGAAAACAATATCCCATCAATTCTTTTTTATGAAAAATATTTTTGTTCCAGTGCTGTTAGAAAAACAGCTAAGGAAAAAGAAAACAAACGTTCAACAATTGACACTCCATTTTTTAGGTAGTTGCTTCTTTGCTTGTGAACTTCCTAATCTATATCATAATAAAAATCATGAATATAGGTACTTCTTATTTTACACCCTCATCCAAACCATTTCAATGAGTAAAATCTTAATGATTTCATATATTCAACAATCAGCAGCACCATGTAATCAATTTTAAATTTAATTAAGTTTAAATTTTTAAGTTTAACTTTTATGCACAGCTTCTCAACTTGACATTCTCTGTGAAAACTGAGATATATTAATACATGAAAAACTTAAAACTTTCAACTTTTTCAGCAGAAATTTTCAAGCACCTCAACTGTTTCCCCATCTTCTTAAACAGAAAATCCTGAACATGCTGAAACGTTTCTGTCTCTTCCTATATTTTTGTAAAGCACTCTGCTCAGACCTTCACCTGGCTCCATTATATATTACCTTTCATCAGGGATAGTTAGATCCATTCATATCACCTCTTTCAGAACATTAAGTAATTAAGGACAGAGAATGTCATGTTTCATTCATGTAAACCTTCACTGTCTAGCACAGACTAAGTATTTAGTAAATGTCTGCTGAATAGTGAATGCACTGCAGGAAAGCTTATGTTGATACGAAGTGGGGGAAAAAAACCAAGAGAGCAATAGGGGGAAAAAAGAAAATGAGTATCATTGAAACATTTAGAAATACACAAAAGAGGGGTGAAGGAAATTTAGAAAGGATCCCAGTAAATAAAAGCAGTATTGGTACCATCATATCAAATTTAATATACTTTCAAAAGTGTACATAAAACAAGTCCTCATGATTCTTTTTCTTTTTTTTGTACACTGAAATGTTCATGTTTACCAATTTTTAAGTTCACAAAAAAGAAAAAATTAAAAAGCAGAACCAAAAGAAAATGCACACAATAACTACAATGATATAACAGAAAACAATGCCAAAGGGCATTTAAACCCAGATTAATTGCAATGAGGAATCTTATTTCACAGAACATGTGATGCAACACCTTTTTTTTCTCTCAGGAGAGAGGTGGGGGCCAACAGATACAGAATGTTGCTTACAATGGAAGATAAGGTTGCTTTGTCAGTACATTTTGCTTAACTGTTTTTCTTTCCTACAAAGGAGAAGTACAGCAGGATGTAACAGTGATGTTTTGTATCAGTAAGAAATCACAAACAAATAGTAAATGTGCTGTAATGTACTGAGGTCCTTAGGTTCTATTAAGGTATGTAAGGATTATGTACCATGGCTCTTCATCACTGTCATCTTGTCTGCTACTCCCCCTCTGTTCCAGTTGCTCACCACAACTTCTAATCTCCACCTCTCTTCTGCTGTCCCTCACTTACTTCCCTTTTCTCTCTGCTTTTTTCTTGTTTCCTCTTCCTTTTAATTCTTTGGGGATTTCTGGCCTTATCAGCTTTTCCTGTGAGTAACTTGGCATTTACATCTATTGGAAATCAATGACAATCGTGCCAGTGGGCAAACCAACCATGACATTGTCTTACATATAATCAGAGATCTTCTCGGTGATGTTCTTTATTGTGATTGTTGTTACTGTGTTACCTATAATACGGATTATACAATTAACATTTATTTAGCACATTCAAGTTTTACAAAGCACATTATGGACATGATCTCATTTGATTCTCTTAACAACCCTATAACATAAGTCCCACAGCTTTTATTATCCCCATTTTATAAAAAACTAAGGCTCACAGGTTAAGTCATACAACTAGTAAGTATAACATACAGCATTCAAAAACAGAACTCTCCTGAACTCTAAATTCAACATTGTTTCTACTATACCAAATCTTTACTGACAGAGAGAGACTTTCTTTCACTTCCATTTCTAGGTGGAAAACGAACTGTTCCTGGAACGTAGCTGCTTGGTCTTCAATAACTGAGGCTTTACTATACATGGCTTCATTTTCGTGTATGGAGGAAATAAAGCACACAGCCAGAAAACGAGGAATTAAGTGGCAATGGAGTGGTTAAATAGCCTCAATGAGAGGCTAAATTAAAATTAGTAATATTAAATAAAAAATTTATCAAAAATTACTCTTTACTATGCAATTTTTAAAAATTGATCATATGAGCAATTTAGCAAAATAACACCCTCCAGCTCAGCTTGCCAGCATAGTGCAGGAGTAAAATCTAGCCTGGGAGTTAGAAGGACTGGGTTCCAGGCTCATCTCTACCATTACTTAGATGTGTCATCTTGGGCAAATAATTTAATTTCTCTGAGGCTAGGTTATCTCATCTGTAAAATGAAGGAGGCACAGGGGCAGTTAGGTAGCACAGTGGACAGAGTACCAGCCCTGGAGTCAGGAGGGCTTGGGTTCAAATTTGAACTCTGACACTAGCTTTGTGATCCTGGGCAAGCCACTTAATCCCAAATGCCACCAAAAAAGAAGAAGAAGGGGTTATAAAAGATAATCATAATGATCCTTGCAGCTCCGAAACTCTATAATTATCTATTAATAGCTAAATAAATGCTAACTTTCAGTTGAAATTTTCTTAGAGAAACATAATCTCCCAAAGATTCAAATCCTCTCGAAATAGTATTGCACAGCCAGCAACTAGATATGAGACCCTTCATTTCCTGTCTTACTTGAACCTTTAGTACTATCTAGGAATATCTGTAAAAATTTACTATGGTTGAGATGTGACTGAGTGTGTGTGTATGAAATCACAATAAATAATATTCTTTATAATGCTATTTTAATAGCCTGAAAAGTTCAATATTAAGTTACAGCCCTGAAAGTTTTCAGGCACAAGAATGAATCGCCAATATCTGAATGATCAAAATAATATGAAAATCATCAAAACTATAACTAGTATTTTTTTTTCTTTCTGGTACCACAGGCCAATGGTAGTGGTGGCAAAAGAAGGTAAACTTGGATGCAGCTGCCCGATGGGGGGTGGGGGTGGGGGGGAAGGGAGAAGCAGTAGAGGGAAGCGTAGCCTGGAACACTATGGGGTTTCTAAGATGCTGAAGGAGGACAGAGTATTCCGAGGACAGAGCTTTCTGAATTTCTGTCCCTATGTTAAAGCCCCAAAGACCCCACCTCATTCATTCCAGCATATGCTTAACATCCATTTACAAACCCAAATTTGTAGTTAACATTTTGGGTCATTCACATTAAAAGTAGGCAGAAACACTTGGGAAAAGTTATTCATTGCAATGCATAATGCATATTGCAACTGTTCTTTGAAAAAGCTGGAACATGTTCCCCCCTCCCCCACCCCCAGTCAATGCATTACCCCCATTAAATTTCTATAGAAAATATCAGCATAATAATCCAGTTTGGAAGGGTTCAATCTCCTGCTTCTGAGAGATGTTAGCCAAGTAAACCTAATCAAGTCTCTTCACTAATACTATTAGTATTAATACTTTCAGTGTCCTAGGCAACTGATATTGTAACTTAAGGACAAGTAGCTGATCTGCATCAGTGTAAGGAGTTTTCCCATAGACAGTCCCCTCTGCCCAAAAAAGCAAAGATTTGGACCCAAAATAAGGGGAGGGGAGGGAAACAACATATTACAGGTTTTGCTTCTAGTTGTGAAACGTCCATAAAAATAATCCAAACAAGACAGGAAGTTATATGATCTCTGATACAAGATTCCTAAATGAAGTTCAGTTTTTCTTTCTTTCCTTCCTTCTTTTCTTCACTCCTTCCTTTATTCTTCCTCCCTTTCTAAGAAATAAATATCCTTAATTTGCTGTCAAAGCCTAATAAACCATTTCATAGATACTAAATAAGAATACTCCAAGCCCAACATTCTTCAATACCAGGCATTCTTATGATACTGCAAAGTAATAGTTGAGAAATGAGAAGATAAATCTCCCTCCCTGTGGTAGCAGACTTTTGCATATAGTATTACATATGACTGAAATGTTGCTTGGTTTTGCTGAACAACTTTTTTTTCTTTCTTTTTTGTCTTTGTTACAAGGGATGGGGGAGGAGGGATACTTTCAGAAATGAAGATGAAATAAAAATAAGTTAAAAAAAAAGTTGTTGAAAACCCAGAGCCAATACTAATCTTCAATCTTAAACTTTCTCTTCTCTTCGAGATTTAAATAAGCTGCAAATACATATGTTTAAACAGGATGCTAAATCTATTTAAGTAAAACAGTACTTCTTTCAGATCATTTCATGATAAGGAAAAACATGGACCAGAAATTTATCAAAATATATATTATTACACCTTATCTTGAATCATACCCTGCCTCATCTCTATTCATAAAATTCTGATGAATTCAGGCCAGCTATCATCCTCTCTTATTTTATAAATCAGGGAACTAAAGCACAGAAAGGTTAGAGTGACTTGCACTCTATGAAAGAATAAGTACTGTTAAGAAATTGTGACTACAACTGAGATGTACAGTCTATCAGTTCTATACTTTGCTTCCATTGGATTAGGCTTAGCCATCATATGAATTATTTTTGCCATGTTTCCTAATTCTTAGCAGTCTGGCTGCACAGATACAATGAACTCTCTCACACACACAAATATCATAGAGAGAAGTCGGGCATTTGCTTTATTGCCGAAGTCAGGCTTTATTGTGGAAGATTTGGGATTTTATAAGTGATCAAAAGTGATTCATGTCTCCCCCCCTCCAAAAAAAAAAGTATTTTGCTCACTCTGGGAAACTGGTGGTAATAATGGAGAGATGATGCACCTGCAGAGAACACTAACCTTTTTTTCCCTTAAGAATGATTTCTCCCAGAGATTACCATTTATCAGTGGTTGTGTAGCTGCAGGGATGGCTGATTAAGGGAGGTTGTTTAAGTGAACTAGAAAGCAATCTAGTAGAGAGGCTAGCAAGAACAGACAAGTCCCAAACTAATACTAATCATCAAGCCAATGAGAAGATTCCCACAAAGAAGCACCTGTAAAACAATCAAGAACAGTACTGACAGGGAGGGGAAAAAAGGAGGAACTATTAGGAAAGGCACAGTAATTTAAAGCCCTCAAGATCCAATAATCCCATTGATGGGTCAGTTCCCCATGCTTGGTGGGCACATCTCTCAGTTGAGAGATTTTTTTTTAAGGTTAGTACAAGTAATTACCTCCCTATAAGCAAATAAGCCTTACCAGTCCTTGGAATTGACACTTGCCAGATAATTAGCTTCAAAAATGCAGTGATACAACCTTTCAACAGGATCCATGTTCTCCAGCCTGTCCCAACAAGTCCGAGTCAATCAGAACAAAAGGCTGGATAGACTGTCAGTGGCTTTTATCTGAGGTTGGATAGGAGCAAGGGAACTCTTTATTAAATAGAGAACCCGTGGAAGAGTCTTTATGGGATGGGCAGATAGCCTCAGAAAGAATGTTGGCAGGATGGGTGACTGATAATGAAGAGCTTCACAACCACCTACCTCATGCTGGAATTTAGGGTGGGTCTAAAGCACCACTTTCTCACTGAATTGATAAGGAAGATTCTTTCCCAGACACTAGATATCTGACCAACTTGGGCATATCTCTTGGAATTTGGCTGACATAGATAGAATCACAGAAACTTGGATACGGAAGGGATTTTTAAAGTCATCTAAAAAAAGCACTCACTTATTTACTTAACATATACTCACTTATTTATATATTGTCTCTCCAGGCAGAACATAAGCTTTTTTAGGGAGAGAACTGTTGCACTTTGTGGGATTATTGTTGTATCCCCTAGCACAAAACCTAGTGCATAATATGTGCTTAATAGATGTCTTTTGATTGGCTAATTAATTAATCTACTCCAAGCTCCCTCCCAGTGCAAGAATCCCTTCTAGAGCCCACCTGACAGGTGGTCATACAGCCTCTGCTCTAATGCCTCGAATGATGAAAGGTTCTTAAGACAGGATGGAAAAGATAATCTAGGAAGAAAGACAGAAAATTATTATGAGAGTGGAGAAAAATCAACATCAAGAGAGATGCAGAGAGTGTATTTCAAAAGTAGAGAAGAAATTCTGTACCAATGGAGCTATATCACAGTTATGAAACTGTCCCCTTGCTTCCCTTCACCCAGAAGTCCTTTTCCACGTTCCATGGAACACCAAGGAAGATTCAGATTGCAGCTTCTGAAAGGACTATAGACTCATGTGCTTCCCCAATTCTTCCCTCTCCCTCTATCAGACCCTAGTTGATAATTTATACAAGTCTAGCTCAAGAGTAATTCTTATTTATCAATATTGCCCCGGGGACAAATATTCTAATTATCTAAGCCAATAAAGACTGGGCTTCCTGATTCAAGAAGCAGAACTTAATCTAACTTTATGCTTCCAAGAACCAAGTCACCATGTTACCAACACTCGTGACCTTCCTCTTCCTGTCCCTGGGACTCCGTCACTGGCCTCTGATGGGCAAACTTTCACCATTTATTGCCCCGAACCGTGCCACCATTCTTTTTTCTAGACATTTCTAAACCATACTGCAGCTGCTCACTTCCTTGGCCCTCTCCCTCTCCAACTCCAGTTCTCTTTTTGTGTAGTCTTCCCCTAACAGAACAGATGCCCCTTTGAGGGCAGAGATGGTCTGGCTTGCTGGTATTTGTTTCCATCATGCTTAGCACAGTACTTGGTACGCAGGAAGTGCTTAATAATTGCATTCTCATGTATTCACTTACTCTAACTTCTCCTTGATTCTAGCTGTTCATGTGTAGATGGGCAGCTGTCACCATTATAACCTTATCATTTAGGGATTAAGAAGCACAAAGAATACCTTAGGGAACACAACATCCCTCTTAGCTCCAAGACACCAGCCTATAGAAAAAGCATATTGAAATCATGATAATTTATTTACTCCCTCTTTCATTTAGAATCACTTCAGTTAGGAGAGAGTAATCTAGAAGTTATGAGACTTCTATCCATAAGTGGAGCTGGCCTCAGTCAGGGGGACCTGGGTACAAGTCCCACTTCAAAAATGTACTGACTGGTATGTGACCCTGGGTAAGTAACTTACTCTCTATGTGCCCCATGGAAACTCTCTTAAGACTATAAGTTGCAGGGCACTTATAACACTGAATTATATATACTGTATATATGTATACATTTATACAAACAAGTCAAGATCTTGTTTTATCTATAATTATTCACCATGTCAAGGTACCTTACTTCTTCAGTTTCCTGTCTGTAAAACAAATTCTAGGATGCCTGGGGACCCTAATTTGGCCTCCCAATACTTTGCACAGACTATAGTCTCCCATGCCTAGAAGGCTTTTCTTCCTTACCTCTGTCTTTCAGAAACAAAAACTCTCCTCAATGTTTAGTTCAAATGCTATCTTTTAAATGAGAGATTTCCTGAAGTCTCTAGTGGATAGCAAGCTTTCAACAACCCCTTAAATTACTTTTATTTAATGTTTTTGTATTTATTCATTTCGCTAGAGTCGTCCCTCTCACCCCACCCCAGCAGAAGGTAAGCTTCCTGAAGGAAGATGTTTTTTTCCTTTTTTTCTTTGTATCTCCAGTGCCTAGAATTGTGCACAACTCAGACACTGGATAAACATTGTAATGATTTGTATTACTCCGAACACATTAACAGCACTAAGGTCTGGCATTCACAGCTTAAGGATGTACATCTGTTAGATCTCAAAGGACCGTGCCAGCAGGTCTACTATTCTGGATCTTACCATACAGTAGGAAACCCCAATTTAGCCACATCTAGTACAGTTCTCATATTGAAGGTTAAATCGCTCAATCTAAACTCCAGTGACAGACAGCAGCTTGCTAAGAACTTGGACTAGTTCCTAGATTCCTTTCACAGTATCAATAAGGAAACAGTTCAGGGAAAAGGCACATATGTACTGGTACTCCTGCCAATTGTCCCTGGCATTGTTAGCCCTTTAGGATAACAAGACCAAACAGTACAACACAATACCACACACACACACACACACACACACACACACACACACACACACGCACACACACAGAGTCCAGTTCAAAAGGCAACGCATAAAAATGGGAGCTCCTCTCCTAAAAAATCCAGAGACTTTAGGTATCTGGGATGTGACCCAGCTGTAGTGTTGGCAGGGTATTCCATGGAAACACCAGAGTTGGTCTGCTTCCTCTATCAGAAACCACCTGTCATTTCAGAAGCACCATCCTGAATTTTTGTTTGAATAGACAAACAAATTTCTTTGAGGCTCAGAAAGGAATGCATTTATGACATACAACTTTCTACTTGCATTACATTCTCGGTAGCATAAAACCTAGTGGGGCATAAATTAGTTCCCTACAGTTCATCTTTCCCTGGACCCATGAACCAACTTTGTGGCCTCTATGCCTCCCACCTTTCACTGTGGCTATTATGCTCCTTCACCCATACAAAAGGAGCCTAAGTGAATTACTACTGCTTAATTTCAATAATATCTCCCTCAAAACTCCCTGATGGTTTGGTCATCATTATCAGCAGCAGCAGTCCCAAACTCCATCCATTTCAGCCCATTACACCACCAATATTGGAACAAGGTATAGACATTTAGAATGTTCTATGCACATTACTAAATTTAACATTCTACCTTGTATTAAAAATTGTGCTTTGTAAAATGTGAATGATGATACCTTTAGTAGCTATGTGACAGGGCTGTTCTGAGCATCAAATGTGATAACGTTTGAAAAACACTTCGTGAACCTTAAAGTTTAAGATCAGAAGTGAAAAGGCAGCATGGTTTAGTATCTTCAGAATCAGGAAATCTGGGTTGGAAGACTACCTCAGACACTGAATAGTTAGCTGTGCGATCCTGGGCAAAGGATTAATCCTCTCTCAGTCTCAGTTTCCACAGCCTTATTGTCTATAAAGCACCCCTCCAATCCATCACCTCCTCTCATACCACAACCACCCTCACTCAGGCCTTTATCATCTCTCTCCATGACGATCAAAACAGCCTCTTAATTGTTCCTGAATGCCAGTAATGATAGTTTAGTGGGTTGAACTAAAGTGAATGTAGGGGTTTATGGTGATGGTGACCAAGTCTTTGGATGGTGGCTCTCCAGGCAAGATACTTTGAGACCTAATAGGTGTTGTGCTATTTTCATTCTCTCCCCTCTATTAAATATCATCCACAGAGTTGCCAAATTGATATTTCTTTTTTTTTTTTTTGCTTTTTGGAGGGAAATTGGGGTTAAGTGACTTGCCCAAGGTCACACGGCTAAGTTTTGTGTTAAGCGTCTGAGGCTGGATTTGAACTCAGGTCCTCCTGACTTGAGGGCGAGTGCTCTATTCACTGTGCCACCTAGCTGCCCCCCAAATTTATATTCCTAAAGGGAAAGTTAGTCATCTGCTCAAAAAGCATCAGAGGCTCCTCACTGCTTTCAGAGTAAAATCCAAATTACTCTGGCTGATATTCAAGGCTCTTAGCAAGCTGGATCCAATTTTAAGAACAATTTCACATTATACAGACTAGACACCATGACTGGACATGCTCTTTCTTCTCACCTCTACCTTGTGGAATCCCTGGTTTCCTTCCTTTCTATATTCCCTAGCTGTTGGTGCCCCACCTCTAAATCACTGTATATTTACTTTGTTTATATATAGGTTTACTTATCTTTGAACATGTTGACTCCTCCTAATATAATGTAAGATTCTTAAGAATAAGGACTAACTGGGGCAGCTACCGGTAGGTGGTGCAGTGAATAGAGTACCAGCCCTGCAGTCAGAGGGACCTGAGTTCAAATTTGACCTCAGATACTTAACACTTACTAGCTGTGTGACCTTAGGCAAGTCACTTAGCCCCAATTCCCCTGAGTTTCCCTCTTCCAAAAAAACCCAAAACAATTACTAAATGTTTACTGAATGATTAAAATAAGGATAACACTCCTCTAGATACTACTAAAAAATACCAACCTCAGGGATGTTGTGAGAAAAGCAATTTTTGAACCTTAAAGCACTACAGAGATTTGAATTTATCCTACTCTTATAATTTCCTTTAGGGCAAGGGCTATGCATAAATACTCTTTATATCTCCAAGGACCTACCTAGTATATTGAATATAGTATGCATTCAATAAAGTTTTGTTCAACCAATCAATCAATATAGAACCCTCCTGTATTCTTCAGTAATTCCTTAACTTAGCTGTTTTTTGTTCAATTTAATTATTCAATTCAATTAGCATTTATGGAGCACCTTCTATAGGCAAGAAAGACACGGTCATTTTCTTGGCAAGTCTTTCCATTTGTCGCTACAAAAGCATTTTTGGCAAAGTGAACTTGGTAGCATTTGAAAGGACCTGATCAAAATGGACTTTGTCATGCTTAATGAATTAGTCATAGAAGTTTTCAGCAGCATTTTAACTATAAGATCTTGGATGCATAGAAAAGAACAAATTCTAGACTAAGGGCAAGTTTGAAACAGTGGCCCCCTTTGTCTTCCAAGTTCAATGAAGACAAAATAATCAGCTTCCTAAGACGGATACTCAGCTGACCCAGCCAATTTAGCAGATCCAAGATGGTGCCTATTATTAATGTATCCATGAAGAGTAGGAAGATATATGATCTACTTCAGGGGAACAAACCATAATGTTCTAATCATCCTCTATTCTCCCAAGGAAGAATAATGCTTCATGAAATAGGTTGTAGACATCTAATTCCCCTCATAGTAGGAAAACTGGAGCCATGGACTTCACCATAGCGTGAATGGCAAACTCAGTCAAAGCAACAGCAACACAGTAGACCAAATGAAACAAGTAATAGACATTGTAGCATAAAACTAGGTTAAGCTCCCTAAAATTTAAGGTTGTAACTACAGCCAAAGAAGCAATGTGGCACAATGTCTAGATTGCCAAGCTTGGATTCATGAAGATATAGGTTTATACTTCATGCCTGACATTTACTAGCTTTATGACTCTGGGTAAATCACTAAATTTCTGTGCAACTCCCAGGCAATTCCTTAAGATTTTTCCTATTGTATCATAGATGGGTTGCAATCTGCCCTACTGGGAATTCCCCTGATGCCAAAATTACAGATATGGATATAACAGTGTTTTACCTGGCAAATTGGTAGCTAGCATGATGGACATGTTACTCTGTGCCTCTGTTTTCCTGTTTTAGTCAAATAAAACATCCTATTTAAGAGCTCTACAGGTAGGTGGCACAGTAGACAGAACACTAAACCTGGAATCAAGAAGACTTGAGTTCAAATCCTACCTTAGATACTTATTATCTGTGTGACTTCTCTGGGAAAGTCACTTAAAGCACCCAACTCCCAAGGATGTTGTGGAGGTAAAATGAGATAGTATTTTTAAAGCGCTTTTCAAACATAAAGTGCTATATAAATGCTACTATTATTACACGGGCTTATTGGTCATCAGGACAATCCCAATCTTGTTACCTTTGGTAGTATGAAATACTCAGTAGAGTCTTCCAAAGTTGTATATGGTAAAGAGACTACTTATTCTATAGGAGGATTGAGGTTCTGTGAATTTCACTGACCAAGTCCTAAATGTCTTAGTCTCTGAAAGTGGCATAATCAGATTTCTGGTCACCATTACTTGACTATCTGAAAGTGCTAAATAAACAATCAAGCAGACTACTCTTAAGATCTCTGAATAAATCAGAGTACTTTGTTTAACGATCTCTGGGTATACTATGTCTCTGTCAGAGACAGAAGAAGATCCCTACATATTTGGGGTTATTGTACTCTTCTTCAGATGACTCTTAGAAGTCATGTGGCATAGTGCCTAGAGTACTGAACTGGGGGGTGGAAAAGACGCACATTCAAAATCCGACTTCTGATACTGCCATGTGTCCATGGGCAAATCACCGAGTTTCAATTTTCTCATCTGTATCATACCTACCTCAAAGGGTTATTATGAGCTTCTAATGATAAAATATGTGTAAACCGCTTGCAAACTCTAAGGGACTATACAAATTCGATTTGTTGCCATTACTGCCATATTCCCCAAAGAACATTCCAACTCTTATCTGAAGTTTTGAAGAAGAATGCTTTATACAGGATATCCATAAAATCTAGACACACAAGAAATCTCATTAACTGTGCATATTTTCAAGGAATGAAATTTTCAACAATATTTTATTTAATTAGCATAAATTTTAGCCATGACAATTTCATATGGAATAAAAGTTTTATTAGCCATGACAATTTCATATGGAATAAAAGTTTTATTAGCTATTGGGGACTATTTTCCACATTAATGAGATTAATTTAATTAATTAATGAGACTTCCTATGTGTCTCCTATGAAATCTCATTTATGCTAATTAAATAAAATGTTGTTGAAAATTTCATTCATTTCATTTCTTGAAAATGTGCACAGTTAATGAAATTTCCTGTGTGTCCAGACTTTAGGGACACCCTGTACATATGAAGAATCCCATCTTTCTCTCAACCTCCAAGATTAAAGAATTCCCTCCCCCCCCCCCAAAAAAGGGGGAGCAACCGCATAGAATTATATAATCATATAGAAACTTAACTGTGAAGGCCTTACTTTTGAGTACACATGACCCAGCTACTCAATACAGATTGTCATCAACACCAATTATATGGTAGTTTGGGTCTAATGCGTAATGATAGGTGAAAGAGCCACCATTCTGTTGCCTTTCAGGAATGAAATAAACATCCTAGAGATTACCTAGCTCAAGAGGAACCTAAGCTCTTTAGCTTGGAATTCTCTTGGTGATGATTCTTTAGAGATAACCTTTAGGGAAAGGTGTTTCCCTCAGAGGAAACACATAAACTCACAGCTAGCATAGGAGCGGCTGTCATCTTCACACATCTTGTGCAGCTGCTGGTATTCCTCTTGGGCTAGCTCAAAACGCTGCTGCTTAATTTGGTATATCTCTTTTTTGGCATTGAGAGCCTCCTGGGCTACAATAAGATATTCCTTCAACATCCGTTCCTGCTCTCTCCTCCATTGTTCTCTTGGATCCTCAATCTGTGTAAGTTCTGAAAGAGAAAGGACAATTAGTCACAGGACAATAAGAACTTTCTGGATGATAATAAAGATGCAGTTAAGCAGGTACTCACAGGGAAACAAAGTTTTACCATAATACAAAATAATCAGTGTGTTTACAGTCTCCACATAGAGTGGAGGGGGGAAGGCAGGGCATTTGGGGTTAAGTGACTTGCCCAAGGTCACACGGTTAGCCTACATGATTTTTCTATTATGTAACTTCAGCTAAGAATGCCATGGTTGGGGAATAACACCAATTTAAATTCTATATGAAAACATGTTAAGCCCATGCAATCTACAAAAGGCCCATTATGGGGGTGGGAGGTCACATAAATAAATCATTTTAAAAGAGTCTTCTCTATTTCATTCAGTCATTTTTCTCATACATTATCTTCATCATTGATATCTCTTCACTGAGTACCCACAGATGGTGATGACCCCAGAATTTTTGAGAAGACACTCAATGTTATTAATAAGAATTTATATTTTAATTAAGAACTAACCAACCAATACCTACTATAAACTTTTACAAATGGAACTTTTCCTTTCTTTCACAGTCAGATAAACAGACCATAATCTTCTTTTGCAGTTGGATATTATTTGCTAGTTATTAAGATCAGATCACATTCTACCACTCCCTCCACTTCAATGAGAAAAGATTTAAGGAAGGAGTTCAATGTAAGATTTCCATTCTTACTGCCAGAATCCTAGGTCATGCTATATATATTATTTCAGTAGTCTTCCTGACTCCAAGTCCTTCCTGTCCTAATCCATCCTATATTCCACAGCCAGAGTAAACTTCTGAAAGCACCATTCTAATAAGATTTCTCCCCAGTTGAAAAATTTTAATAGCTCCCTATTGCCTAGGATGTAAATTTAAGGTAGTAATTTTATAATCTGTTCATGACATAGTGCTAACTTACCAACCCAGATCTGTTTTTCACTCTTGCTGAACAGGAACATGATTGCTTTTGCCAAAATAGATTGCTCTGATATTCCTTAAATAAGGACTAACTATATTTCTCCAAATTTGTCACTTATTGAACTCATTCCCTCTTCCTGGAATGTCCTTGTCACTGTCCTTACCTCTCAAAATCCTACTCACTCTACTCAAATGCCACCATTTCCAAGATGCCTTCCCTGACAGTATAAAGTAATTGTTACTATTTTCAATGAAATGACTAGCCACAATCACAAAGAACCGATGATGAAGAATACTTCCTAGCTCCTGAGAGGAGATGGAATGAAGGTATAGAATGAACAAAGCCAAAGTAGAAAATTATTTTGCTTAACTTATAGGAGAAAGAGGCCACCAGATATTAGAATTCATGAAAGAATAGGGGAAAGTCAATTACAATTAATGTGCAATTGAAATTTCAAAAATTTCAAATTTCAAAAAATCTGATTTCAAAAGATTCACAGAAAGTATCACAGAGACAAAAATTCTGAAGAAGAAATCAGTCAAAAGGGATAAAAAAATTCTCGAAAATGAAATTATGAAGAAAGAAACAAGTCTAAAAGAAGAAAAGGGAGAAGTTTTACAAAGAGAATAATGTAAATGCTCAGGGGAAGAATCAGAGCCAAGACAGGCTTTTAAAAAACATGTGTCAAAGAGTAGATAATAAAGAGATTGTACACAAATGTATGACATGGTCTCATAAGAAGAGCTCCAGGATTCAGAGGCCTTATAGTAAAATGGACCTTTTTCATCTCATTTTAGGTTGTGATCATCTGTAAGTATGGAATAAGACACACATTGTCAGACATGGTCAGTGTTCTGGTTTGACTTTGGATAACTGCTTAGGAGAGAAGGCAGAACTACTCAGCTCTTATTTTGGTTCTTTTAGTTACTAAGAAGGATTTTTGAACTTAGAAGAATGGGGGAAATACTTAATGAGGAGCATTAATCAAGAGAAGCAAGGATAGCACATATCTTTCCTTATGAGTTCAATTCACTAGGCCCTAATAAACAGCTTTCCAGAGCATCCAAAGACTAACATAGCTAGAGGTCAGGGGATAAAAGATAAAACAAGATTAAAAAATTAGACATTTTCCTCAGTCTCTACTCTCAAAAAAAAAAATCCTCAAACCCCCCCCCCAAAAAAAAAAAAAAAAAACCAAGGAGGAACTGTGTAACAAATGAGGAGCAATTAAAGCTTCCATCATGGGCAAAAAAGAGAAAGGCCCAACAAGACCAAATTCTTATGAATTAATAGGAAACAACAATTCTTAACAGACTCACTTAGCATCTCTCTCCTAACATCATCAACATCCCAAGGAAGGGAAACAAGATCCTAAAAAGGGCTTATGCCTGGGGGGAGCCATGTTGGAACCCCCTACTCAACAGAGATTTTGCCAGTATACTTCACCCCTACTAGCCCTCATCTTGATGCAGAGGGGTAGATATGAATTCTTTCCAGACACATGGGGATAAGAAAGAAGGAAAAATGTCACTTTCTGCCTTGAATAGTTCCCTGCCACGAAGGCTGCAGAGACTCAATCTGGAACACACTTTCCTATCTCCCCCAACTCTGAAAATGTGGCAGATCCTTATTCAGACCAACCAAGAAAGGGAAGGGAACTAAAATCCAGCTAGAGCCAATCCTGTCCAATGTGAGGCTACTCAAGGTGAGAAATAAGGTTTGCGAATCCTAAACTCCCCAAAGCTGGAAGAAGCTGAGGCAGCTTTGCAGCACAGGTTTGGGAGTGTAGCCACCAGCAAAAGAAAAGGAATAAGAAAGTTATTACCAGGGAAATAGAAGGAAAATGGGCTGAAACACCAAAGATTTTAAAAGAAAGAAAACTCAATTAAAAACCCAGACCATAAACAGATAAATCAACAGAGAAGATCCCAAAAGAGGATCCTGGAAATAACTATTAGGCCCTCAAAAGATTACATATTACAATGAAAAGAAATATTAAATGTTATAACACAAAAGAAAGTAAAGCAATGCTTGATAAACACAGAATCCTGAGGAATATCAAGATGGCATAAACCCACAGAATATTCCAGAATGGTTCAGAAGAGAAATAAAATCCATAGGACAAGAAATTCAGAATGGATATACACATATTTATCAGGAGTGATAGCTTCAATATAGTCATGAAAATCAATTATCAGAAAAAGATTGAATCCATTGTGGAGTTGCTCCAAAAAGAAAAAAACTTTAACTGATTTGGAATACAAAAATGCTGAAGCAAAGGAAAATCTAGCAGAATAGAAGCTAAAGACAATAATATTAAAAGAATATATGATCTATTTCCAAACCAAATCCATTGATCTTGAGGATGGGATGCACAGTGACAATTTAAGGATTTTAGGTCTTTCAGAAGAAATTGGAAAAAAACAAACCAAATACAGTAATACAGAAACTAATATAAGAAAACTCTCCAAAACTTTAGAATACAGAAATCACAGCAATAATCAAAGGAATCCATAGAGTTTCTCCAGGACAAAAAGAAAATACCCTATTCTTCTTCTTTTTTTTAAGCAATTGGGGTTAAGTAACTTGCTCAAGGTTACATGGCCAGTTATTTCTGGGTGTGGTGCTAAGTATCAGAGCCTGGATTCGATCCCAGGTCATCCTGACTCTGGGGCTGGTGCTCTTACTCACTGTGCCACCTGGCCGCCCCTGAAAATACCCTATTCAAACTCCACAACCATGGTTAAAATGACTAATGACAAACATCATATACTGTAAATGACTAGGAGAAAAAATCTCCAAATATAAAGAAATGAAATTAAAAAATACAATATTATTTTGCATCTACTAGAAACCCCCCCCCCAAAAAAGGAAGGTAATAATAGTTTTTGAAAGGAAAAGAAGCTAGATCTGCATACCCTGCAAACCTGAGCCTAATCATCAATGCAAAAACACAAGTGTGTAAGCAGGGGGTGGTATCCGAGGTATTTTTGAAAACAAAACAAAACAGACGGTGAGTAAAATATTCAATAAGCTGTCACCCCAAATAACAGAAACACAAGATAATTAAGTATAATTGTTAAGAACACATAATGAACAAATTGCCACATGTTTAAAAGTCTTTATTTTAAAAGAGGAAAAAATAAGACTGATTTGCCATTGTGGGGGGAGGGGTGAAGAGGGGGAAGTAATAGTGAAAGATATGCACTATTTTAATGAAAGAAGATATAGCTGTGATAAGAATTGGGGATCTCATGAATGTTTAATGAAGAGAGGAGAGGGGAGCTGGTGCAATGAACAACTACTTTTACTGCCAGAGATTAAGGACCACATGGATAACAACATTCCACATGAAAAGGAATATTCAAGTTCCTAGGGGCAACTGGCAGCTAGAGGTTGGGGAAGGGTGTGTGAACCAACAAGAATTAGAGATAAAATGACAGAGAAAATGAGATGAAAAATAACGGGGAGAGTTAAGGATAGAATCCAACAACAATTTATTACATAGGGATGTTCAACTCTTCACGAACCTATTTGGGGTTGTCTTGGCAAAGATACTAGAGTGGTTTGTCATTTCATTCTCCAGCACATGCTATAGATGAGGGAACCAAGGCAAACAGAAGTAAGTGACTTGCCCAAAGTCACACTCCTAGTAAGTGTCTTGAGACTAGAGTTGAAATCAGAAAAATGAGTCTTCCTGACTCCAGGCCTGGCACTCTAGCCACTGTGAAACCTAGATGCCCAGGGTAATTTCTACCATGGAGTATTGCTTCTATCAGCATTACTTAATTAATATTTCTGAGAATAAGGTGGAAAAGTGATGAGAAAGAAGATAACAAAGTAACATAATTATTCTTAGAAAAAGGCACAGAAAAAAAAAAGTCACTCAAACAAAAGAAGTTGGAAGACAAAGATTGGAAAGGGATTTTGAACTTACTTAATCGAATGGGGGAGGGAAGAAAGGAAGAACCAGACAGATTAAATAAAGAAAATTAAATAAATAGTGTAACTAAAGCCTTGTTACTAGAGAAAGTACAGAAAAATGGCACAGGAGAAAGAACCTATAGAAACAGGGTTACATTAAAGTAGTTTAATCAAAACTAGTTGTAGGGATAAAGTAATGACTTAAAAAAGAAAGAAAATTAAAACAAAAAAACCTTTTAAAAAATAACCACACTAGGGAAACAAAAAAATAAATTTTATCACTTTCAATGTCAGTGAACTAAACAATCCAATAAAATGAAAGAAGTGGAAGAATAGATGAGAAATACACCTTCACACTCTGTTGCTTGCAAGAAATATCTTGCAGACAAGGATGAAATCAAAATGAGAGGCTGAAACAAAATTGACTGCATCAGGGGAATTTGTTAAAAAATCAACACTTGCAAACATGTGACCAAGCACAGGAAAAATTAAAAAAAATTTTTTTTTGCTATTTTTTGAGGGGGGAAGGTAGGGCAATTGGGATTAATGACTTGCCCAAGGTCACATGGCTAGTTTCGTGTTAAGTGTCTGAGGTCAAATTTGAACTCAGGTCCTCCTGACTCCAGGGCTGGCACTCTATTCACTGTGCCACCTAGCCACCCCAAAATAAAAATATTAACAAATAGGGAAAATATATCAAAAGGAATCATAGACAATGAGCCAATATCAATATTAAACATATATGCATCAAAAGAGATAGTATCTAAATTCAAAAAGGAAAAGTTAATTAACTTGCAAAAAGACAAAGTAATGCAATTCTAGCTGGAGAAAAGGGAATAAGCAGTTATTTATTTGGTACCTACTAATTGCCAGGCACTGGGCTAAGCCCTTGTTACAAATACTATGTCATTTGATCCTCACAACAACCTTGTGAGGTAGGTACTACCATGTTTCCCCGATAATAAGACCTATCCCGAAAATAAGCCCTCCCCTTACTGTGTAAGATTCCTCTAAAATAAGCCCTCCCCTGAAAATAAGCCCTATTAAGATTGCTACTGTAGTGAAGGTGATCCCCTGCGCTACACGCTACATTATGGTACCCTCTGTATGCACCGTTTCCCCCCCCCCCCGGGTGAAATGCACGCTGCGCTCCGAGCTGCATCCAATCAGTGCTGCAGCAGCGAGCGCGTCATCCTGTTCTTCCCCAGTGATTTGCTTGCTGGCGCCATTGAGAGCAGTGCTGCGGGGGAGAGCTGAGGCAGGACAACATAAGCCCTCCCCTGAAAATAAGCCCTCTGGTGTTTTTCTTTCCAAAAAAAATTAATAAGACAGTGTCTTATTATCGGGGAAACACGGTATTATTAACCCCAATTTACAATTGAGGAAACTAAGGCAAACAGAATTAAGAAACTTATTCAGGATCACACAACCAGTAAATCTCTGAGGTCATATTTGAACTCTGGTCTTCCTGACTCAAGCCCATCCACTATGTCACCAGCTGCCTTTGTAGGAGACTTTTATTATTTTTCTCTGAGTTGTACACATCTAATAGAAAGATAAACAAAATGGAAAATATAGAACTCAAACTATTAGAGAGCTTAGGGCTAAAAGATTGATGGTACTTTCTGAGCAGGAATATCAAAGAATACACATTTTTCTTCTCACTGCATAGCACTTTTACAAAAATAGACCATGTATTAGGACAAAGAAGTAGAAAATAAATCTTAAAAGGCAGAATTAGTAAGTATATTTTTTACAGAACATAACATAAAAATAGTAATCAATTCCAGGAGCACAAGCAAGACACAGACCTAAATGCAGACTTAATAATGAAATCCTAAAACCTCTGAAAGAGCCAAAAGAACAAATCATAAGAAACAATTCATAAGCATATGAAACATAATGAGATGACAAGACAACATACCAAAATTTCTGGGATGCAGATAAAGCAGTCCTCAGATGAAAAATTATATCCCTAAAAACATACATTAAGAAAATAGAAAAAGAGAGGATTAATGAACTGAATATGCATTTGAAAAATTTAGAAAGACAACAAATAAACAAACCTAAAATAAGCACAAAAGAAGGAATATTGAAAATTAGAGGAAAATAGGTAAATTAAAACCCAATAAAAATTATAGAACTGATAAATAAAACTAAAAGATGACTAACAACATTGACAAACCTTTAGCCAACCTGGTTTAAAAGGAGTATCAAATTAATGAAATTAAAAAATTAACTAAGTATAATCACAACAAACCAGAAGAAATAAAAAGCATGATCAGAGCTACTACATATAAATAATTGTTTACAAAGAAGAAGAAATTAAAAGAAATGGTGAATTTACCACAAAAATATAAAATACTCTAAATAATAGAACACTAAAGAGAGATTTTAAATAAATGAATCTCAAAGAAGGAAACTGAGCTAGTAAAGGAGGTACCAAAGAAAACATCCCCAGTATAGATGAATTCATAGGAGAATTTTATCAATTTTTAAAGAACAATTAGTGCCTATACTAAAACAATTATTCTCTAAAACTGAGAAAGAAATCTTGCTTTATGAGATGAATATACTCCTTGGGAAGGATGAGGCAAAGAAATAAAAACTATAGACCATTATATCATTAAGTATGCAATGGCTAAATATTAAAAACTTTCCAAATAAATACAGGAGTAAAGCAAGGATGCCCTCTATCTCTGTTGTTATTTGATGTAGTTCTTAAAGAGCTAGCAAAGCAATAAGATAACAGAAATGAAAAGCATATAGATAAAGGGGAGATAAAACTATTACTATGTGTTGATATTATAATTATTTACTTAGACAATCCTAGAGATCATCAAAGAAACTAGTTAAAATTATTAGAAGGTTCACTAAAGTTACCAAGTACAGATTTAAATCATAAATCAACAACATTTCTATACAGCAATAATGAAATTGAGGGAACAATAAAAGAAAGAGGAGTCTTATTCAAAACAACTAAAAATTTCATGAAATATGTAGGAATTAATCTAACAATGTACATTCGATGCCGGTATAGATACAATTATATAAAAAAAAACTCCTTAAAGAAATAAAGAATGACTTAAATAACTGGAGGGAAATTATTCACTGCTCATGGCTTGGTTATGCCAATATAATGTCAAAAGGATATTTGACAAAGCTAAACAAAACTTTTAAAAGTTTTCATTTAGAGGGACAAATAAAAAATGAAGGAATGAAGGGAGAATAGCACTGCAAGATCTCAAACTACATTATAAGCTATCAAATCCACTTGCTACCAGTTAAAAATAGAAAAGTAGATCAATGGGAAAGATGAGATAAGAAAGAAACATTTGAACACAATAACTCAGTATTCAACATATGCAAAAGACAAATTATCTAAAGAGGAAAAAAACCCTCTATTTTACAAGAATCGAAAAAATAGTCTGCAGGAATTAGAGTTGGACTAAAATTTACACTATCAGAACTGATTATTACTTAAGTAGTAAAGACCATAACGCTATTAGACATTTAGAAAAAAATACATCATATACTTTTTTCACAGTTATGGCTAGAGGATAAATCCTTAACCAAACAAGCAATAGAAGCAATTACAAAAGATAAAAGCAATAACTTTAATTACATAAATTTGAAAAACTTTTGCATTAACAAAATTAATGCTACTAAGATAAGAAATGAAGCAGTGAAGAGGGGGGGAAATACTTGTATAAAATATCTCTGATAAAGGTACATTATTCAGAATATATAAACAACTAATGTAAATGTATGAAACCAAAAGGTATTTCCTAATAGATAAATAGTGAAAGAATGCTAAAAGTTTTCAACAAAAGAGGAGCAAATTATTAACAACTATATGAAAAAATGCTCCGAATCCCTAATATAAGAAAAATGCAAATCAAGATAATTCTGAGGTTTCACTTCATACTCCAAAGTTGGCAAAGACGACAAAAGATCCTAATAGTCAATGCTGGAGAAGTTGTGGAAAGACAAACCCCTTAATGCATTGTTACTGAAGCTGTGAATTTTTCTAATCATTCTGGAAAACAATTTATTGAATAAAGTAACTAAAGTTTCCAAATTCTATGACCCAGAGATTCTACTCAGCACCTTCCCTAAGGCAGTCAGTAATAAAAAGAATATATACACATACATATATATGTGTGTGTGTGTATACACACACACACACACACACACACACATACATACATACATACATACAAATTTACATCAGTACTTTCCCTGATAGCAAGGAACTACAAAGTAGATTCCCTTCTATTAAGGAATGGCTAAACAGCTACAGTACATGAATGTCATGGAATACACATACACACAATAAACACACTGTATACTTTTCTAAGAAACAATGACTATGGTTAAGCATGGAAAGACTCAGATGAACTAATATAAAATGAAACGGGAAAACATTAAACACTAATGACTATAAAAATCTAAATAGAAAGAACAGTACAACAATTGAAATTGAACTTGAAATTGTAACGACCAAGCCTGGCCCCCAAAAAGACATAAGAAGATAACTCCCCAAACATCTCTGAAGAGGTAGGGAACCCTGGGTATGGAACACTGCATATGGTTTTGGACTTTTTTTTAATATGTTGGTTGGTTTCACTGAACTTTTTTTCCTTTTATTTTAAAAAACCCCACTATCACAAGGGATAGTTATATGGGAGAGTGTAGAAGCAGAAATCAGAGGGAACAGTAGGCATATTAAATAGAAACAAAATACATCAATAAAATATATTTTTTAAAAGAGCTAGCAAAGTCAATAGCTGAGCTTTGGAAGAATTAAGAGAATAGGAAAGTTGTTATAGAACCATAGAATTGCACCTGCAAACTATAAATCAGTTAGCTTGGTTTATTTCTAGTAAGTTCTAAAAAATGTTAATCAAAGGCATTGTTTGTGAACATCTAGAAAAGAAAAGTCATCAAAATCTTCATCAATGGGAGTCCATGAAAGACTAACATGATTTCCTTTGTTGACAGGGTAACTAGGTAACGGTGAATCATCTGACAACGTCTCTCATGTGATTTACACTTTCATGGTGCAGTCCTCATCTGTGCTACTCTACTTATGGAAATGCTGTTCTTTGGTGTGTGTTAAATTTGATATAAAAATAAAGTCTTTTATGTTATTCTTGTGCACAAGATAAAAGAAACCTCAATGAAATCAAAGATGGCAAGCTCATGAAATAGTTGGCTACAAGGTAGCTAAGATATTGTAGGACAGATTCAGGATCTGAAAAGATGCTGATAGATTAGAAAATTTGCAAATCTACATTGCTAGAGGGAGTTTCCTCACTGGGGGTCAACTATTAATAAACAAAACAAATCACAGGTCTGCTAAAAATAAAAAAGCAATATATATATATATATATATATGCTCAAAAAATCAACTTCTCAAAGTACAAAATGAGGGAGTCCTGGCTAAAGAGTAATTCATTTCACCAAGACTAGGTTTTCTTAGCAGATTGAAACCTCATTATGAGGCAACAGATCAACATGGAAGCCAGTAAAGTAAATGCGATATTACCCTCAACTGCATTAGGATAGGCACAGCTAGGTACCACATCTAGGTGTGATATCTAGGTACCACATTTAGGCACCATGGGTCAGTTAGACAGCACAGTGGATGCTGTGGATGCTGGTTCTAGAGTCAAGAAGATGAGTCTTCTTGAATTCAAATCCTGCCTCTGTAACTCACTAAGTCTGTGACCCTGGGCAAGTCACTTAACCTTATTTGCCTCAGTTTCCTCATATGTAAAATGAGCTAGAGAAGGAAATGGTAAATCATTCTAGTATCTTTGACAAGAAAACCCCAAATAGGGTCACAAAGAGTCAGACACGACGGAAAAATGACTGAACAACTGAACACTTCATTCCAGGAGGGCAATCAGAGGAGACCATGCCTTACCACAGGAAAAAGAATTGGAGATGCTTAAAGTTTGCAGAAGGGATAATATAAGGGAGACATGAG
The DNA here is from genome assembly GCF_028583685.1 of Petaurus breviceps papuanus. Taxonomy (NCBI): domain Eukaryota; kingdom Metazoa; phylum Chordata; class Mammalia; order Diprotodontia; family Petauridae; genus Petaurus; species Petaurus breviceps. Next base: position 11,812,028 of record NW_027187325.1, read on the forward strand.
AGCTATCATCAGGAATTTCAATGGAGTGTCAGGTAAAAGAGCTACACTTTACCCGCTTAGCCCTCACAGGGTAGAACTGCCACTTACTACCTACAATGTCATAAGCAAGGCACTTAGCCTCTCTCAGCTCCAGGTTCCTGATCTATAAAATAAAGAAGTGGAGCAAGTGGTCTTCTGAGGCCAATTCTAGCTCAAGATTTATAATCCTATAAATTGCAGATTTAAACTTGAAAGAAATGACCCTTAAAGATCTCTGAACTCCCTTTTTCTCTGACTCCTGTTCTACTCAACAGGAAATCTTGTCACCTGCGACTTATCTCCTGAGTGGACTTAGCCATCAAGAAACACTCTTTGCTAAAGCTACTGGTCCCAACTCTCATGGCTCAAGCCTCAATCCCCAGGAGAGATCAGCCAGACCTTCTTCCACCTCCTGCTGAATGTGTCCCCTGAGCAGGGGAATAGATGTGACTGGACTGACTTTCATCTGAGAAAGCACAAAGTAGCTCCCACCTCCTACTAACAGCCTGATCTCCCAACAATCTCCAGAGCAAAGTGGATCAACCTTCCCATTGACCTCAGATCTTCCAACTCTTTCTGTGCCTATCCTTTAAGGAAAGAGGAAGAGGAAAGTCAATGGGGGAACAGGATTTCCTTTTCCAGCTGTGAATGTTCAGCTTTCATTCTTGCTAAGCCCCTTTGCTGCCAAATTTCCAGCCTTAGAAGGCAAGTGAAATGGGGATTCCCATCTGACCACATGCCTTCCATCTCATGCTGTCCTGGTCCCTACCCTATATCTCCAGCCTCCTCTGAGAAAAGGAGTGGTGCCTTCTACCCAATGATGAACATTCTTGCACCCAGTTATTCTCTTCACATCCCACTGATTCTGAACCCATAGAGATCATCATCCAAACCCAATTCCTCATTCTGCTCCATGTGATTTCTCATTCCCATCCTCCTCAAATCCTCCCACCCCAAAGTTCCAACCAAACATCACCCACACAGTTCCACTGTGCCCTATGGAATGCCTATTCCATAAGTAACAAATTTCCCTTTATCCTAAATCTTACCCACTTCCACTCCCTTCCATCTACTAGTTATTACTGAAACCTGGTGACATAGCCTCCCTGGCCAGCCTTTCTAGTACTGGCTGTACCATTACTCATTCCCCTCAATTCATTAGTCAAGGCAAGGAAGTTGGAATATCCCTTGTTCCCCATTGCCATTTCCAATTTCTCTCTCTACCTCCAATACCCAGTAACTTCTCCTCCTTTGAGGTTCATGCAATTAATATCACCCTATTAAAATCCTGGTAGCTTTTGCCTACAGACTTCCACATCACTTGCCTTCCTTCCTCAGTGAGTTTGGCACATGGTTCACAATTTTTCTCTCCTCCTCAATTCCTGTCCTCCTACTAGGGGGCTCCAACATTCACACTGACTCTCAAACACCCTAATCATTCAATTCATCATGATCAATTCCTCCACCCCACCTCAGTGACATACAAAGATAGTCATCTCCTGGATCTTACCAGCACTCTCAAACATAGTACCTTCATGTTCAGGGATTTGAAGTCCTCTTATCTAATTATAACTATTGGTTTTCTACCTCTCCCTCCACCTTCCATTACTAAACCCTACTTTTAGTTGTAACAACAACGCAATATTCACAATGATAACTATAAATATGCTGATATGGTTATTAATCACAAAATATACTAGGCTCTCTACATGGGGGACAAAGCTAGAACATTTATTCAAATACCAGAAAACTGAGTCCCCAAACCAGAAAGTCAAAGCCATCACAGCAGCTATAGAGTTGGCACATGTAGTTAATGCAGTAAACACCCACATTCTTAAGCCTTCAAAACAGAACAGGCTACCTCAGGCAAAGGTCCCCCTCTCCTCATTCATAGTAACTGCTCAGAGTCCACGCAGCTTGTCAATCCCCCCCACCTTTGAAAATCCAGATGTTGGTGCTTCCCTCTCTGGTAACTGACTAGTAATGGTCAGACAGCTGGAAGCCTGTCTGTTGATCTGTTTCTCTGTCTGCTGGTAACTTCTACTTGTAACTTTTTGTATTGTCTGAAGTTCAGGGTGCTGACTTTTTCCCCTGAACTAGGTAAACGATATATGTTTGATTGATTAAAGTAAGATTATTAACCCATTTTGAGTTGCTTTCCTTTAGAAAAGCAGATCTAGGAACCTGTGTTGGCAGCCCCCCTGGGTATTCCAGGGTGCTGGTATAGTGGTCTACACTATGACCTCTAATCTCTTTACCCCTTAATTCTCTCCCAGGCCATCACCTCTGCACTAACCACTCTCTCATCTTTTCCCCATCTTGACTCCTTGATCAGTGGGTTCAGTTCTACATTTTTCTCTTCTCTTGCATCTCTAGCCACCTTACCATATCTCCAATTGAGCCTTGCCAAACCTCAGCCCTAAATCACCCTCACCAACCACCAGAGATTACCTAATACAAGAAGCTCTGCCACCATCCTCCTTTGCAAGCCTCTCTGATCTAAGGCATAAATGGGAGCTCCTGGTACCCAATCTGGCTAAATGCTTGACCCGATCTATTCATTAATCTGATTTCATATCCACAAAGTAAGGTAATCTTCAGCAGCTAGGCAGAGAAGTGCATGAAGCACTGGGCCCAGAAACAGGAAGATCAAATTCTGCCTGAGACACTAGCTGTGTGACGCTGGGCAAGTTAACTTAACCTATGTTTAACTTAGTTTCTTCAACTATAAAATGAGGATAATAACAGCAATACCTCTCAGAGTTGTTAACTTGTTATGAGGATTAAATGAGAAAATATTTGTCAAGAGCTTAGAACAGTACCTGGCATGAAGAAAGTATTATATAAATGTTTATTCTCTCCCTCCCCTGGTAATATCATTATAGTTGTCAGTAAATTGCTATTCTTCTTCCACTCAACCTGAAAACTCTGAACATTTGGGGTTTTTTGTTTGTCTTTTTGGAGGGGGGAAGGCAGGGTAATTGGGGTTGTGACTTGTCCAAAGTCACACAGCTAGTAAGTGTTAAGTGTCTGAGGTCACATTTGAACTCAGATCCTCCTGACTCCAGGGCTGGTGCTCTATTCACTGCGCCACCTAGCTACCCCATCCTCTGAACATTTGTTGTGAGAAATTTAATAATTTACACAAGTGCTGCTGAAGGTGGAGAAAAATCACAGACTTTGGGTCAATTAACAAATTTATGTTACATAACCTCAACTGGGACTTTACTGCTGTTAAACAATCCTATCTTCCTCAGCAACTCAGTATTCCACCATGCAGAGTGCATCTCCCAAACCTTTTCATCCCTCTTCAAGCCTCCAAGGGATCCTTCTTCCCCCACTCTCTCAGCTGAGAATCTCATCTCATATTTTACAGAAAATATTGAGGCCACTTGCCAAGAACTCTCTCCCTCTCTTCTTCCTTCCCTCCTCCCCACTCAGCATGAGCTCCCTCTTCTTCTCTCTTCTTACCTCATATCACTCACTTGCATCCTACCACGATCTTCTCCTTCACTCCCATCTCACATGAGAGTCCTTCACCCCCATCTTTCTCCAAACCAAGCAAAACTTATTCAAGTAATCCCATTCCATCCCATTTCTTCCATCACATGATTCCCTCTATAATCTATTGTCAAGTTCTACCTATCTGCTGAGCTCCTTCAAAGTCCTTCATAAGCCAGCCCTCTCCTACCTTTCCAACTCTTATGCTTTACTCCTTGTCAAGTATTCTTCAATCCACTGATACTGACCTCCTTGCTGTTCCACAAACAAGGCACTGCATCTATCAGCTCTAGGCATTTTCTCTGGCTGTTCCCCATGCCTGGCTTCCTAAATGTTCCAACTAAAATCCCATCTGCTACAGGAAGCCTTTCTTAATTGCTAATTTCTTAATTCTAGTGCCCTCCTCTCACTGAATTATTTCCTATTCATCTTGGTTTTAACTTGTTTGCACACATTTATTTGTCTGTTGTCCCTGTTCATTGGGGTGTGTGTTCTTTGAAGGTAGGCACTGTTTTTTGTCTTTTTTTTTATCCCAGCACTTAGCATAGTGTCTATCACATAGTAAGTGCTTAATAAATGTTCATTGTCTGGTTACCATGCCGGACACAGCTCCCACTGTAAATTGATTTTGATTATGTTGAATCAGTTCCTAGAGCCTGTTCAGATTGGTGAACTTAGACAATTGAATTTTTAAGGCTGAAAGCGAAAGACAGGCTGCTAGAAGAGTATACCACACTGTGATTATTTATATCATCGTCAGATTAAAAACTCTTGAAATTTTGGAACTGTGTCTTATCTTCCTGTAGTGCCTGTCATATAACAAATATCATGTGATAACTGAAATGTTGCATAATTATCATAAGAAGTGTTTAGAACGTGAAAGATGACGGTTCCATTGTAATTTCATGGACAAATCAATTCGGAAATATTTTATTCAATTTTGTACCTCTTATTTTATGTAGGGCATTAATAAGATTGATTGCAATCAGTGGAAGCTTACCAGAAATGGTTAGGGCACAGGGATTAGCTGGGAAAAGATTTACAATAAGTGTCAAGTATTTCAAGAGTTTTCACAAGGAAGATGGATTACACTTAACTGTTCTTTGTCAAATATGGCAAAAACTGGAGAGAATGTGTTATGGTAGAAGGAATCCTAAAATTTGAAGTTGGAGGACCTAGGTTCAAATCTCAGTTTGGTCATTTATAACCCTGTGTGATCTCCTAGTACCATCAGTTTCTTTATCTGAAAAATGAGGGAGTTGGTCTAGAAGACCTACAAATGTAGGATTCTAAGGTTTATGAACGAAAAACAATGAAAAAACGTAATGTTTGAAGTTGTTTAAAATGCAATGGGCTGCTGTGGGGAGCAGTAAATTTGCATCACTGGGAAACTTCAGGAAGAGGACTGACAACCATCCCTGACAGGGATATTGCTAGGGGAATTCCTGTTCAGGTATAAACTGGCATACATAGACAGCCATGGCACCAAGACACCTTCCAATTCTGAAATTTCATGAAAATATGGATTGAATGAATGAAATGAATGAAAAAATGAAAGAATGCTGAGCCATGGTAAGACCAAGCATAAATAGCCTCTTAAATTACTATAATATGTGTATATATATTTATAAGCAATTGGGGTTAAGTAACTTGCTCAAGGTTACACGGACAGTTATTTTGTGTGGGTGTTAAGTATCTGAGGTTGGAATCGATCCCGGGTCTCCCGACTCTGGGGCCGGTGCTCTTACTCACTGCACCACCTGGCCGCCCCTTAGTATAATATATATATATATATTTTTTTTTTTTTCCTAAATAGGTGAATAGGATGTGGAACTGATGGATAGAAAAAGCAGCAGAGCTGGCTAAGTGCTACATTAGCTGAAAGTAAAGTGAGCAGTTTACTTCTGTAATAGTAATAGGAATTTGAAGATCTTCCCTGACCTTTAATAAGCCTAGGTGAATTTGAGGACTTCCTCTGATTTGAAAATATACTCTGCCCCCTAATAGGCTGAATGTAGTCACAAGGATCCTGTGGTGGGAGTCTTGCTTTTTAAGAAAGCATAACTTTTGTCACTTTGTAGTCAAATGGGTCACAAGGCTTGTGATGTTCTCTGACCCTGGAGAGGGCTATATATACCTCTGAGGTGAGGTTTTGCTTTGGGGCTTACTTTGGAAAGAGTTGTGTGATTTGGCCAAATAAGTTCCCCCACCCACCCCCACCCCCACCCCCGGCTTTGAAAACCTAGATGTTGGTATTTCTCTCTCTGGTGACTAACTAGGTATGTATGTGAAGGTCAGACAGCTAGAAGCCCTGTCTGCTGGATTGTGTTATTTTCTCTGTTTGCATTTTTGTCTGCTTGTAACTTCTGTTTGTATCCTCTGAAGTTCAGGGTGCTGACTTTTCCCCCTGAACTAGGTAAATGACATATGTTTGATTAAAGTAAGATCTTTAATCCTCTTTTGAGTTGCTTTCCTTTAGAAAAGTAGAACCTGTGCTAGCGGCCACCCTGGGTATGCTAGGGTGCTTGCTGCTACAACATCTCACATAGAAAGTCACTAAATGATGTGATAAAAGAACCTAAATAGTCAAACCAGCCAATGTTAATTTTTTAGTTGGAGTCTTTTTGGACTGGCTGAATTACTAAGTGGATGGACTAGCATTTATTGAGCATTTACAATTGCTGGCACTATGCTTGGTTCTGGGGACAAGACTAAAGGAATAGGCTCTGCCCTCAATAGACTCACATTCTGATGGGGGACATAACAAATAGAGGGGAACAGAGGACAATGAAGGGAGGCGTGATCTGGGGAATCAGAGAGACTTTGAGTGGAAGCAGAGGATAATCAATTATCATACCTTTTCAACAGCAAAAGTAGCAATGATTTAATTATTGTTTCCAGAGGAAAAATAAAAGAATTCAAAGAACTGGGTATATCTTTCTTTCCATATTTTTCCCTTGCCAAAGAACACATGGCCTTTTGGCATTAAAAGTTAAAATGAAATTAATATTAGGGAAAGCAAAACTAAAGTGAAATTTAATGTTATTTCAGGAAATTTTAAGTCACATTTGCAATAAACCATCACCTGATTATAAGAAAGTATTTCAGCTTCCAGACTAGATAGCAAATTTAATCCTTATATGAAGACATTAAAATGAAGTTGGTGCCTTTTATAAAACACACAATGTTCCATCCTTAGCAAAAGAAAGGACAATACAATTAGTATATAGGTTTTATGCTATAATGAGTTCAATAATGTGAAAAAATTTCAGATTGCTTTTCTTTCCAATGACAGCTATATTGGGAAATGCTGATTGATTTACTGAATAACTGAATTTTATCTCTTGGTAATTTCTTAAGAATCAACATGTAAAACTTTGCAAAAACTTCACATTAAGTTTCACTCTTATTAAGCGCTATGCTTCTTGGCAAAAATAAACAAAATACAAATCTAAGTCATATCACTCTACTCACGATTTATGTGGTCCATGTAATAGATTCCAATTTGCTGATCATAAACAGTTTCCCACCCTAAAGGAAGTTCATCCCCAACACAATCAGCAAAAGTTAATGGCTTTGTAATCCTGTAAGACATAATAATGAAAATACAGTAAAAAGTCTAGTCAAATTCTTATATTGCTTCTTAATCAACTAAGAAATTTGAATTTATTATAATTTGTGTGTATTTTTTCAGGAGTGCTTACATGTCAGCAGCTTAACCATATAACTAAAAGTTCAACAGAAATTTTAAGATTTGTAACCAAAATTAATTTTTATGCTACCCTTAAATACTAATATTCTAGTTATTCAGGATATTAAAACTTCAATGTTATATCAAAATGCCAATTTCAAATTGTCACTTTAATATTCCAACTGAAAAATTATGAGACAGTGCACAGTTTCTTGCGTAGTAGGTGTTTAATAATTACTTGTTGACTTATGATGAAAAATGCTATCTACCTCCAGAGAAAGAACTGCTAGAATCTGAATGCATATTGAAGCATACTCTTTTTTCTTTAACTTTCCTTACTATTCTTGGTTTTTTGGTCTGCATAAGCTATATATCTCTCAGGGAATGGGGAGGGAAGGAAGAAAGGAGAGAATTTGGAACTCAAAATTTTTAAAACTTTAGTTTAAAAGTTTGTTTACATATAATGATTGAGAAATAATAAAAATCGAATGTTTTAAAAATAATAACTACTTGTTGTTGCCTTGATTGACAGTTCCACAAGAAGAAAGGCAAGGTTTGTTTGCTTTTTTTCTTTTTAAGCTGTATATTTAACTAGAGTGGCATACAACATTGTGAATAACATTACGTTAACTCACAGAAATATATTATTGATCCCATTCCTTCAAAGCTCTTCCACAATGGAAACATTATATCAAAAGATCATGGATTTAGAGATGGAAGGATATACTGAAGAATGCCCTGTTTAAAACGCCCTCATTTTACATATGAGAAGACTGAGGTCCAGAAAGGTTACAAAGTTGCCCAAGGTCTTTGACTGTAAAAAGAACGTTTGTCCCACTATACACTAAGCTGCTTCTCAGCCATCTAAGTCCACATAAAATCCAGGTGCCTGTTGTAATGTTAATCATAATGAACTAAACATTAAGTATGAGATTTCACAAAATAATACGGAAACCCCCAAACAAAAAATGCAACAAAAACCACTATCAAACATTTTTAAAAGCAGCTACTACGTGTTGGGCACTGGGGCACTTGTATTAAGCAGCAGTCACATAACAATTGGGCAATTAACATCATATACTTCAGACTTTAAAGGGACACAAATTTCCTAATAAACATACATCTTTTTGAGGTACATCTCATGTTAAACAGAGGCCTCTTATTTCTACCTGTGATGAGACTCCTTTAAATAACAAGTTTCCCAGTTACAAGTAAAACATGATTTTATTTACAGGAAAATTTTAACAACACCTATTGAGTAAAACAAATAATGCCCATAGTCTCCTAAATTTAACTGGCCATTCATTAGTCCACCTGCATAAATGTATGCTGAATAGTGAACAGTGCCATGTAATCCAAAATCTCACTAGATCATAAAGCATCCTTTGCCTCTAATATGGTACATCCTAAGAAAAAGTTCCTTGATAATAGAGTGTGGGGGTGGTCAGTTTAGGAGGCATGATTCTAAAAAATGGTTTGTAACAGGGTTCCATGTTATCACTAGTTATTCAATGGAAGGAGTTCACAAAAAATTCTCAAAGCCAAACTAATTTAATTTTTAAATAAATATTTAAAAGATTTAGAGAGTCAGTGTGGAAAGGACTATGAACTTGAGATAAGAAGAGATCCATGCTCACCAGCATTCTTACTTTTTTTTAAAATTAATTTGTTTGTTTCCTTTTAGTTTACAGGATTCAATTCCACAATTTCTTGAATTTCACATTTTGTCCCCCTCCCTCCCCCCCCCCCCCCCCCCATGGCGGCTTATAGTCAAGTATAGGATCTGTAAATACTTTCACATTATACATTAGTCAGGTTATAAGGACGGATTGTACCAGCTGGAATGAAAAATGGGAAAGAGGACATAAAACCAAATAAGAGAACGAGAAAAGATCAGGTATTTTGCTTCCACCTGGATATAAACTTAGTTCTTTCTAGTTCTTTCTCTGGATGAACATATTTCTCTCCATCATGAGTCTTTTGGGATTGACTTATATCACTGCATTGCTGAGAAGAGTCCAGTCTATCAAAGTAGGTCATCACACATACGTTGTGTCTGTAATTGTGTACAAATTTCTCCTGGTTCTACTCTTCTCACTCAGCATCAGTTCTTTTAAGGCTCTCCAGGTAAATATGAAGACTGCCTAGCATTCTTACTTCTGTACTACTTCCTTCTACTTACATGATTTACTAGTTGAGTAATACTAGATAAGCTGCTTAATTTCTCTGACCTTCGACTTCCACATCTGTAAAATGCAAATAATGATACTTACAATGCCAACCTCACATGACTGTTGTTGTGAGGAAAGCATTTTGTAAACAATAAAGTACTATATAAGTGAATTAATGATAGTATCATTATCATTATTAATATTACTATTAGCACGAGTCACTTCAATGGATTTGTGATCTCCTTGATATAGACAGTCTCTCCAATGGAGATGCATGCCTTTTAATCCAGTGAAGCAGTTCTCATTTTAATTCAATTCTACATACATTTATTAAGGGCCTATTATATGCAAAGCCCCAGGACTACAAAGTCAAAAAAGTTCTCTATCATCAAAGGAACTGCATTCCATGTGGGTTAAAGGGAAAAGGGAAGAACAAGCATTTATTAAGCACTTACTATGTACCAGGCACTTTACCAATATTATCTCATTTGATTGTCACAACAACTCTGGGAAGTAGGTGCAAGTATTCTGAGGCAGACAGAGATTCAGTGGATGGCTAGTAAATGTCTGAGGACATCTTGACTTCAAACCAAGCACTCTATCCACCATACTGCCTAGCTGCCAAGCTGGAGGCAGAAAAAAGTACACAAATTACGTAGAGATGGAGAATAACTTAAGAGGGAGAAGACACTAACTAAAGGGAGCCAGAAACATTCCATTGAGGAATTGATGCCATAGCTGAGCCTTAAAAGAGAAGGATTCTGGGATGTGAAGATGAAGGTGAGCATTACAGTCATGGGGAATGACTTGAATAATCCATGGAGGCAATAAATAGATTAGCAAATCTGCAGGGTACAGCTAGTAGTACAATCCAGCTGAAATGCAGCGGATGAGTTATAAAATAACAGAAGGATAGCTAGTAACCAGATTGTGGAGAGCCTTAAATGCTCAGTAAAGGCAATGCTAGTTTATCAAGAAGGCAACTGGAAGACATTGAAAGCTTTTGAGTAGGAGTCACTTGACCAAACCTATTCTGCCCATGGCTTAGGAAAATTAGTTGAACAGGCATGTGGAAGATAGATTAGCAAGGGAAACACCTAGAAGCAGGGGACTCCTTTTTTTTTTTCACATTAATCATTAGTCAGGTTGTAAAGAAGGATTATAGCTGATGGAATGATCAGTGGGAAAGAGGAAACAAAACAAAACAAGAAAAAGAGACACAGCAAGTAGTTGTTTACAATCTGCATTCAAACTCCGCATCTCTTTCTCTGGATGTGGACATCTCTTTCGATCATTTCTTTTGGAGTTGTCTTAAAACCTTACATTGCTGAGAGGAACCCAGTCTATCGAAGTTGGTCATCACACATACATTGCGTCTGTGATTGTGTACAGATTTCTCCTGGTTCCGCTCTTCTCACTCAGCATCAGTTTATATAAGTCTCTCCAGGTTATTGTGAAGTCCGACTGCTTCTCATTTCTTATAGCACAATAGTATTCCATTACATTCATATACTACAACTTGTTCAGCCATTCCCCAATTGATGGGCATCCCCTTGATTTCCAATTCTTTGCCACCACAAAAAAGAGCTGCTATAAATATTTTTGTACATATGGGTTCTTTTCCCACTTACATGATTTCTTTAAGAGACCCCCTAGAAGTGGTATTGCTGGGTCAAAGGGTATGCACTTATTTATAGCCCTTTGGGCATAGTTCCAGATTGCTCTCCAGAATAGCTGGATCAGTTCACAGTCCACCAACAATGCATTAGTGTTCCAATTTTTCCACATCCTCTCCAGCCTTTATTATTTTCCTGTTTTGTCATCTTAGCCAATCTGACTGGTAAGATGTGGTACCTCAGAGTTGTTTTGATTTACATTTCTCTAATCAATAGTGATTTAGAACATTTTTTCATATGCTTATAGATATCTTTAATTTCATCTTCTGAGAACTGCCTGTTCATATCCTTTGACCATTTATCAATTGGGGAATGGCTTGTATTCTTATATATTTAACTCAATTCTTTGCATATTTTAGAAATGAGGCCTTTATCAGAGACACTGGTTGTAAAAATTCTTTTCTAATTTTCTACCTCCCTCTTAATCTTGGCTTTTTTTTTTTTTTGTAGAGAAGCTTTACAATTTAATGTAATCAAAATTACCCATTTTGCATTTTATAATGCTTTGTAACTCTTGTTTTGTCATGAAGTCTTCCCCTCTCCATAGATCTGACAGGTAAACTATTCCTTGCTCTCCCAGATTGCTTACAGTATCAGCTTTTCTACCTAGATCATGCACCCATTTTGACTTTATTTTGGTGGTCTATGCCCAATTTCTGCCATATTATGTTCCAGTTTTCACAGCAGTTTTTGTCAAATAGTGTGTTCTTATCCCCAAAACTGGGGTTTTGGGGTTTATCAAACAGTAGATTACTATAATCATTGGCTGCTGAGTCTCATGTACCCAATCTATTCCATTGATCCACTCCTCTATTCCTCAGCCAGTACCAAGTAGTTTGATGACTGCTGCTTTATAATACAGATTAAAATCTTGTATGGCTGGGCCACCTTCCCTAGCATTTCTTTTCATTGATTATCTTGATATTCTGAACGTTTTTTTCTTCCAAATGAATTTTGCTACTATTTTTTCTAACTCTACAAAGTAATTTTTTGGTAGATTGATTGGTATGGCACTAAATATGTAATTTAAGTAAAATTGTCATTTTTATTGTATTAGCTCAACCCAGCCATGAGCAATTGATGTTTATCCATTTAGTTAGATCTCATTTTATTGGTGTGAAAAGTATTTTGTAATTGTGTTCATATAAGTCCTGTGTTTGTTTTGTAGGTAGATTTCCAAATATTTTATGACGTCTACAGTAACTTTGAATGGGATTTCTCTTTCTATCTCTTGCTGTTGGATTTCGTTAGAGATACTTATGCCAAGGACTTATGTGGGTTTATTTTATATACTGCAACTTTGCCAAATTTGTTTATTATCTCAAGTAGTTTTTTACTTGATTCTCTAGGATTTTCTAAGTATATCATCCTATCATCTGCAAAGAGTGATAGCTTAGTCTCTTTGCCTAATTTGATTCTTTCGATTTCTATTTCTTCTCTTATTGCTACAGCTAACATTTCTAGTGCCAGATTAAATGAGAGGGGTGACAGAGCAGGGGACTAATTAAGATACTGTTCCAGTACTAAAGATGAGAAGCAATGAGGACCTGAATTACTGTGGTGCTGTGAGAATGGAGAAAAGGGAATAATTTTTAAAAAATTACTGTAGAGGTAAGATCAACAGTGCCTGACAAAAAGACATTGATAGCTCTAAAGGTAAGAACCCAGATAACTGGAAGGATAAGGACACCTTCAAAAAAAATTGGGAAGTTTGTAGAAGTGACATATCTTGGAGTAAGAAAATTCTGGTTTGGAAAAATGGTCAAAAGAAATCAAAGGCCATCAGAACAGTTTTGAAAGCTGCATGCTGAGTTTATTATATGATTTAAAAGAAAAGCAAGTTGTAGATAAGAGATTTGTTCTATACAAGAGAAAAATGCTCATGTTCGTTTGGTTTATTAGATTCAGAATTTTAAAAAATTAAAAAAGGCAATTCTCTTTTAGACAAGAACTGTTTCTACAAGACATTCAGAAGATGACTTGTAAAGAGCTGATAAATGGTTGAAATTCAAGTGAATGATTAAGGCTGCATACATAGACAAGGAAATAATCTACATAGAGATAATACTTGGAACTCCCAGGAGCTAATGAGAGCTCTAAGAAAGCAGAGACAGAAGGAGAAGAGAGAGCCCAAAATAGAACCTGGGACTACAACCACACTTAGGGGGTAGGAGATGGGTAACAAAGGAAATAGAAAAGAATGTCAGGTAGGAGGAGAACTGGGGGAAGAACACTGATCAAAGAAGCCAAAGGAAAAGAAAGCATCCAGAAGAAGCAGAACAGTAAGTAGCAAAAGCTGCAAAGAGGCAATGTTCTTTCACAAAGTCCTCCAATGAAGACCTATCCAACAAGATGGAAGCCTTCCTCTAGTCCTTATAATATTTTGTGGGGCTATCCATTGGTTTATCCCTCACTTTTGCTACATAACCAGTTTGTTCCTTGGGGCACAGATTAATGGCTGATGTCTCTTAAATAAGGTTCTTTATTTAAAGTAAAATTCTGATACATAACATAGTTAGTCTGTAACCTGGGATTTGGTTCTGTCCAACAATATTGTCATCATAAAAGTTGTTTTACTGTTTATCAGATAATACTTTGTAGAAGTCGGACCTAAGTGGCCAAGTGGCACCGTGGGTAAGAGCACCGGCCCTGGCATCGGGAGACCTGGGATCAGTTCCAGCCTCAGATACTTGGCACCACACAAAATAACTGGCCATGTAACCTTGAGCAAGTTACTTAACCCCAACTTCTTTAAAAAAGATAAAAGAAAGAAAAAGGAAAAATAAAAAATAATCTTTAAAAAAAAAGAAGTTAGGACTAAGGGAAAAGGAGATCATAAAATCAAGTAGTGCTAGATTACTATAACCTCAAAAGATTTAGAATCAGTGAATGGAACAAAAAAGGCCAAAATAACATGTTTATCCAGTGAATTGACAGACAGCCATTAAACTTCAGTATTAATTATATGAGAAATCCATCTTTGTTATCCCAATACAGGCATATGCATGAAAAATAAAAAAATATTCATTTCCCAACGGCTCCCCCTCCACTGTCCCATAATCCAAAAATGTATAAGACTAAAATGAAAGAAACTTTTGGAAGACAAAATGTTCTTTAATAAATTGTATCAATCATACCACATACCCTGTAGAAACTATGTGACACTCTCATTAGTGTCACATTCAAATGTATTAAGAAAATTGGTCATGTAAGTGTAGGTGAGGAAGAGCCAAAGTTGATAACTTAGATCCTCATTCTTTTCATTACTTTAAACTAGCTGTATAGAAAGAATGATAATGGCAAACTATTTTTAATTTTTAAACTGAGTGCCAATGACTCACCAAAAAAAGTCAGTTTAAACCTTTAAAAATACGCAACATATCACAAAATTACTTCAAAATTCCAAGGCACTGAGATTTTATCAATATGAATATTCCTCCTATCCAACACATACCTTCTATGCCTAAGTAGTCTTCATAATGTGATTTAACCCAAAAACTATACCTGGTTGGTCACCCTACTGCTGCTAAGTGCCTCAAAACACAGGTAGGGGGCGGCTAGGTGGTGCAGTGAGTAAAGAGCCGGCCCCGGAGTCAGGAGGTCCTGAGTTCGGTTCTGGCCTCAGACACTTAACACCCACACACACACACACAAAACTAGCCATGTAACCTTGAGCAAGTTACTTAACCCCAATTGCCCTCCAAAAGGCAAAAAAAAAACCAAACCCCATAGGTAGTTAGGCTGACCATCCAAGTCAACAAGCTTAAAAAAAAAAAAAGAAAAGAACTTTCCATTTGATGGGTATAATGTTATAATTATGACATCCAGGATTCTTATGAGACAATTACATAAGGAACTAAATTAATATTAGGGGTCTTTGTAGAGCTGCATTGTAAAATATTTTTGCTGCAAAATGAAGTTTTAAAAACTGAAGATTTTAACTAGTTTTCCTATAGAAAATAGGTAGCATGCTATTGAAAAGAGCAGTGGATTTGTAATCAGAAGTTCTGGGTTCAAACTGTATTTCAGAGATTTACTAGTTTTGTGACACTGAACAATCACTTAGCCTAATTGGAACTCGGTTTCCTCCTCTGTAAAACGAAGGTGTTGGATTTGATTATAGCTAAATTCCTTTGCACTTATTAATCTATAATCCTATGCAGGAAAGCACCTAACAATAGGACCTTGATAACTACTTTTTGCTTATTTAAGCAACAATGGATACCTGGTATAGCTTCAGTACAGAGTACAAGCTCATTGAAGGCAGTGACCATCTTTGTACCCTGGCACCTTGCACATAATAAGCGCCTAATAAATTCCAGTTGATTATTACTTAGTGCTAGATTTGAGTTCAACCATTAAACCAAAGTCACATCAACAAATATTCACTGAGCATACACTAAAGCAATGCCCCCTGCCTAAGCTTTGAAATTAAAGGGTTTAAATGCCAATCTTATTTGGATTAAATTACTTAGTAATTAGCTGTTGGATGGCAACTATTTACTAGATGTGGATCTGAATGCAAAGAATGATGTATTTAAATCTATGATCCCATGGAAAGTTGTTGGCACCAGCCTCAATAATGGCATTGAGAATAACTATGTTTTTTCTGGCTGCTATTTGGAACAAGCCCTTCCTAATTATTTCTTATAAGGGGTACAATAAGTCAAGTGTACTAAACTACACAAGTGACAAAATGAAGGTTTAATACCACAAAGGAAGGTGTAGGTGGGTGACATTACTTCTCCACTGTAGAAACCACTAAAACATTAAATATATCAAAGGGACATTTATTACTAGAGACACTGATAAATGCTGAATGTCATTAATGTTAATAACAGTCCTTCCTTGTTAAGATTTTACTTAAAGAAGTTCAGAATTTACTTGAAGAAGCAGAAGTCCAACTAAGAAATAAGTTCATTCATTATCCCTTACACTGAGATTGCCAGTTTCTGTTCCATATCCAAAGCAAAAACAAATCAAAGAAACTACGTCTATAGATAACTGGTGCCAAGAGATGCTCTTCCATAAATGTGCTGATGAGATTGTTTTATCATCATTTAAGGAGGAAGTCAAATCCACAAATCTCCCCAAACTGACCAGATCTGAATAATTTTCTCATTTTCTTGAGCCTAAATATTTGCTTCTAAAACTCCTCTCAAATTGTGTGTTCAGTTATTTCAATAGGTTTGAATCTGCTAATAGGCCATCAGCTTATTCCCAGATGTAACATTAGCAATGTAACAGCCATATACTCTATCCAATATGCTTGTCAACAATCCAAAGAAATGTGTAAAGAATATACGCTGGAGGTAAATGCATTTACCAGACCATTTTTTTGTGCAAAACTTTACAAGAGTAAAATCTCATTTGAACAAATATCAGTAAAACATCCACTTCTGTCTTCTTCAGATCCTGAATGAACACTACCTTGAATGAGTCAGTGTAGATGCTAGAAAGTCATCCTCAGTGCCAGGAAGACCTGGGCTCAAGCCTCACACATACTGGGTGAGTGATCCTAAACAAGTCACTTAGCCTCTCAGTGCTCTAGGAAATCCTTTTAACACTATAAATTACAGAGAAAGTGCCAGTCTGCACTAGTAGAGCAGTTCTCTATCAAATTGCTTTTACCCCTCCTGTTCTTTGCTAATATAGTTATATTGATCCTAGACTAGATGTAGACCAATGATTTCAAACCAGTAGATCTGGTGCCCCTTGGGAAATATGAAATGATTGCAAAGAGTTAGCAAAATCATCTATGCACCAAGCAGCATCATTTTGATCTCTTTTTGGAGACAACAAAACTGCTGTACAAATGTAACTATAAGGTGAAGAGGGGAGCTCCGTGGCATGTTTTAATGTTTAAAACTAGTTAAGGGCATTGGACCGGGAGCCAGATCCGCTTAGCTTAGATGTGCTTCTTGATTGGTACCCCATCTCCAACTCCTCCCCTCATCCAGCTCTCTATAATTGCTCCCAAAGTACACAATCATACAAAGCACTGCCTTGAATAGTTAACTTCCTTACTCAAAAACCTTCAACAACTCCCCACTGCCTATAGAAAAAAGCTCAAATTCCTTAGTTTATGATGTAAAAATCCCTACAATCTGGTCATAGCAAGGTTGTCGGCCCACTGAAGGTAGAAGGGGTTGCTGCTGACGCTGCCACCAACACCAAAACCTCGATCACACACCGTGTCTTTGCCTGGAATTACCTTCCACCTACTGCTCACCAAACCTGAATTCTATCATTTCTTCAAGGGCAAGCTCAAGTAATGCAGAGGAAAGATCACAGGATTTGCAGTGTGAGAGAATGTGTTCAAGTCCTGACTGTTGTTCAGTTGTTTCAGTCAAGTCCAAATCTTCATGATCTCATCTGTGGTTTCTTGGCAAAGTTATTGGAGTGGTTTGCCATTTCCTTCTCCAGCTCATTTTACAGATGAGGAAACTGAGATAAACACAGTTAAGTGAGTTTCCCAGGGTCATACAACTAGTAAGTATCTGAGGTCGGATTTGAACTCGGGAAGATGAATCTTCCTGACTTCAGGTCCAGCACTCCACACACACTGTGCCACCTAGCTGCCCTGACTATGGAACAAATAAATATGAGAAACCTGACAATTAACTTAACCTGTAGGGCTCAAGATACTATAAAGTACCAACCTGTAACTGGTTTGATTTTTAATTAAAAAAAAAAAAGGGTTGAACTGGATGATCTCTAAGGTGCTTCCCAGCTGGAGGCTAGGATTCTGCCCTGAAGCCTTCATTGTCCATACCACCATAATATTCCTCACCTTTAAGTTTCTGGAGCATGTCCTGTCTATCTATCCCACTAACTGAATGTTTAACATTATTACTTAATTTGTAAGTGTTACCATCTAGATTTTAAGTTGCTTGAAGGCAGGTGCCACTGTCCCTTTGTATGTCTCTGTACCAAGGGCAACAACATGTACATTCAGCAATTAATTCATTAATTTGCAAAACATCCAATAGCACAACCCAATTAATAATCACCCTGAGCTGACCTCAGTCCCACTATTATGCATCATCCCCTAATGTGTAAGCATACTTTACCATGGAAATAACAGTGTATTTTTTAAGATGCAAAAATCGCCAATGTAATATTTTGAAAAATATGTCAAAATTTTCTTCTATTCCAGCCAAATGCAGTTACAACTTCCAGTTTCTCCAGCAGGACAAAAACCCTCTTTTTGGTTACTGTTTGCAAAAATCATACATACCAATCATGTTTTAATATAAACAAATAAAAAGTTTACACAATAAAATTTTACCACTTCTTTCCACTGATTAATTGATTTCCATATTTGGAGAAGTTTGACTACACCACAGCAATTCTGAGGGCACTTACCAGATCATTAAAATGGGACTCTAGCTGACAATTAAAAAAGGTTAGGAAGAATATAAATTAACTCTTTACCAATGTAATTCATATTTCTTCATGTTATACCAATATGTCCCTTCATAATTTGTGAGAGGCTAACAGATAAAAGGAAAAATACCTCATTATATTTTCTTTTTCTGGAATTCAACTTAAATATCACAAATATAAACCAATTTGTGGCAGCTGGCATGCAGATTACAGACACAGCATGTTTACAATTAGTCAGGATAGCCTAGACATTACTAACAGTTCTTGAGTTGGTTGCTACATGAGTTACAAAATTATTTTTTCTATGACTTTTGGCAAAAGCACAAGTTCTCTTGTGCTTCCAACCTTTGGGATTTAAAAAACACCAGAATATTTGGATTTTATATCATGAAGTTATATATTTCAGTATTTTTACACTTGTTACTGGGTCAAATCCCTAAAGGAACTAGTTTAATGATTAAAGGAAAAAGTCTGTGTTTTTTCTTAATTATCTTGAAACTCGGGACAATTTGAGGACTTAATGACCAGAGTTATCTAGATAATAACCTCATCTCCACATAGTAATAGTAGTTGACATTTGTATCTGTAAGGTTTGCTAACCTACATCATCTCCTCACAACAGCAATCTTGATGAAATGAGCATTAAAGGTATCATTATTGTCTACCCCTTTTTACAGCTGTAGAAAAAAGGTGAAAGAGGTTAAGTGGCTGGAGATGGAGAGTGAAGGGAAAGCCTATATTTAATGAGCTCCTTTTAAACTTTTGAAAATCCCTTACACATGATTATAAATAAATGCCCCAGTTATTCAAAGGTCCAGACTTGCAGAAGAAAAAAAAATAAGGATCACAGCCAAGAATCTAGAAGTCAATCCAAAAGGCCTTTGAAATACCAAAATAGATGTCTTAAAGTCCAGCATTCTACTACAAGGGGAATCTCTTTTAGTTATCATTTTAATAGTTGTCACACAGTAGGTTAGAAGCGCATATTAAAAGGAGACAGATGGGATCACTGCTATATCCAGGAACACTTAGAATAGAGAAATACAGCAGCAGATGACATGACAGTGAGAGCATTTCTAGATTGCAATATAATTCAATTCAACAAATATTTCTTGGTCCTTGCCCTCACTGAGCTTACAAACCAGCAAGGTGGACAAAACAAATAATACAGATTACCACATTCCCGATAAATGTGAAGCATACCGAAAGAAACTCAAAACAATGTGACATGGGGTAGTGAGACTGAGGATGGAAGGAGGGATGGGAAAATCAGGAAAAGCTTTGAACAGAAGGTGGTATAAGGTAGGATTTGAAGGAGGGGTAGGAAGTAAACAGGTAAAAGAAAAAGCACAAATTAAAAACAGGTAAAAAAAAAGCAGAGTAAGGGGCTTTCTGCAAACAGATAAGTACACTTTGCCTAGAATAGTATTCATGAAGTGAATAATCCTATTAAAGCTAGTGCCAGATGAGAGAAGGCTTACAAAGCCTAGGAAAAAAATGTCAGAATTTTATTTGGCAAAAAATAAAGAGCCATTTTACAATGTTTAGAGTTTTTCAGTTAATTTTTCATTGACACAACAAGATGTATGCATGATGAAAATCAGTCTGGCAACAGTATAAAACAGGGATGTTTAATTTAGAAACCGTGAACTTAATTTAAAAAAAAAACATTCCAATCATCATAATAGATAACATCATTGTAGCTGTAAAGGAAAGTGCTTTTTACAAATATTATCTCATTTTATCCTCACAACAACCATGGAAGGTAGGTGTTACAATTACCTACATTTTGTAGATGAGGAAACTGAGTCCAAGAGAGATGAAGTGACTTGGCCAAAGCCATGCAGTTGGTAAGAATCTGAAGTCAGAAATGAACTCACATCTTCCTGACTCCAAGGTCAGCACTCTATCCTCTGCACATCCTCTACTTAATAAAATAGGTTTCGTTTGTAATTCTATGTATTTTTATCCTATGCATTTAAAAACATTATACTGAGAAGAGATACACTGGCTTTACCAGATGGTTGAAGGGATTCATGACACACCTGAAAAGTTAAAAACTCCCTCCCCACATAAGGAATGGATTAGTGAGGGGACAAAAAAGAGGCAGGGCAAAGAACCTATTAGGAGCGCCCTACAACAGTCCAGATAGGCAGTATCCAAGCACTATTTGGGTGGTGGCAGTGGGGAAAGAGAGGCGAAACAAATACAAGAGATGTTACAAGGATAAAATCAACAAGATTGGATGACAAAATACATATGAGAAGATTAAGAGAACTAAGAACAGAAATAATAACAGTAACAATTCACATTTATATGGCATTTGAAGATTTACAAAAAGAACTGGGTGGTGTCATTGGGTGATATTGTTATGTCAGAAAAATAAGCATGTTTAGGGGAAAGGTTAAAAAAAATTAGTTTTGGAAAGATTTCATTCAAGTCAATGGCAGAACATCCAGGCAAAGTTGTCTTGAAGCACCTGGAGTCCTGACAAGGAGATGATGGACTAAAAATAAAGAAAGAGACATACTTTTTTTGAATAAGACCAATGAAAGATTTTTTTCTTGACGATGCATATATATATATATATATATATATATATATATATATATATATATTTGAGGACAATCTTCTTTTTTTAATTAAATTTATTTGTTTTCTTTTAGTTTGCAATATTCAGTTCCACAATCCCTTGAGTTTCAAATTTTCTCCCCCTTCCTTTCCTCCCCCCGCCCTCCCCATGGCGGCATGGAATCAAATATAGATTCTACAAAAACCTTCACATTAGACATTAGTCAAGTTGTAAAGTAGAATGGAGTAAACAATGAGAAAGAAGGCACAAAACAAAACACAAAAGAGAGAGAGCAGGTAGTTTGCTTCAATCTACATTCAGACTCTGTAGTTCTTTCTCTGGATGTGGACATCCCTTTCCATCCTGAGTCTTATGGAGTTAACTGTCTTATAATGTCGTATTGCTGAGAGGAGCCCATTCTATCAAAGTTAGTCATCACACATAGATGTGTCTGTAATTGTATACAAAGTTCTCCTGGATCTGTTCTCCTCACTCAGCATCAATTTATATAAGTCTCTTCAGGTTACTATGAAGTCTGTCTGCCCTCATTTTTATAGCATAATAGTATTCCATTAGATTTATATACCACAACTTGTTTAGCCATTCTCCAATTGATGGGCATTCCCTTGATGTCCAATTCTTTGCCACCACAAAAAGAGCTGCTATAAGTATTTTTGTACATATGGGTCCTTTTCCCACTTCTATGATCTCTTTAAGAGGCAGTCCTAGAAGTGGTATTGCTGGGTCAAACTTTATTATAGCTTTTTGGGCATAGTTCCAGATTGCTCTCCAGAATGGTTGGATCAGTTCACAACTCCACCAATAATGCATTAGTGTTTCAATTTTTCCACATCCTCTCCAGCATTTATCATTTTCCTGTTTTGTCGTCTTAGCCAATCTGACTGGTGAGATGTGGTACCTCAGAGTTGTTTTGATTTGCAGTTCTCTAATCAATAGTGATTTAGAGCATTTTTTCACATATCCTTTTAAAAGAGTTTTCTTTCTTATTTTCTTTTTCCTTCAATTGAAGAAGACAATAAATAAATTATTGTTAATTTAAAAAATGCATTTTTAAAAAAAGAAGCTGCAGATTTGGATATAGAGTACCCCTAAAATGTCAACTCTGAGGGGAGGGGGAGAGAGAGACAGAGAAAGAGAAAGAGAGAAAGAAACAGAGAGAGATTGATTTTTGAGATCGAAAGATTTGGGAGTCAATTATCTACACAGAGGTGATAGCTTAAACTGTGTGGGCAAAAACTTGTCAAGGAAGAAACTGTAGAGAGGAAAGAGAATAAAGCCAAGGACAGAATCTCCTAAAAAAGGAAGGAAGAAAAAAGGGCAGCCAGTGATAGAGACAGAGAAGAAGCAAATATAAGAAGGACAAAGAGAATGTAGTGATAAAGATTTAAAAAAAAGAGTATATCCAAAAGGATATCATTCTCATAAAAACAATTTTCCTCTAATAGGCAGTAGTTGAAACTGTGGGAGTATGTTGACATAATTAAAAGCGGTCTAGAAAGAAAAAGGAAGACAGTGAAACAACATCGAGAGATCAGGAAGATGAAGAGCCAGGAAAGATAACAGGGAAGAAGATGTCTGGGACACATGAGAAGCAGATGAGAAAGGGAAGTAGTCCAAGATACAGAATACTGTAAAGGTAAAAAAAGAATAAGGACTGATTAAAGGCCAATGGATTTTTACAGTTACAGGCATACCCCATTTTTTTTGGTGCTACACTTTATTGAGCTTTGCAAATACTGCATTTTTTCCCTTCCTTCTTTTCTTTCTTTCCTTCCTTTTTCCTTTCTTCTTTTCCTTTTCTTCCTTCCTTTCTTTCCTTCTTCCTTTCTTTCTTCCCTTTTTTCTTTTTCTCTCCTTTCTTTCTTTCTTCCCTTTTTTCTTTTTCTCTTCTTTCTTTCTTTCTTTCTTTCTTTCTTTCTTTCTTTCTTTCTTTCTTTCTTTCTTTCTTTCTTTCTTCCTTCCTTCCTTCTTTTTTACAACTAAAGGTTTGTGACAACCCTACATTTGACCAAGTCTATAGGTGTCATTTTTTTCTAACAGCATGTGCTCCCAGCATGTCTCTGTGTCGCATTTTGGTAATTCTTACAATATTTCAAACCTTTTCATTATTATTATATTTGTTATGTTGATCTGTGATTAGTGATATTACTATTGTAATTGTTTTGGGGCTCCACGAACTTCACCCATATTAGATAGTAAACTTAAACTGATAAATACTGTGAGTGTTCTGACTGCTCCAACCTACTGGCTGTTGCCCCATCTGTCTCCTTCTCCTAGAGCCTCCTTATTCCCTGAGACACAGCAATATTAATGAAGGCTATATAAACTTAGTTGATAAAGCAGTGGCAGGGTTTGTGAAGACTGACTCCAATTTTGAAAGTTCTATTGTGCACAAAATGTTATCAAATAGCATCACATGCTACAAAGAAATCTCTTGTGAAAGGAAGAGTCAATTGAAGTGGCAATCTTCACTGCCTTATTTTAAGAAATTGCCACAGCCACCCCAGCCTTCAGCAAACCACTAACCCCAATCAGTCAGCAGCCATAATCATTGAGACAAGACCCTATACTGGCAAAAAAAGATTAGGAGTCCCTGAAGGTGCAGATGACAGTTAGTATTTTTTAGCAGTAAAATATTTTTTAATTAAGGTGTGTACATTTTTTAGATACAATACTACTACACACTTACAAAACTACAACACGGTGTAAGTATAACTTTTATATGTTACATAAAACCGAAACTGAAAAATCCATGTGCCTTGCTATATTGTGCTATTCACTTTATTGCTGTGGTCTGGAATAGAACTACAGTATTTCCAAGGTATGTCTGTATAAGGTCACAGGTGACCTGTGAAAAAAACAGTTTCAGTAGAATGACGTGAACTGAAGCAGATGGAAAGGATTCAGAGAGAATAATGAAGAATTTGTAAGCTACTTTGTAGCAGGATAGAGGGAGAACAGTGTCAGGAAAGTAGGACAGTCACTAGCTCAAGTAAAGAGGACTGATCATGCTAGTAGACTGTGCAGAAGATGAAGACTCATGACCGTAAAGGGATATTGGTCCCAGAGGAAAGAGAATGTATTTGTGGCTAAAGAACAAAGGCAGAGTGTGGAGGGACCAGCTCTGGTAAGGAGGATCACAGAATCATAGGTCTCGGGCTTGAAGGGACCTCAGGAGCCATCTAGTCCTATCTCTTCATTTCACAGATGAGGAAACTGAAGCCCAAGCAGGTTAACAGATTTGTACAACGTGACATAGGCAGCGTCAGCCAGGATTTGTACCCACATACCCTGACTCCAGTCCTCTTTACCTCTGTACCAAATCTTCCTCTGAGATGGAGAGGAAGGAGAAAATGGGTAAAAACACAGCAAAGTGAAGGGCTAAGGTGAGGAAAAAGGAAAATTGAGGAAGCACCTATCATTTGGCCCCGACCTCAGTAAAATGAAAAAAAAAAAAACCCAAAAGCAATCAACCTATCTATTCTAAGCACTAGGAAAGATTTAGAAATTTCATAAAAGTAAAAAAGGATCTGTAAAGTCACCAAAAAGAATGCTTACGTGAAATTAAGTAGTAGGATACCTAAGCAGTTGTGAGGGACCAACTAATATTAAAATACTATAAAAATGTTATAAAAATCAAAGTCATACAATTCTCTTCAGCAACCCTTGGCAGCCCAGAGGTAGGAAAAAAAAAGAAGCACTTTGGGAGGGACGAGGGTGGTGAGCAAGAAGGAAATTATAGAGTTGAGTAAAGGGCAGATTCTAGAATGGTAATGGGCGAACTTGACCTTGAAGCCATTGGCTAAGTAGTTCAGGGAAGCGGGTGAAGCCAGAACAGGGACAAGGGGACAGGGACTGGGAGAATAGTGAAAGAGATCTTAGAGGTCAAAATGGGAATGAAGATCAGATTCAACAAAAATGGGAAGAGGGAAAGGGTATAAAAGCAGGCGACTTTGGTGAACAAAGGGAATTTCAAAGTTCTGAGATAGGTAGGTGCACATGAGAGTCTGTTTTGATCTGAAGTATGATTGGCTGTCTGTGGAATGTAGATGAAGGTGACAAGAACTGAAAACATAGAGGAGCTATGAAGCCCTTGTGTTATAAAGGTCAAAGCTCAGATACTGAGGTCACAAAAGAATGTATTATAGGAAGAAATGGAGTACAGGGGGAAAAAACCAGTTAGGTATTCAATTCTTTGAGGAAGGTAGAAGATTGTCCTGAGAAGTGACTCAACCTGGGGTCTGTGGATTCCCAAGGGGTTCATTACATCTTTATTTTCACTAACATCTAAGCCAAGTTTAGCTTTTCTTTCAATTTATTTAAAAATATTATTCTAAGAAAGGGTTCATTGGCTTTACTAGATTGTCAAAGGGGTTCCATGACACAAGAAAAGTTAGGACTCCTGTCCTAGAGATAAAAGGATTATTTCAATGGTGATGGGTTAATGGTGTATAAACCGATGGAATAAGCTCCAAGAAGCAGAGGTAGTTCAGTAACAGCACCAAACAATTATTTCCCAATTCTTAGGATCGTGCCCCTCCAAATAAAGGATTATGATCTGGAATTAGGCATGATCTTAAAAGCTTACCACACCTCTTTTTCAACATTACTACAATCTGGGAGAGGCCTCTTTGTTTCCTGTTTCTGCAAAGGAAATCAGAACAGAATTCACATCTCTTGCAAGAGTGTTTTTAAAGTTTCAAAACAAGCGTCTGGATAAACCTAACAGGGACAGAGTAGATAGTCACTTCTGGCCATGAAAAATAAATGAGCTTTCTTTCTCACAATGCTAATTCTCTGGTGTATCGTGAAAATTCATTTATGCACCCAAGTTCAATTCACACTAAACTTTAAAAAAATAAAGCATCCAGAAACAATCAATAAATACTTATTGAACTCCTTCCCTATGCATAGCACTATGATAGGCAATGAGAATATGAATAAGTATAAGCCAATGTCCCTATCCTCAAGGGATTTTATACTCTAATTGGGAAAACAAACCATGTACATATAAAAAAATAATTAACAACACAAGGCAGTATGTGACAAATGCCTAATGAGTGGCTTAGACAATAACTGTCATAGGAGAAACCCCATGATATACACTCCAAAGAAGTTTGAAAAATATGAATCTATTTTATTTTCATCTGTATTACCCATAAAAACTTGGGTAGTTTTCATTCAGGATATGTTCTATCAAGCCCTCCTTTTAGAGAAGAAAATAATATATTTTAATGACATTTATAAATATGTAATCAACATAGGAGATTTCTAGGTGGTTTAAATGATGCCTTTGCCACCTTGGAACAGCTAGGTGGCACAGCAGATAAAGTCCTGGGCCTGAAGTCAGGAAGACTTATCTCCCAGACTTGTGACCCTGGGCAGGTCATTTAACCCTGTTTGCCTCAATCTGCTCATCTGTAAAAGGATCTGGAGAAGGAAATGTCAAACTACTCCAATATCTTTGCCAAGAAAATCCAAATGGGGTCACAAAGAGTTGTTTACGACTGACCAACAGCAACACTTGTTACCTTGGAGAGATCAATGAACTTCTCCTGGTCTCAGCTGTGAGAGGGAGAGAGTATAACTGACAGAGAACTGGGTCAGAAATCAGGGTGTCTGGGTCCAAAACCAGATTCTAGTAATAGGTATTTTTGTGACCTTGGGCAAGCACATTCATATCTCTGAGCTTCAGTTTTCCTACCCATAAAAATTGAGAGTTGGATTTGCTGCTCTTAAATTCTGTCCAGTTCTTATTCTTAAATTACATGCTATATAGGATGTAGGATTATAGATTTAAATATGGAAGGGACCTACAAGTCATGCAGTCCAATCCCCTCATTTTGCAGATGAGGAAACTGAGGCCCAGAGAGATTAAGTGATTTGTCCAAGATTACATAGGAAGTTAAGTAGTGGAGCTTGGGATTCATACCCAAGTCCTCCCAGTTAAAATCAGCACCCTTTCCATTCTTCCATGGTACAGCAGAGTACACATTCATTTATGCATATAAATATATATTTACATACACATATGTATATATGGAAATCTTCCTTAATTCAGTATAGATTAGTACACCATATAGTATACATTAAATATAAAATATAGCTAATATAGATTTATACTAGAGTTATAATGATGAAATATCTAACCAATTCACTTTATGGAAATCCTCCAAATGTAATTATAACATCTTGTGAAGAAGCAATGAGATGTAGCTTTAAACTACTATGTACATTAGAAGAATCTTAAATTTTAAATGTCAAGTGAGAGGGAACTATCACAAAAAGAAATGTAATATGCTAACAAACTGTATTTGGAGTCAGAAATTTGATGAGAAAGAGGAGGAGGAGAATAATATATATATAATGCTTTAAGGTTTGCAAAACATTTTTACAAATATCACCTCATTTAATCCTTACAACAATCCCGGGAGGCCAAGTTTTTATTATCCCCATTTCACAAATGAGAGAACTGAACCAGTCATATGTTAAGTGATTTGCCCAGGATCACAAAGCCAGTGTCAGAGGCCATTTCATATGTGAGATATGCCACTCATTTTAGGACCTGCCTCCCCTCATTATTTCATAGAATCATTGTTAGGAACAAATTATAGAATTGATGTGAAAGCATTTGCAAACTATAATATGTGACACCAAAACTGAAAACATCTATCTTTAATAGAATCCCTGTGATTTTCTGATTTTTTTTTTCCTGAGAAAAGAAGAAAAGCTAAAATTACAATTAGTGCCTCACTCTTGAGACAGTTTGTTATTTCAGTTGGCCATTTCTTTCAGAACTTGGTTTCTAGGCCATTCAGACATATCATTTCATTACCTTACTTAGGATATATGTGTGTGTACACCCATATATGTAGATGTATGTACAAATACTCACACACACACACACACACACACACACACACGTTGTAGAAGACTTGCTGCTCTGCATTGACAGAGGAGTTTCCTCATCATTGGTTCCCAACACTAAGGAAGTCATAGGTCCAGACCAAAAACAAAACAAAATTAAACAAAAAATAATTGCTTCGGTATCTATTGTGTCTTTGGTCATAATTGAGTTTGCCTATTTGTCTCTCTGGATGACATCAAGGCTTGCTATTGCCTTATCCAAAATCACGACTATAACTCTTACTCTTCTGGATTCAGCTGAGACATAACACAAGTGGTGGTACAATGGAGAGTTCTGGATTTGGTGTCAGGACTGTGGATTCAAATCCAGGCTCTAAACCACTTACTACAGACACATCACCCATCTCCATGGGACTATTTCCTCATTTGAAAAATGAGAGTGTTGGAGAAGCTAGATGACTGCCAAAGTCCCATTCAAACCTAAATCTGTGGTTACATAGATGGTTTATTCTTTGATGCCTCATTTTATTTTCCAACATCATTTTTCCATTTATTGAAGTAAAATGTGTCAAACTGAACTGAATCCATCTTCTGTTCATGCCATTCCCCAAGTCTGGAATGTCTCACTCTCCTCCTTCCCCATTCCAACATTTCCAATTGTATAAATACTCCCCACTCTTCAGGTTCATCTAAAATATTATCTCTTCCAAGAAAACTATCCTGATCAAACCATCCTCAAGTGGATTTCCCATTCTCTTGACCCATTCTGTACCTGTTTGTGCTTTTACAATTCCCTAATTTCCATTTTTTTTACTACTTTGATTTACAGTCTCTTTTATCCACCTAGATTGTAGATTACTTTCTTCAAATCTCCCCTGAACAATGCTTTGCACATAGTAGGCACTCAGGAAATATTTGATGACTTAATGAATGAGAACTTCAGCTTCCTTGTGATGGGCACAGGTGTAAAATTGGCAAAAAAAAAAAAAAAATTGTGCATTCCACTCCTCCTTTACTCCTCCAGAAGCAGATCTGGAGCCAGCCAGGTAAGTTTTAACAATGTAGCTCTAGTTGTTTCAAAACAAAACAAAAAACCGAGGCAAGTGAAAATGCACATATATTGAAATTGTTAGGTAGCTCTCCAAGAGGAACACGTTTCAATAGTTAGGGCATGTTTAAAATGTTAAATAAACAGGTCCAGGCAGTTCCTCTCCCTAGATCTTACAGTATTTTAAAACATTAATAATAAAAAAGATGACTTAGCAGTATGGTTGTTGGGTTGTTGTTGTTTTTTTTGGTACAAAGTTTCTGATGTTTCTTTCCTTCAGCCAAGTCAGCTGAGACTTTTGGAGTAAAATGGGTTAATTTTTAAAATTTACATCTGTAACCAAAACAAAACAAATGTTGCAAAATTTGACTCCAAAGAAAATATGAGAAGACAACTTGCCCTATTTCTTTGCATAGATGGGGGCTGGGGTGCATGCATATGCATTTGTTGTCAGATTGTTTTTGATGTATTAATCAGTTTTGCTGGTTTTTCCTCTTCCTTTTTTTTCTTATTTCTTTAAAAACAATTCTGGTTTTTAAATGGTTTTCTCAGAATTAAAGAGGGAAATGTACAGGAGGAAATTGAGACAACATAAGACCAAAAGATATAAATAATTTTTAATGTATTAAGTAAACATCCATTGAGTCTCTGAAACCCAGCCTATGGGCAAAGATAGATAGAAATTGAGATGAAGAAACAAAGGCAATAAGAGGCTGAAGGAGGATGTGATGGAAGAAATTTATCTCGAAATCTCTTTAACCACACAAATATTTTTCTCCAAGCTCCTTCCACTAACCTGAAGAGAGGACCACACCTACATACTCATGTGACCAATGGCAGCATTACATTCCTCAGCTTTGCTCCTGGGTGGTGACCCACTTCAGGGATTCAGGACATATTAAAAGCTTTCAATCAGTCAACAAGTATTTATTAAAAGCTTACTCAATGTGTCAGGCATTATACTAAGGGGTAAGGATACCAAGAAAGGCAACAAGGCTCTGCCCTCAAGGAGCTCACAATCTAAAGGGAAAGATAACAGGCAAACAATTACTTACAAACAAGATATATAAAGGGTAAATTGGTAAATCTCAGAGAGAAGGCACTAGAATCAAGGGGGACCAGGAAAGGCCTTTTGCAGAAAGTGAGATTTTAGGTGAGATTTGAAGGAAGTCAGGAGGCAGAACAGGGAGAGAATTCCAGGCACAGAGAAATGCCTGACATGAAAATACAAAATCAGGAGATGGAGATGGAGTGTCTTCTACCAGGAACAGCAAAGAAGCCAAAGTCACTACATGGCAGTACATGGAGGGAAGATATTAGAAGATTGAAAAGTGGGAAGGGGGCAGGGTAAGTGTTCAGGATAAATTCTTATGCTAATATTTTTACATTAAAAAATCTTACAAACAAGTAATATGCTTTTTTATTATAATAAATATCAATGAAATGGAACTAAAAAAAAACTAGGGGGATAGAAGTATAGTTAGTAAGCAGATCTTATACATTCCTATGGGTATATAAGGCGGTGAGTTTGGAGTGAAGGACTGGCCTAGAGGCAAGATTTATTCAATATTAAGACATAACTCGTCTTTACACTGATTATTAATCCAGTTCTTCCCCATTCTATCAGCCCTGTGACATGCTTTGCCTTGTCTCTCTCTGTTGAGTCTTGCCTTTCCACCTTACTTGCCTTTCTAGATTAAAAAAAAAATGCCTCTCTTCCCTCCCTCCCTCTCCTCTCCGCTTCTCTTCCCTCTCTGTCTGTGTGTCTCTCTCTTTCCCCTCCCCCCATTCATTACAGATTATACCACATCTCCTACTCTACATCGCTTTTTTTGGAGGTCCTCACATGCAACATGCATCTCCCATGTCCGTCCATCTTCCCAATTTTCATAGACCATGACCAGAATGCACTCCCTCCTCATCTGTCTTTTATTACCCCTACTCACTTCAAAACTCAGCCAAGAGCACCCTTATACCAGAAACCTTTCTTGCTTTTTTTTTTTTTTTTTTTGCTGTTTGGAGCGGGGATCGCAGGGCAATTGGGGTTCCAAGGTCACATGGCTATTAAGTGTTAAGTGTCTGAGGCTGAATTTGAACTCAGGTCCTCCTGACTCCAGGACTGGTACTCTATTCACTGTGCCACCTAGACCCCCCAAGAAACCTTTCTTAATGTACCCAGGTACTCATGTCCCACCTCTCCCTAATTACTTTTATTAACTTGTACATATTTGCTATTTACCGCCATGTCACTTATTTTTTCCCCTCAACAAAAAATAAACTACTCAAGGATGAAGTCTTGTTTTGTCTTTATATACCCCGAAGCATCATGGCATAGGCACTAGGGAGCTAGCCAAAGTCAGAAAGACTTGAGTTAAGTCTCTTACCCTCTCAGTTCCAATTCTCTAAGACTGTATTGCAGAGAAGAGGCAGAATTGCATTGCCAAAGCATGTTGATTAATCTTGGGAATAAAATCACAATCCCAGTTCCAGCAAAATAGTGAGTGACTCAAAGAATGACTGTTCATTGACTGACTGGTCAATTATCCCACTTCCAAACTATGTCAATTTTTTTTGAGATAATGCATAATTAATTTAATTTTTTTTTTGCCATGTGCCACAAGTTTTTTTATTGTAGAAAATTTCCTTATGGAATAATGTTTTACTTACCCTGGTAGTAAAATTTGTTGGCTCTGCCTAATTAATAGCAACTAATGTATGTCAGATCTCTTTAACAACAAAAATGATACGCCTCAATTGGCTTTTGTTGAATTTCACCTGTGACGACCCCAAGGGTGGTCCCAACCATCCAATGACTGCCCTGCTGTTTTTGTCAGATTCAATTGGTCAATTAACCTGTTTCCCTCAGTTTCCTCATCTGTAAAATAACAGCACCTACATCCACTTAGCACAGTGCCTGCTACACAGTAAGTGCTATATAAATGTTGGGTATTTCAATCAATATTTACTATGGCGCTACTACGAGCAAGGCACTGACCACTCTTGATAGAACAATACATAGGACTGTGCTCTTAATGCATAGGTAGGAAGAACACTATTAGATTTAATCAAAGGACCTGGGCCCAAGCTCTGCTTCTGCTATTTCCTACTCACATGTCCCTGAGCAAGTCACTTAACTTCTCTAGACTTAAGTGTTGTCATCTATAAAATGAGGGCAGCTGGACTAAATGATCTCTAACATCTCTTGCTGTCCAATGATCTTATGAATTGATTCTCCCACTCTGAAGAAATGGTAAATAGCTTTGGGGCTTTGTTTCTTCAAATAACCAAGCATGGCACGAACCAATATTTTACAGGCAATAACTAGAATATTATTTGATAAAGTGATGGAACTTGAAGAAAGTTATGTCATTATTACCTTTTAGTGTTTGTTCTACTTGGCCTGGAAGTGAATCCTCAAAAGTGAAACCAGGAGACCGGCAAGGTTCAGGAGGCTTCAAGTGCAAGCCTAGGAATGGACTCTCTGTATGTTAACAAAGGACCAGCCTACCTAAGTTTATAAAAGCTCCCCAGTAGTGGATTAACCACCAAGGAGGAATTTTTGTGAATACAGAAACTGATGAAGACTATCCACTAAGGTATGGGAGGGGTTGCCTTCTGAAGTGGTGGAAAGTATCCAAGCAGAAGAAACCACAGAAATACAAGAAGTATTAAAGAAATCCTTAAACCCAAAATGACACTAATATCATTCTGACCCTCTCCTTTGCACTTTTCCTCTTCTAATTAATATCACTACTATAAATATACTAGTCTATAGCCCTTGCTGAATTGTAAACCCTTTAAGGAACCAGGCTGTGTCTTAGCATATATGGAAAAAAAAAAAAGGATTTATTTAAGGAAACTACAACCCAGACAGTTAAGGATGTGATTTGCCTAAGGTCCCCCAAGCAGTAAGCAGCAAAACTAAGATTCAAACCCTAGTCTTCTCACTCCAAATCTATCTTTGCAGCCCCAATACCTTGTCAGTGCCTTTCACATCAAAGACACTAAATAAGTGCCCCTTAAATAGGGAAGGGGAAGGGAACAAGCATTCACTTAACAACTACATGCCAGGTACCATGCTAAGTAAGCACTTTACAAATATTATCTCATTTGATTTTGATTCTTTTCATTTGAATAGAACTGAATTGGTTCACTAATGCCCCCACCCCATTGTTGAGAATCTAATCTAGGTGAAAGTTAGAAATAATTTCTTCCTACAAAGAAGAGTTTATCTCCTCTGGGTCCCTTATCATTTTAGTTCTTCTAATCGAGGAAAATAAGAGTTTATCTGGGTCCCTTATCATTTTAGTTTTTCTAATGGAAGAAAATAAGAATTGTAAAGCAGCAGAGACAAGGTGGGGTCAGTAGCAGTTCAAAAGCCTCCAGCACCACACCCTCATCCATCCTGGCCCAGCCTAGACATAGGAATGTTTAGGCAAAAGTTTTGCTGAGGCTGCGAACAAGTATAGAGATAAATTTTAAATGCTAAAATACAAAGACCTACAAATACTAACTTTTATATGTTGGCCAAAAGGGCCGACAATAAATGATATTTTTAGTGGTTTGGATTTTGTGATTTTGATTTTCAACTTTTGGAGGAAAAATACATTGGATAAATCATTAAGTAATGACTTATCAACCCCATTCCCTGCCTACTTCACTTCACTTTAGCTTTAAAATATATTCTACCTTATATACTACAGGAAAATAGAATCAATGTGTTACTTATAAATGGGAAGACAGGGCAATCTGGTATTTTTGTTTTGTCTTTAATATGCCAATTGAGGAGAATGCCAGTTATCTCAATTTTCAGCAACACATTCCAATCCTCCAAAAACTAGAATGACTTCCTTCATTTCTTCTGCTACAGTCTGGCTCATGGTGAAGGCTAAGGTCTATAGGATTGTTGAAATCAAGCCAGTTTGTGGCTGCTGAGGTTGGGGAGCTACACATCCCTCTTATAAAACTAATTCTCCTAACTTCGCCACTCAGAACAGAGGAACCTGGAATACAGCATATACACAAACTCCTCAGAGACTTCATATTTATTCCTCCCAGAAATCCAAGGAAGTAGTGAATGCATAAATGAAAGTCCTACTAGACCTGGAAGAATTTTCTCTTCCAATCATTTGTAAAGTGCTTATTTTCCTAGAGCTGTGTTTACAATGTGCTTATATTCAGTCCAACAAATGTCTATCAAGCTAAGGCACGAAAGTGAAATAATAACTCTCCCCTCAAAGAGCTCACATTCTAGGAGATGGGACACAACCTATATGCAGAAATGTAATAATAATTAGGTGGCACTGTGGATAGCATGCTGGCACTGGAGTCAAGAAAAACTAAGTTCAAATCCTACCTCAG
The DNA here is from genome assembly GCF_028583685.1 of Petaurus breviceps papuanus. Classification (NCBI taxonomy): domain Eukaryota; kingdom Metazoa; phylum Chordata; class Mammalia; order Diprotodontia; family Petauridae; genus Petaurus; species Petaurus breviceps. Next base: position 11,846,343 of record NW_027187325.1, read on the forward strand.
ACACTGACTATGTGACCCTGGGCAAGTCACTTAACATGTTGCCCTGAGTTTCCTTGTCTGTTAAAAAAAAATGAGGATAATAATAGCACTTACCTCCCAGGGTTGTTGTGAAGATAAAATGAAATAATATTTTTAAAGCACAAATCAGATGAGTAAATAAAAGAAGATTTGAAAATGGAGAAAACATTAAAGTATAGGGGCTTGGAAGGGCTCCAAAAGGGTGGAAGGGTATATGAGGTCTGATCATGTTACCACCCCTGCTCTGCAAGCTTCAGTGGTTCTCTAATGCCTAGAGAATAAAATACAAATTTCTGTTAGGCACAGAGTCCTTCACAACAAGGTTCCAATCAATGTTTCAGACTGATTCAATATCACTCTTCCTTTTGCACTCTGAATTCTAGATGAACTACCCAATGTTATGCTTCTTACGTGACATGCCATCTTCCAAACCTTGTGGGCATAACTGCTGGAATTTTATACCTCTCTGCCATTATTTGGAAAACCTAGCTCCTACATGGGGCTGCTCAGGGGCCACTTTTTACACCTGACCTTTCTTAACGGCCCCAGTTATTTTCACCTCCTCTATCCCCTCAAAAAAAATAATTCTTTCCACTGGTGCTATTGGAGAGCTATGAATCATGAAATATTATGGACTCTGAAAAACTGAAGGTTTGTATCACTTTAAAAGGGCTCCAAATCAGGAGCCGGCTGCAACATTTGCAACACATCAAGCTACTCAAAAGGAACATTATTAAAGAAATGCAGGATCAGAAAAAGGGGAGCTGATCCTGTGGTGATAGCCCCTGTAGGGAACATATAGAAGAAGAGAACATGACCCAAGGTGTTACAGTTTGGGCAGGTATGAATAAATTTCCATCAGTGTCTTTGGAGGTAATAGCCATATAAGATCACAGATCCATTGGAATACTGAATATCTAACGTCTCCAGCTGTTTATACGTACAAGATTTCTAGGGGAATCGTTGAACAAGTTGTGGTATAGGAATGTAATGGAAAATTATTGTGCTATAAGAAATGATGACCAGGCAGACTTCAGAAAAACCCGGAAAGCTTTATATGAACTGATGCTGAGTGAAATGAACAGAACCAGGAGAACATTGTACACAGTAATAGCAACACTGTACAATGATCAACTATGATAGACTTAGCTCTAATCATCAACAGTGACCCAAGACAATTCCAAAAGACTCATGATGGAAAATGCTCTCCACATCCAGAGAAAGAACTATGGAGTCTGAATGCAGATCAAAGCAGACTATTTTCATTTTTTTTGTTTTTGTTTTTTGTTTTCCATGGCTTTCCCCTTTTGTCCTGTTTCTTCTTTCACAACATGACTAATGTGGAAATATGTTTAACATGATTGCACATGTATAATTTTTTTTTTATCAGACTGCTTGCAGTCTTATAGAGGAGAGAGGAGAGTAAGGGAGAAAAATTTGGAACTCAAAATCTTACAAAAAATGAATGTCAAAAACTATCTTTACATGTAAGTGAAAAAAATAAAATACTATTTACTAAAAAAATTTCTGTCACTCAATATTTAAAGGGACAATAAATCATTTATTACCTACATAGCTTTGGTAAGCCACAATCTGTGTGCCACAGGACATACTACTATCCTGTATGCTATTCCTGATATAACAACACTCCATCTACCTTCTACACTGATTCTCCATCTCTCGTGCCTGGAATTTCTCTGCCTCTTGATTCTCTTCAAACTCTTAGAATCTTTGGTTTATTTCAAAACTTGGCTTGATCTATCTTCTACATGTGTATTTTCCTGATTTTCTGGTATGAATGCTTTTTTTCCCAAAACTATATATATATATATATATACATATATATATATATATATATATATATATATATATATATATATATGTAGTGCTTTTTGGAGGGGGGAAAGTAGGGCATTTGGGGTTGACTTGCCCAAGGTCATGCGGCTAGTTTTTTGTGTTAAACATCTGAGGCTGGATTTGAACTCAGGTCCTCCTGACTTCAGGGCTAGTCCAAAACTATATTTTGTGTATACTCTATAAACTCATTTATATGTCCATGTATATCACCTTCCCATTTGAATGTGAACTCCTTGAGGAACTGTTTAAATTTTGTCTTTGTGTCCCAAGCACATAACATAGTCCCTGGAATACAAAGGTTGCTTTTTGACTGATTGTCCAGACTTGTAATTTAATTGGTGTAAGGAATGCTTAATAAGGAAGCTTCTACCAATTGACACCAGACCTACAACTTAAGAGTTTTAGAGAGTCATCCAGTACTCTAAGAAAAGTATTTTTCCAAGGTTACAGTGGCAGAATATATAAGGTGGCACTTGAATTCAAATCATCCTGTGTAATGATAATGGAAATTTGAAGATCTTCCCTGCCCCTTAATATGCCAAACATAATCAGAGGGACCCTGTGGTGGGAGGAACTTGCTGAATAGAGTCCAGAGGAAGCTGTGAGTCAGAGCAATTAGAGCTGCAGGGAGGAGAGGATGCAGGCAAGAAGACAGCTAGGTACAGTGTGGCTCCCTGCTATGTTATGGTGTATTAACTTCTTTGTTGCTATGATGGATTTGGTTTTCTGATGAGATTTGGCTTTCTGGTTTTGGGATTCGGCATTCTGGTGTTTGAATAAATGTTTTGCTTCTGTCTTATATATGGAGAGTCTGTTATATTTTTCTGTTCAGAACTGTGCTAGCATATTCATAATTGCTGTCAGTGCTGTGAATATTGCATTGGTGCTACATCCTGTAAAGCCAGTTTTCCATCCATTACATCAAACTAATTCTCAGAATTTGAAATAGAAAACATACATCCAAAATAAAGCAATCAGGTCAAAATGAACAGAATTAGAAAAATTCTGCCCCAGATGATGATAGGGGATATTTTTATAAGAATTCCATGCACAGAATCATTGAGTTTTAAGACTAGAAGCAACTATATAATACAAGCCTTATCTGAAGGATGAATCTCCTCTGCAAAATCATTTATACATGGTCATGAGATCATTGATTTAGAGCTGGGAGGGACATTTATTCATTAACTTCCACAATTTACAGATTGGGAAGGTGAGAGTCAGCGAAAGTGAGTGAATTACCTAAGGTCAACCACTATGGGAGGCTGAGCCAGGATTTGAACTGAATCATGCAGATTAAGCTAGAGAACCTCCATATTGGGGAAAAACTATTGCTCTAGAAGGCATTCCAATCAAACAACAAGCACCTATTGAACAACTTACCTGCCGGGTATTCAATTCCATTTAGAGGCAGCTTTAACAGTTGGAAAGTTCTTCACTACAAACAAATATCTACCCATCAATTGAGGAATGGCTTAGATCATAGCACATGAATGCTATTGAATAGCATTGCTCCAGAATAAAACAAAACTGAATATGTGTAATTATAAGGATGGAGCTTGTCTTGAAAGTAGAGATTTTTAAAATATACTTCCCTCTCTTGTCATTGGAGAAGTGGGACACTTCAGGACTGGAATTCTGCATATACTGTCAGTGTTGGCTGGTTTGGCTGAACTGCATTTTCTTTTTCTTTTCTTTATTCTTTTGGGGAGGGTGGTATTATAAAGGTTGGTTCACTGGGTAGGGCAGAGAGATCTATTTGGAAATGAAGGCAATATAAAAATTATCAATAAAAATTCACAATGTTTTAAAAAGGAGGAAAGTAAAAAAGTCCTTCTTATATCTTGTTGGAAGAAATCTGCCCCAGGGAAGGGAGGAATTGGGTAGAGACAGTGCTATTATTGCAGAAATATGAAAAGCAGAAGGTGAGGGAATCAGCTCTATATATTGGGGAAAAAAATTATAGCAGACCAAATTCCATCATTTTACCAATGAAGAAACTGAAGCCCAGGTATTTCAAATTATTTGCCTCAAGTGATCTGGGTTCTTTCCTCTAATCACATGTAATGGAGGGACTGGCCAGTGAGAGTCCAGTTTTTAGAACTGATTTGTCCCAGTTGACCAAGCACACACATTCTTCTCAGTATATAAAGGATTCTGTAAACACGTTAGAGCAAGGGTATGCCTCCTGGGTCTGTGAAATTTTCTTTTAAAATATGTTTATAATAGCTACCATTGTAAGTAATTCTACATATTTTATTTTATTTTATGAACATAAAACTCTATCCTGAAAAGAAGTCCATAGGCTTCATAAGTCTGCCATGGGGTTCAAAGACACAAAAAAGGTTACAACCTCCTATCTTAGAACAGAAACATATTTTGTATCCACTACCGTCAGTTAAAATGTTAAAGGGTTTGCTGCTTAGAAACAAGGAACTACAGTCCAGATCCCATGAAAAGTTGATACAAATTTGAAATGAAAGAAAGTTCCAATCAACTATGTTTGACTTTGAGACATGGACAATCTCTAACATTTTTAAACTGTTTTTTTATGTATACCATTTTTGTCTTTATATCGCAATAATTTTCAACTCCATACTTCTAGATTTCACCCTTGTGACAGGAAAAAAATATTGAGAAACTGAGGAAGTGTGTCAACATTCTGACCTGGGAGTCCCCTACCTCTCTGTTGTTTAGAGTCAGGAACACACACACACACACACACACACACACACACACACACACTCCTGATAGAGCACCTTGTCTTTTCTGCAAGACCTTCAATGTTTGTTTTGATTTTTTTCCATTACGCTCTAAGGTCCCTGAGCTTGTGGGAAGGGATTCACAAAGAAAATTGTCTAAGGATCTTATGTGATTCAGAATTTGTAGAGGAGGGAGTAAAGATAAACAAAAATAATTCAGTGTCTCTAGAATAGAGAGAGCTGTTTATCATTATGATCAGAAATGTAGGCTTCTTCTGTCCCTTAGAAAGGGACCCTTCAAAGTCACTTTTGATGCCTTTTTTTACTGAGAAAAGTTCTGATGGGGATTGGGGTGGGGATTACTCAATTATCTTTAAGGTAAGAACCATCTCTAACTTTTTCCTTTACATTGTTGTTAGGATATTGTCTCTCCCATTAGACTGTGAGTTTCCTTGAGAGCAGGGACTATCTTTTGACTTTCTTCAGAACCCCAGCTCTTAGCACAGTGCCTGGAACATAGGAAGTGCTTAATAAATGTATACTGACTGACCTAGGGAAATGTTTATTGACTGACAACACAACAGACTCAGGACACTAGGAACCCATTACCTCTCTGCTTAGTTTTTAAGGCCCAGGTGGGGCCCAAGACTGAGGATGAAAGAAGGTTCAAGGTGATCTCTGCTAATTCACTTTGGGACAATTAAGAACTGACAGATACCTTTTAAAAGAAGTCATTTTACAAAAGTATTTTTCACTAAGTACAATAAATCAGCAAGCATTTCTTAAATGGAGAATATGTTTCAGGAACTGTGCTAGGAATAAAATGAAACATCTTGCCCTGGTTTAGGGCCCTTACATTCCTTGGAGGGGAGAACAAACAAAAGCCATGCCTCCTAAGGATGTGCTTCCTTAGGCAATTTTTGTCTCAAAAATCTAAAAATAATCATCATTTCTAGAAAGAAATTATTTCAAGGTCAAGTTCATTTATTAAGTACCTACTATATGCTGGCCATTGTGCTCAACACTGAGGATCCAAAAAAAGGCAGGGGGGGAAGGGGAACAAAAACAGTCCCTGCCCATAAGAAGTGCACAATCTAATGGGAGAGTGGAGTGGAGAGAGACAACATGCCAGCAACTATGTTAAATAAGCGTCTATCAATCAAGCAATCTACCTACATCTTTCAACATAATGTACTTCCTTGGCAACAGTGTTTCCCAATTTTAATTTTATGGTATTTTACATTTCTAGTCATCAGAAGAATTGTGTAAATCTCCTCCCCCCCAAATCTATATAAATAAAATATTTTTTTTAACAAATGTTAAAAAAATATAATTTACTTTTATAATGTATTGATCTTTTTTTTTCTTCATTGTTTTCTAATTTGGGGGGGAGAAAAAAGTTAGGAACTGTTAAAGGCAGAGAGAAGGTTTTTTATTTCTAAAACAATGGCACTAATATGTCTTTCTTACATCTTTAAATTTTTATAGTCCGTATTAGTTCATTAATAAACATTCAATCTAGATTCTTTTTGCTTCAGTCACTTGTTCTTACCTAATTATGACAGATATTCTTTCATTTTTCATCACTAAACCACACTTGTATCACATTGGATATTGAATGTAACTTTGATCACTGGCAAATTAAGATTCCCCCCTTTTTTTTACTCTCTTATGTCATAATATAGAAGACTACATTTTATCAAACACTGAATCTAATGGACAGGAAAAGGTATTTGAAAAATAAGAGAGAATTTTAATGGAGAGTTGTATTTTTTTTAAGTCAGCAGAAACAATTGTCGGAAAAAGTAAATTCAACTGGTGTGGGAGAGGAAAAGCAACAATGACCAAGAAGAGAGAGAAGCGAGGAGAACAATAACATTCCTTAGAAATTTCGACACAAAGTAAGATGCAGCTGGTTCCAAATATAGCGCAACCAGAGTTTTTTGAAGCCATATTCTTTGCGGTATTAGCTTAAGCAACCTCTGAAGCCATACCATAGTTAACTATACAATCTTATTTCAAATTTTTTAAATACATACCTGAAGATGTCAAGTTTTTGCCTTAATATTAAAGTCAAATGAAGTTAAATATGTGATAAATTGTCTGTAATCATAACCACTAGAAAGGAAACTCGATGTAGTAGCTGGGGAGCTGACACATACTGGCTATGCATGGGTAGGTCGCTTAATCTCTCAGTGATCTAGGCAACTCTCCAAGATTATAAAATTGCAGGAAAGATACAGATAAGACTTGGTAGAAGGAGTCTTTTCACCTGGAAGTTTCCTTATAACGGTGAAATCACAGGTGCAGCCCCTCTCCACTAAATGATAAATACTTCACAAGTGTAAGTTATTATTATTACAAAAATAAGACTTTCAAATCAGTAGCATGCTGGTAAATGTTTAACAACTAGAAGCAGGGCGTGCTTTTAAGTTTGATTTGTGTTATTAATATTTTCTCTATCACTTTCTTGTCTAGGCAATTAACAAAATCATAAATCATGCCTTTACTTGTAGCATTTGCCAATGTCTGGGTGTAAAGCTTACAATGAAATTTTAATAATTGGTTCAAATGAGCTGCCTCTAGCATAGCCCTGACTTCAAGTTATTCTTCCTGTTTTGAACTAGTAATTGCTTGAAAATCTTGCAGAAAGACTACCTGATACCTTATTTTTTTTTCTATCAAAGGTAATCACAGAACATTTTGCTTTAATGTGAGGAGTCTTTTTTTCTTTAAGCTTATCTCTGCATGATTTCTGATGTTCACACATCTTAATATTAACAGAAATACCTGTACTTATTTTGGCAATTAAATTCTTTCCATGACTACAAATGTGTAATCTATATCAGAGCTTCTTAAACTGTAGGTCAGGACCCCATAAGAGGTAGCATAATTGAATCTGGGAGTCATGAAAAGTTTGGCAACAATAAAAGGTTTCTGAATGTGCAACCACCAAAATATCAGCATCAAGTATTCCACCAAGATTTAATTCTTTATGTAAAAATAAACAAGTACATCTATCTCAATAGTATGCAAATTTATTTTCATCTTTAATAATTGGTAAAATAATATGGATACAAAAGAATTGTTTTAAAATATATTTCTTTATGATTTATTATTAGTAAATGTTTGATTTGTATGCCTCTTTTATAGACCTATATACTGAGGATTGTGTAAAAATTTGGGGGGCAAAAATGTGTCCAAGTGGAAAAAGTTTAAGAAGCACTGATTTATATCAAGGTAGGAAGGGGAAGGAGAAAATGTGGAACTCAAAATTTTTTGAAATGGATGTAAAAAAATTGTTTACATGTAATTGAGAAAAAATGAAATAAAAATTAAATGTAAAAACAATTTCTCCACCTTTTCAGGAGACTGCTTTCAATTCAAGAAATATTTCTGATCAAGGCACTGTGTGAGGTACTAGGGATACAAAGGGGAAAATATTTGTTGGAGTTAAGCACCTACCCAGAGAAAGAAACAAAAACTATCACCAAAGTAATGAAGTTTCAAGAGGTAGAGGTCAGGAAAAACCTTGCTTAGCAGGTGGCACCTGGGCTGTGTTTTACGGGAGAAATTCTGGGAGGTCTAATTGAATCCTCATATAGATTGAATGAGAATGCATGGTAGGTGAAAGGCATTAATAAGAAATAAGATATGAAGAATAAGTGGAAGTTTTAAAACTGTTGATTTTGAATTCGATCCTAAAGGCAATAAGTCTTACTTTATTATTATCTAAAAGCTTAATGACTTAATATTTTTGAGTACAGAAGTGACAGGCTCAGATTTCCTTTTTAGGAATATTAAGCTGTGTAAAGAATAAATTTGAAAAAAGTGAGTGAAAGTAGGAAGATAAATTAAAGGCTACTGCCATTCTCTTGGGAACTGAACTAGGGTGGTGACTGTTGAGTGAAGGGAAGACTCATAAAACAGAAACCAAAGAGACAAAATCAACATTTGGGAAATGAATAGATTCACACAATGAGGGAAAAGGAAGAGTAAAAAAACAAAAACAGAAATACAATTCCAATGAACCTGGGTGATAGCAAGGATAGCTATGCCCTCAACAGAAACAGGAAAGTTGGGAGGGGAATGGGGGATTGCGGTTGTTATATGAGTTTCACTCTTGAACATGCTGCATTTGATACGTATATGCAACATCCAGGTAGAGATAAACACCAGGTTTTCGGTATAATGTTATTGGAGTTCAGGAAAGATCAGTAGACATTTATTAAGCATCTCCTATGTAACAGGCACTATACTAAGTGCTAGAAATAAAAAGAACAAAAGGTCTCAAGGAGTTCACATTCTAAAGGAGGCAGCTAGGTGGCACAGTGGATTATCAGGAGAGCACCTGCCTCCCTGCATGGTTGTGATGCTTCTCACACGGATGAAGGAGATAATTGTAAATCACTTAGCACAGTGCCTGGCTCATAATAGACGTTATATAAATGTTGGCTATTATTGTTGTTATTGATGAATATTACTATTACAATGACAAGAGATATAGCATGCAAACAGCTATGTAAAAACACTACATATACAGGATAAAGTGGAGATTATCAACTAAAGGTCACTATAACAAGCACTGAGAAAGGCTTCTTGCAGAAGGTGGGATTTTAGCTAAGACTTGAAGGAAACCAGAGAAGCCAGGAAGCAGAGATGAAGAGGGAAACAATTCCAAGCATGGGAGGGGACAGCAAGTGAAAATGCCCCAAGCTGGGGTATGGAATGTCTTGCTTGAGGAACAGCAAAGTGACTAGTAGTGTCACTGGATGGCAAAGGTTGTGGTGAGGTGTAAGGTGTAGGAACACCAGAAAGGGGAGGATGGTCAGGTTCTGAAGGACTTCCTAGAGCAAACAGAGGTTTTTGTATTTGATCCTGGAGGTGATAGGGAGCCACTGAAGTTTATTGGGGAGGGAGATGACATTGTCAGACCTGTATTCTAGGAAGATGACTGCGATAGCTGAGTGGAGAATGAACTGGATTGGGGGGAGGTTTATGGCAGGAAGATCAATATTCCAGTAGCCTCAAGTGATAAAGACCTATATGCACCAGGCTGGTAGCAAGTGTCAGAAAAGAGAAGGCATATATGAAAGGTGTCAGAATGTAAAATGAACAACACTTGGTAAAAGTCTGGATATCGGCGTGAGAAAAGAATGAGAATGACATCTAGGTTTTGAGACTGAGAGGATCATGGTATCCTCAACAGTAATAGGGAAGCTGAGATGAGGAAAAGGTTTTGGGGAAAAGATATTAAGTTCAATTTGGAATATGTCTAGTTTAAGACGTCTATGAAACATTCATTTGAAGATGCCCAATAAGCAGTTGGAAATGTAAGACTAGAGATCTAGAGAGAGGTTAAAGCTAAATAGATTTGAGAATCATCTGCATAAAGATAGTTGAATTCAGTATCAAGTAAAAAGGGAGAAGAGAAGAGGGCCAAGGACTGAGCCCTGGAAGGTTAATGTTGGTGATCTAGATGAAGATCCAGCAGCCTAGGAAGGAACAAACAGGCAGAAAGAGAACCAGGAAAGACTAAAGTCATGAAAACCTAGAGAGATAAGAGTATAAAGAAGAGGAGAATCAGAGCCTACAGAGAGAGATCAAGAAGGACGATGGTTGAGAAAAGGCCACTAGTAATTTTGAAATGAGCAGTTTCCCTTTAAGGGTGAGGTTAGGTGACTGACTTTTCTTTTTTTGCTTTTTTGGAGGGGGGAAGGTAGGGCAATTGGGGTTAAGTGACTTGGCCAAGGTCACATAGCTAGTAAATGTGTCAAGTGTCTGAGGTAGGATTTAAACTCAAGTCCTTCTGACTCCAAAGCTGGTGCTCTATTCACTGCACCCCCTAGCTGCTCTAAGTTAAGAAGAGAAAGTGAAAAGTCAAAAAGTAATGACAACCACTGTAGAAAACCTCAATAAATTTAACCATTAAAAGGAGGAAAAATATGGGATGATTCCTAGTGGGGATGGATAGATCAAGTGAGGGTTTTTTGAGGATGGGGAAGACATGGGAATGTCTATGGGTGTAGAAAAACAGACAGCAGACAAGAAGAAATTAAAAACAAAGTGAGAGAGCGGGGATAATACAGAGAAAAATCTGAGATGACAGGATGGAATGTCATGCATGTAGAGGGGTTTGCTTTGGAAAGGAGAAGGGCCAAGTCTTCATGTGAGAAGGGGTGATGGCAGAAATAATGTCAAAAAGGCACCTGGAACATATGAGTTGATGAGAAGGTAGAAATCAGGGAGGCTCTTTTTTCAGTAAAATATGAGCCAATGTTCTTACCTGAGAGAGTAGAGGGCTTAGATAATATAAATCCAAAAGTCATCTGCATGGAAATGACAACTGACCTGGTTTGTAAGATCACCAGGAAGGCAAGAGTAAGGAAAAAAGAGATGATGGTCCAGGGTACTTGGAGCAGCTCCAACTTAATAGATGAGAGCAAATGAAGCTTTATCAAGAAAGACTGAGGAGTAGGTGTAGATTATGGGGTGAGCGGGTACATCTCATATTCTATGTAATTTGTAGAGTTTTACAGCTGTGAAAACTAAGGTTCAGAGTCAAAATAATCTACTTTTCAAATTCTAACCCGGGTCAAAGGCAATCAGAGGCTCCTTATAATACTGATTATCCAGAGAAGCAGAAAAATCCTAATAAACTTAACAAAGCAAATGCCTCCAACCACCTGGGGGGAAAAAGTTCCCAAAATCACACCCCAAAGAAGACTTTAAAAGACTTCAGATTCTGCAAGAACAGCAACAACAAGAAAATTAAATTGAATACTGAAAAATTATAATATTCAGGCTTGGGCCCCAAACAAGAAATATCAGAAGACTTCTTTGTGAAGATAGGGGGCTATGAGTGTGAAACACTGCATAGAATGTTAGACTATTTCAATATGTTGATTTGTTCTGCTCAGTCCCCCCCCCCCCTTTTTTTTATTCTTTGTTATCAGGGCTGGCTCTAGGAGTAGAGGGAAATAATACATTTGGAAATATATATGATATAAGAAAAGGAGAACAATAAATTTGTTTTAAAACAAACATAAGGTTTTAAATTCCAACATCAACCATCAACTATTAACTTCCACTTCTGTTATGGACATCACGCTACTCTCTGCCCATCATATGTCATCTCAAGGGTTTTCATCTAGGCTACAGGGAGCTTGCTGAATTCTTAGCATACCCAGCATTGATCTCTTGGTGCCAAGGCCACATCAGATGCCTGGTGAGTGTTGGTTTACAGTTCACTTTGAGTAAACACTCTGACTCTTCCCACATGGGTTATCCCTATGAGTAGAAAACAGCATCAGATAATCTGAAGGTGAAATAATGAATCCAGTTCTCTAACCCACAAGTCAATAAAAGAACAGGCTAACTTTTTCAGAAGCACCTGGTCTCAAAGCTAGGTTCAAAGTGAAAATGAGCAATCACAGCCGTTCCTATGACCGGTATTCCTGCATTCTGTTGGTTTGTATTGTCATAATGTAGGAGTAATACAAGCTGTGACTTGCAGCTCTGTTTAGGGAATAACCAAGACCTGGCTCGGGCAGGTTAAAAACTGGCTGTCAGGGGAAAAGAACTAATTTTCCCACCAAATAATCCCGTCGACGTATACTTTCCAAAAGCCATGTACCTTATAATGTTTTAAAATTATGACTAGACAATTATGTTCCATGAGCAATGAAGCTCCAAAAAGCAGAATTACTGGGAGAGCAAACTATAGTAATCAAACACAACTTCCAAAATTAAGATAACATACTTGAATAAGATAAATAATTATTATGCTTCATGGTAATTAGGCAAAAATAAATGCTAAGTAGTTGAAATAAATGACTATAATGATGATTATTTTTACACAGCCAAACCAACTTTTCTTTCTAAATGGGAGAATTAGTGGGAATAAAGAATGGAAATGGGAGAGAGTTGTTTTTAACCCTGTCTCTTCCATGTAAAGTGAGAGGGTTAGACTGACCTCTGCAATCTCTTCTTGTTCTTACTCTAGGATGTCAGGATGATCCTATAACTCTTTGGTCTCTAGTCACTTTCCTAGGAGTTCCAGGAGAGTTACAAACTTTCCTTTCTCTTAACCCCAATTCCTTTCCTGAGAGAAGAATTGGGAGGGGGCCACCACTGCCCATCCTGCTTCCTGTCTGGAGACTGAGACACAGGCTGTCCTAATCTGCTCCTGAAGGGGTGACATGATGGGGCTGTGAGGCACTCTCACAGAAAAGAAAGATCATATATTTTGATACTTGTTGTTTCAGGGCAATTGAAATTTCCTTTGTAATCCTACACATTATATTTTATGCATTTAAATCAAGCCAAGCCTGGAAAACCTGTTCTGCTTTCAAGACACCCAGGATATTTATTGGACATCTCTGGCTACAGGCTTCATCGAGAAGTCTTTCCCAGTCCTCAAATAATCTTAATGCCTTCTCTCTCAGATTGCCCCCCAATTTGTCCTGATATATCTTGTTTATACATTGTTGTTTCCATGTTTTCTGTAGGTCCCTGAGAGACGAACTATTTTTTTTCCTTTCTTTGTATCCTCAGAGCTTGGTACAGTACTTGACACATAACAGGAGATTAATAAATGCTAGCTGCCTGACTGACAACCATATCTCCATGAACTTGTTTTTAAAATCTATTTGTCATCTAACTCTTAATATACTTGATTTCCTTTTCAATCCCATGTATTTTATTTCTTGCATTTAAAAACATTCTGAGGAGCTGATAGGTTTCACCAGACTATCACAGGGTTCCGTGACACCGAAAAGGTTAAGAACGTCTGTGCTAGAGAAACATAAGCTTTTCCCAGCAGCCGAATGTAAACTCTTTGGAGGTCAAGACTATCTTTGTAACCCCAGTGCCTAGCACAGAGACTGGCATATTTTGGCAGGTGGGGGTGGGAGGGGTTTCCCCACCTTCAAATTTGCAGGTATGTGCCTTTTCCATGCATAAAAAGAAATCTCTCCCTCTATCAATGTAGATCAGCAAATTTTCTGACAAGGAGTCTGGAGATGGAGTTCAGTGTTGAGGAATAGCAAGAAAGCCGGTGTGATAAAAGAAGACTGGAAAAGTAGTAAGTTATGAAAGGACTCAAAAAGCCAAACAGGATTTTAGATTTGTTTATGGAGGCAACGGGGAGCAATTAGACTTTATTGAAGAAAGGGAGAATGGCATGTCATGGTCAGACCTGCCCTTTAAGAAATCTTTGGTAAATGAATGGGGGGTGAACTGGAGAGGGGAGGGATGAGGCAAGAACATCGGTGAGGAGGCATGAACAAGCATGAAGTAACGAGGGCTTCCACCAGAACAGCATATCCAGAAGGAGCGAATGAAGAGTGTCAAATGCTACAGTGATGGAGTCTGAAGGAAATGTCACTAGATTTGATCATTAGGGGGCCACTGGTGAACTTCTTCAGGGGGAGACACTTTGTTTTTGCCCTTTTTTATATTCCATAGAACTTAGCACAGTGCTAAGCATCTCATTTTGTATTCCACAGCACACAATTAGCAACTGATAAATGTTTGCTGAATAATAGTGGTGATCTCTGAGAAAAGAAAAAAATTCAGTGGCATGGAAGAAACAGAAACTAAGTTCTAAAGAGATTAAGGAATGAATGAGCCATAAAAAAGCTGAGGGAAGTCTCTTCATCTCTTTTATATACTCATCTTTAAAAGGAGAGGAGTGGACTACATTAGTGAGTTGTCTATAAAGCATGATAATCATGGGGTATATGATTCTCCAGTCTGAGGATGGTAAGAGGGGTGAAAGATGAGTTAATATTTGTCTCTGATATAACAATACCTACCCTTCCCCACCCCCTATGCCCTTCATTAGAAGCAATATAGGTGTCAGAGTAGAAAGAACCCAGGGTCAGGAATCAACCAGATTTGAATGCAAATCTGACCTCAGAATCTAACTTTGTGACCCTGGGCAAGTCACTTAACATGTTTCCTCAACTGTAAATGAGGATCACAATAGCACCTACTTCCCAGGATTGCTGTGTGGACCAAATAAGACAGTATCTGTAATGAACATTGCCTGACACACGATGGTGGCTCAGTAAATGTTTATCGCCTTCCTTCCCAATTGGCCCCCTTTCTCTTGCATGTAACTCCCAATCTTCCCCCTTTGAGCCTAGTGTTGACTTCTTGGCTTAGTCATAACCTAAAGACTTCCAATGCCCTCACAGCAGCCACTGTTTGCAGGTGCCATTGGAAATATCACCACCTCCAATACCAACCAACTGAAACCCTGGCCATTCACACCTGAAGTCTAGGCGGGACAAAATGAGCTTTGTGGGATAAACAAGTATGGGTATATTGTAATCTGTACTGTAAACTTCTTCACAATTATATTCTCCCTCAAACCCCTTCTCTCCCCATCTTCCCTATTACTCCACCAACCTCCCAATTCTCACATTCAAAACTAGGGTGAATTTCCATTGCTTGATGATCAAGATTTTTTGTGACATAGAGGTAAACCTTAGATGCTGACTCTTATAGCAATGGATCTATCTACACACACTTCATATTACTCCTTCATGAAATGAATCTATAATCTTGTTAATGTGTATATTCCTTTGATCAGTACAGATCATAAACTATGCTTTATACGTCATTTAAAAAATATTATCTCACAGCTCTACCACAAAGGATCTACTCAAAATTGTAGCAGTCTTCTTCCTTAGGTCATACGGCAATAGAGCAAAGACCAATGAACTTACTGACATGTTCTGAATATCAGTTTTGAGTTGGTCTTAAAATATTAACAAAGATATTCAAAAATATAAGCTAAATGAAGTATAATAAAATTTCTCATGTTGCTTATCTGGATCCCTGTACAGCAAATATAATACATTTTCTGCCTATAAATGGCAACAATTCTACCGCTCGTTTTCTGACAAGGGTGAAAATGAAGAGTATAATTGGAAGGCAGAAGAGATAAATAAAAAATTGTTCAGTGAAAAAGCTTCATGCAGACTTAAAATGTAAGGGAAAAAATCAGTAATTTGATAAGGAAAAGGAAACACCTAAAATCTAACTCCACTCGAAAAATGCCCCTAAGTATCTTTGCCCATGGAACCCTAAGACATCAGAGAATATTGTAAAGTTCTAACATAAACAATAACGCTCAGCCATGCATCCCAGCTGGTTAAATGAACAATGTCTTAAAGATTATCTGCTTTGCAATTCTCCTTGGTTTTGTTGCTTTTTTATTTACAACCTAAATAAATTATTAAGATATTCATGTGTAACAATAAAGACAAAACACACTTGCTGAAATACACCTTTCCTTTCTATTACTAAGTGTTTCTTCTTCTACAAATAAGACAGACATATTTCTAGATAAGAGCCTACTAAGGGAATATTTCTTCCTTCCTCTGCTCCTTAACATCTTCCCTCTCTCCCCCCATCTGATCCAAGAGTCTCTAAAGACATTTCCACAGTCAAATCAATATATTAGAAGGCAATGATCAGAGGTGATTAGAATATTATGCAAGGAAACCCCTCTACAGTAAAAAAAAAAAAAAAAAAAAAAAAACAAGTTATCTACAGTTTACATTAGAAAGAGTGAGGGGCAGGGTGGGGAGTGAATTATTATCCCTAAGAAGAGAGAGAAACGTAGAGGTCATTTACTATACAATGAGATGCTGAAGCTATTGTTCTTAACTAACACAATTTAAATAGTATTTCCAATTTTTTCTATGTTCTCTAACAGTCAAATAATCAATGTATTAAATTAGTTAATAAAGTTATAAAAATATTGTCAAATAAAATATTATGATACTACACATCACAACATGCCTAGAATTCAATTCAGCTCAACTCAGTTTCTTTTCATTTAATAGGCATTTATCAAGCACTCTGCTTGGCTCTGGAGACACAAAGAGTTAATGAAACAGTAAAAAGCTTGCTTTTGTTGAGTCATTTCAGTCACGTTCAACGCTTTGGGACCTTATTTGGGGTTTTCTTGGCAAAGATACCAGAGTGGTTTGCCATTTCCATCTCCAGCTCATTTTACAAATGAGGAAACTGAGGCAAACAGGGTTAAGTGACCTTCATAGGGTCACAGAGATAGTAAGTATTGAAGGCTGGATTTGAATTCAGATCCTCCCAATTCCAGGGTCCAGTGCTCTATTCACTGTACCCTAGCTAACCTTACATTCTAAAACAGAACCATCTCATTTTCTCTTGTCTTGAGTCTGTCACCTATCCTATTCTAGTAAGAAAGAAAGTTCATAGATTTATGAAAATTTTTTCTTCAGGAATTAGAGAGATATGTGCTAAATAATTATTATTATTTCAAGTGACTGTTAAAGCCATAACAGCAAACTCACAGTTAAGACTTTACAAAGCATTTTACTCACAACAGTCCTTTGAGGTCTGTGTTACTAGTAGTACTAGCAAGAGATAAGGAAACTCAGGTCTGAGAGATTAAATAATTTGTTGGGAGCCATAAGTGCTGAGTCAAGATTAGAACCCAGGTCTCTCTGGACTCTAACTCCAGACTTATTTATATTACCCCCCTTATAATTATTTCTTGATCAGAAAGAACAAAAGACAAGGATAATTTTACAGTTTCTCATCAACACATTCCTAAGTGTACTGCCAACTCACCCTTCTAGCTAACAGGCACACAGAATAACATGCAGACAAGCATGTCACTATCTGGGATAGCTACAAAATGTGCCAGTGCTTCAGATGGCACTCCAATGATGCCAAGCAGTCCTGCAATACAAACATTCATGATGAACAGCAGCCAAGTCTACATTTTAGAAACTCTCCTCCTAAAAGCATACACATCCTTAGAAAGTGCAGGTATTGATTTATTTAGTCTGTGTCTACATGGGGCTACCAGATATACTACTGTCACCAAACTGGTTAATTCTGTTAAGTAACCAGTCTTCTAAGTTATATACTACTTTTTGGGGGGAAGGGGAAAGGTCAAGTAATCAGTGAGTCAAATGAACTTCTGCTTCAGATGGATATGACAGCCTTAACAAAGCTAAAACCAAAATGCTATTTATTTTCATTCTGGAAGTTTGGTTAAGAAATTTTAAAACTAAGGGGCGGTTAGGTGGTGCAGTGAGTAGAACACTGGCCCTGGAGTCACGAGAACCTGGAGTTCAAATCCAGACTCAGACACTTAACACAAAAACTAGCCGTGTGGCTTTGGGCAAGTCACTTAACCTCAATTGCCCTCCAAAGGAAAAAAAAAAAGCAAAAAAAAAATATTAAAACTATAAATTAAAATCACTGGGTTGTTAACAGACACAGTTTTTCATTGATTGCATTATGCAAATTTAGGTCAATCATACTACATTGTTTCAGAAATTCATTCTTAATGATTAAGGGTTTAAGAAATTTTTTAATGAGGGGATGTTTTTATTAGAAACACATCCAATAATGTTCTAATTAGGTACCCTGAAAGTCAATTTACAAAGTAACTTATCTACTTGTTTTAGCAAACTAGTTACTACAATGAATTTTATACTCTTTCCCATATTTTCTATCCTTCCTTTCAACAAAGTTTACTTTAATCCTATCTTTCTACGAAGTATAAGATCTCATAGCAGAAAGATTAACAAAAGGTCATATGCCTTGCTCAGCTTCACTTGGAGGACCACCCATGTCACAGGAAGTAGACTTGGACTCTCTTTTATCTTATTCCTGGTTCTTCAAAACAAAATTAATTTAAACAAGAGAACTTTAAATGAAACTTTTTTGTTTCTACATAGCTTAATTGTATACAGTTGCTTTTCTTGTGAGAAAAAAAATGGACTCTTTCTTAAAGCTCACAACACTCTAGCCTTCCAAACATTCCCAGCCAACTGCTACATTGCAATCAGTTCCAGTAATTCATATGCTTATAGTACCATTATGTCATACATTTGCTTCATGAAATAAATTCCTAATTTTTGTTTTTAGAAGTCTAGAATATGCCAAAGCTTCTTCTTGAACTCCTGGCAGAGAGGTAAAATAATTAAGAACTACAGAGGCAAGCTAATTTTCCTGTTACACACAATGACCCACCAACTGATTATTGTACAGATCATATGTAAAACAAGTTGTCTCTAAATTATCAGTTTGTTAACTGATTGATACTCAATCTTGGATGGTCAGTCATTAACATTTATTCATGACTAAATCCAGTCAGCTGACATGGGGAATATTATACAGTGAATTCTTTTTTTTTTTTTTGAGGGGGGAGGGCAGGGCAATTGGGGTTAAGTGACTTGTCCACAATCACATGGCTAGTAAGTGCTAAGTGTCTGAGGTCAGATTTGAACTCAGGTCCTCCTGACTCCAGGGCTAGTGCTCTACTCATGCCCCTATATAGTGAATTCTTGATCCAACCTTACCATCTGGTTCTGTTTAATCAACATGGTTCTGTAACTGAAAAGTCAAGATGGAGAAGTTACCTTAGCTCCAGTGGTGAAATGCCAAACTGTTAGTTTTATAAATGCCAATGAGGGATGCTGCCCACCAAATTACTACAAGACTCACTGTTCACCACAACTAGATAGAGTTAAATTTTCCCCAATGTGCACATGAAAATAAGGCAGAAAATATGTAAAGACTATATAGACCTTTTTTCTTCCATTATCACCAAATAATAATGTGTGCCAACACAGGAATTAGCACTTGTGTGCAGAAATTATTGAAACACAAGAAACAGCAGCTAACTCTTAAGAATAATATTTTTACACAAGAATCTTTAACATAATATTTCCAAGAGCTCTTTAACTGAGTAACTGGGTAGGACAATTTCAAAATGGTTAAAAAATTATATTCTCATCAATATACTTTATACAACATACACTTCAGTTAGGAAATTTCTTGATTACATTCTAAAACATTAAAATAGTCATATCTAATATGCTTAAGGATTTTGTCAAGTTAAGAGGACCTCTATAATGAAATCTTAGTTCTGTGCAGAGAATTTTATTTTAGCAAATATGTGGGTAAATAGATTAAAATTTGAATTTTTACCTATAGCACAGCCATGGTACCTGAAAAGACTAATCTGCCCATCAAACTACTAACTACTTTTGAATGTAAGAAGATATTCTTAATAGCATTTGACACTTATCAAAAAGCTATGTTGCTGATGTTTGGAGAGAGGGGCTATAAACTGTTTAGGATTTGTGCAGAGTGATGGACGTTAAGCATATCTTAGTTATTATTAGGTTGATGCTCTAAAAATTAGGTTCCTATCAACTGTGGTGTAGAGAAATCATAAAATGTCAAAGTGTAGGCTGCTAGGTGAGTTATTGCCTAGAACACACTAAAGTGATGACATGTTCTAAAAGTTGAAAATGCTCTAAAAGACTCTCTGAGCAGTTTGCTACCTTACAAGATCTGAGACCTATCTCCACCAAGCAACACATCACTTCAGTGTGTCTCCACTTGGAAGCAACTGGAGTCAAACTCTAGGTTAGGGTCTGTGAACTATGAAAACACAGGGAACTAACTCACCCCAAAAGCAATAAAAGCTGATTCTTCAGATTAATGTTCCAGTGAAGGCACATCAACTGGCCAGTTGAAAGAATGAAAGGAACTGCAAATTATGGAATTTTATGATTTTTTGCAAGATCTCTGCTTGCCTCCCTAAACAGTCATTCCATCACTCTCCAGGCACCTTCTGATCACCTAACAGCTCGACAAGGGTTGCCTTGCTCACTTCCTGGGCACCCTCCATTCTTTTCCCCATTTCTAATCATAATCAGCTCCCTGGGACAATTCTTTAGAGGCTGAACCCCCATAGATAATATTCCCCAATGACTAACATACTTTCACTCTATCATACTCACTCCAACCCAGCGATTTGAACCTCTGGTTGCCACTGTTCAAAACCCATTCTTCATTCCCCATTGACTGCTTTCTTATTCTCATCCCCTCAACTGGCCCCCCTGCCCCAGTCACTTAACAATCTAAAGTTAGGCTCGTCTTCCACTGTGCTCTCTAGAATGCCCACGCCACAGGTAACAAATTAGCTTTCATATTAAACCTCTTCCTTTCTTGTTCCCTCTGTCTTCTTGCACTCATTGAGACCTGTCTCCCTCTTGATGGCACAACTTTCTTAGCTACCCTACACTTGCTAGGACTGGTCGCATCATAACCCCAACTCACTGACTTAAGTGAAGGAGTTGGAATAATCCTTGCTCTCCATTGCCACTTCTAGGTTCTACCTCTACCCCCATAACTTGCAGCCTCTTTTATGAGATTCATTTAATCAAGATGCTGGTGCCTGTCCTCAACAGACCTCTAAGTTCCACTCCCCTTCTTTCCTCAGGAGGACGTTCAGTGCTTGGCTCACAGTCTTTCTTTAACATATATAATGATGCTCCCTCAGAAGCCCAACCTCTCAATTCCTAATTTATCTACTTTTGCATGACTTTCTCTTTGACCCCACTTCAGCTACAGAAATCATCATCCCCCTCATCTTGCTATTACTCACAAATGTTCCACATCCATATTCACGAACTTTGAAATTCCCTTATATGACCATAATCATGAAACCGTGCTGACTGAATCCACTATTCATTTATGTAACACAATTTCAACTGGTCCTCACTAAGGCAAAGCAATCCTTTCACCTTCCTAATCACACTCACTAGAGCACTTTTTCCAAGCCTTTCTTCCCATTTCAAATCTCTCACAGAAACCTTGCTCCTTGGTCCCCACTTTCTCAGCTGAACCTTATCTCATATATGACAGAAAAAAAAAATTGAGGGAATTGCCCCCATCTGAAAACAAACAAACAAAAAACTCTTACTTCTCCATCCGTCCCTGTGAACTAGCATTATCTTATATTTCTCTTCCCTTTTGTGGTTAAATCCCTTGAGAAGGTCATCTAGAATAGGCATCACCACTTCTTTTCCACTCTTTGTAATCTAACTTCCAATTTCATCCAACTGAAAACATTCTGTCCAAAGTTGTTGATGATTTCCAATTGCCTTTTTTCAATTTCTTCATCCTTCTTGACCTTTCTGCAGGTTCTGACCCTCTCACTCTCTTCTCCTTTGCTTTCTTCTCTTTAGGTTTTCAGGGCACTCCTCTCTCTTAGGTCTCCTACCTACCTGACCACTTCTTTGGTCTCCTTTGAAAAATCACAATCTAGGTCACCCGTGGTAGCCATGGATGTCCCTCAAGGTTCTGTGCTGAGCCCTCTTTTCTTCTCCATGTATTAAATTTTATTTAATGAAGATTCTATGCTTTCAATTATCACCTCCAAACAGATGAATTTCAGATCTACATGTCCAGTCCTGATATCACTCGTGATTTCAAATCTCCAAGCTACTGGCTCTCTCAAACTTGGCAAATCCAACACTGAATTCATTATCTTCCCCCCTTTCCAACCTCCCCCACCCTGAAAACCCTCTCTTCTTTCCAACTTCCTTATTATTGTCAAAGATACAACTATCCTTTCAGTCTCCCAGAAATGCAAACTAAGAACCATCCTCAACTCCTCACTCTCACAACCTCCCCCTCATATCCAATCTGTTACCAAGTCCAGTCATTTCTACCTTCATAACATCTCTCACACATGCTCCCTTCTTTCTTCCTCTTCTTTCCACCCACCCTGGTTCAGGTTTCATTCACCTGAACTATTGCAAAAGCCTTTTGGTTGGTCTCCCTTCCTCATCTCTTCCCACTTCAATCTAGCTTCCATTCAATTCTCAAATTGATCTTCCTTAACAAAGTATAGTTCTGCATGGGGTGCACCTGTGTCACACCCCTACTCAATAAACTCCAGTGGTTCCCTACCACCTCCATGATTAAATATAAAATCCTCTGTTTGGCTTTGAAAACCTTTCATAATGTGGCCCCTTCCTAACTTTCCAGTTCTCTTGTAAACCTTCCACATATTCCAGCATCCAGTGAAATTGGCCTCCTTGCTGTTCCTAAAGCATAATATTTTGTCTCCTAACTCCAGGTATTTCTGCTGGCTATTCCCCCTCCCCATCTAAGCCTCCTAGCTTCCCTGGCTTTCTCAAAGTTCCTTCTACTGCAAGTTTTCTTTCTCATTAGTATCTCCCTTCTGAGACTATTCTCAATTTTATCCAGTATAAATCTTGTTTGAATGTAGTTGTTTTTAAGTTTTCTCATTCACTGTGACATCCTTGTGAGCAGAGTTTGTTTTATGCCTTTGCTTAGCACTGTGTCTGGCACATAGTAGGTATTTAAGAGATGCCAGATGACTCACAATCCCACTCCACTTCTGAGAACAGCTCACACAATTATGTGGCACAGCAGAGCAAGAATTCGACTGAGAATCAGAGAGGCCTGAGTTAAAATCTGGTCTCAGACACTTGCTAGCTGTGTGACCCTGGGCCAGTCACTTAACCTGTGTGCCTTACTTTCCTCTTCTGTAAAATAGTGATAATAATAGTAACAACCTACAACAACCACAAGGTTGTGAGGATAAAGAGAGATATTTGTAAAGCATTTTGCAAACCATAAAGCACTATATAAATGCTAACTACGATTACTGTGATTATAATTTTCCCCAAGAGCAATTACTTTGTATGTATTTTGCATACTTGATACATATTTTGTATTTATTTCTCTGTGGATATGGTATGTTGTTTCCCCACTCCAACCTCACCCTGGTCATATAAAAGATGCTTAACAGATAAGCATAAATGTATTTAATAGATTTTTACAATTCAAGTACCAACAGCTAAGAAAATACAATAGTAAAATTTATAACGTAAAAGCCATACAAAATTTCACCTCTGAAGAATATAGAATCGAGGAATGGCTGAACAAATTATGGCATATGAAGATAATGGAATGTTATTATGCAGTAAGAAACAATGAAAAGGACAGTTTAAGTCACACCTCGTAAAAACCTTTTATGAACTTACATGGAGTGAAGCAGCCAGAGCCAGAAGAATAATTTACACAATTTAAGTAATACTAAAAATATAGGCAACTTTGAAAGACTTAAGAACTCTAATCAAAACATGGACCAAGTATGATTCCAGAGGATGAATGATGAAGTCTGCTATACATTTCCAAAAGGTGATGAATTCAAGGCACAATATGAGACATCTATTTTTTGGACATGGCCCACACAGGAATTTGCTCTGCTTGACTATGCATATTTTTGCAAATATTTGTTTTTCTTTCTTTTTTTTCAAATGGTGGTAGGGTAGGAGTGGGTAGTCAAAATTTATTTTTGGTCATTGAAAAAATAAAATAAAAAATAACTTAAAAATAAGTATATGGAACAAAATATTTTATCAATATTCAAATATAACCATTTTAAGTAGCATACCAAAAAAAACATCTTTGCTATTGCCTTTTATTGAATTTTGTAAACCTAACATCAAACATTAATGCAACTAAGTTTAGTAACTACTTTAGATGCAAAAAATACCAGAGTAATTTTTCTGTAGTTGCCACTAAATCTCCATCACAATTCTGTAAGACAATATCTTTGTAAAGAATGGCAAATGGTACACAAACATATTGAAAAGTGAATGATAACTACAAACCGGGGGGGGGGGGGGGGGAGAAAAAAAGTTTTTTATAAACATTCAAAAG
The DNA here is from genome assembly GCF_028583685.1 of Petaurus breviceps papuanus. NCBI lineage: Eukaryota > Metazoa > Chordata > Mammalia > Diprotodontia > Petauridae > Petaurus > Petaurus breviceps. The sequence goes on from NW_027187325.1 coordinate 11,870,489, forward strand.
CAACAATTTAAAGCAGTATTTCAAAAAGACATCTTTGTTGTTGCATTTTATTGAATTTTATAAACTTAATATCAAATATTAATATAACTAAGTTCAGTTAACTACTTTAGATACATAAAATACCAGAGTAACTTTGCTACAATTCCCACTAAATCTCCAGCATAATTCTTTAAGACAATATCTTTGTTCAGAACTGCCAAATTACACGTATAAATGAAAAGTGAATGATAACTACAAATCAAAGGAGAGGTGTTAAGGAGGGGAGCAGTGATGCACAAATGTCATTAATGATTGTGAGGACAGTGTGAAAAGACTTCCCAGGGGAGAAGAAATTTGAACTGGGCTTTAAAGAAGAGTTAAATTAAGACTTTAACAGGCAGAAAGGTGTTGTAATACTTCCAGGCTTAGTGGACAGCTCAAATAAATTCACAAAAATGAAAGCTATTTAATGAACCCCAATCCTCCATCTTTAGCAGAGGTGGTCCCCCAGGGAGCATAGCACTGCAAATCCAATCACTTCTAACTCTACAATTTCTTGTATCCTTCTCTATGTCTTTTCAATATTCTTTCTCATTTTTTTCTATTCCCCCTGCCAACACACACACACACACACACACACACACAATTTCACTAATTATTTTTGTTATAGAAAATATCTGGAAACTAAAAGGATGACTATATCAACTAGGGAAAAGATAAATAAATTATGGTATATTAATATAATGGAATATTATTACAAGAAACTACAAGAAATGACAAGAGGGGCAATTTCAGAGAAAACTGATAAGACATGTATGAATTGGTATAGAGAGACGTGAGCAGAACCAGGAGAACAACTTACACACTGATAACATTAAATAAAAGAAAAAACTTTGAAAGACTCAGCTCCACTAGGTGCAATGACCGATTCCTAGGGACTAATGTGATATGTTACCCACCTAGTAACAGAGAAGTAACAGACTCAGGCTGCAGAATGGGACATACATTTTCAGACATGACCAATGTAGGATTTTTTTTTGCTTGACCATACATATGTTAAAGTAGCTTTGTAATTCTTCCCCCTCTCCCCCAATTGGGGCTGTGATAGGGTGGCAGGAGAAACAGGGACAGAGTAGCAAAGAAAAAGGAAAGAAAAGAGAAGGGAAAGACAGAAAAGGTGATTGATTCATCTTTTAAAAAAATGCAAAGAGAACAAAAGGTCAGAAACACAGTAGTATGACAGCTTTGAAAAGTTACATGTTGAATTTGATGTATATATTTATATATATGTATTATACATATGTTTAAAGTAATCTATACATAATAGACACTGAGTTTCAAGTACAATCTTCTTTTTCTGTTCTTTGTATGTAGAAATGTTATATTTAAGGTTTAAGTTCAAAACAAAAAAGTATTTCAAAAAGAAGAAATTAATAATGTAAAACATAGAAGAAAAGCCTGAGAAAGGGCATGCCTGAGAGAAGAACTGGGTTTAAAAAATACAAATTAGAGATTATGGTTCCATTGACATGATATGGGAAATAGGGCGGGGTGGGGTGTGAAATCCTTGTTGCTGGCGGCAGGCTGAAAAGAAAGTTGAGATGATAAATGAATGGAGGTAACACATAGAGAGTCTCCACTCAATTACTTTGGTTACAGATGGCATGCTCCTTGATTTGAGGGCAGGAACTGTTTGATGGGGTTTTTTAGGAGGGGGAGAAGGAACAACACATTTGTTCCCTTGAGACTTCAGGAAGAATGGAAAGAAAGGTTCAGAATATATGATCCTAATCTTAGTTCAGAAAGAAAAGAGACTTATACTGAATGAGTAATTAGGGAAGAACTAGGGGGTTAAATAAAAAGATTCTCTTTATTTTCCTCTTTGGTCACAGATGAAGATTAAAAGTTGAAAACTGTGAGGAAGTAGACTATATGGTCCTTCTCTCCCAATTTCCTATATAGTACAAGACTTGCAGAAAATCTATTTAAAATGTATAAAGTCGGGGCGGCTAGGTGGCGCAGTGAGTAAAGCGCCTGTCCTGGAGTCGGGAGGACGCGAGTTTGGTTCCAGACTGAGACACTTAACACCCACACAAAAAATACTAGCTGTGTAAACTTGGGCAAGTTACTTAATCCCAATTGCCCTCCAAAAGGCAAAAAATAAAATAAAATAAAATAAAATAAAATGTATAAAGTCAAGCTATCCAATTTCAGGGTATGCCATCTTTAATAGGACAAATTCCCAAGGAGTCCTCTAGTTTAGCAACACTAAAATAATGTAGATAATGATATGTGGTATGGACCAGTTTCTTGGGGAAAAGAAGCATTACAAAACTGGAATGAGGACATGTGGGTAAGTGGAAAGAGAAGAGAAAAAAGGATAGGCAAGGATAGTAATTTTTAATCTCTGTACAATTCTTAAAAATAGAATGTATAGATCATAAGATAATAGATTTAGAACTGGAAATGATCCCAAGAGTTATCTAGTCTAATTCCCTCCATTTTCTAGGTCAGGAAAGTGAAGCCCAGAGGAGTTAAGAGGTTTCCCCACTGTCATGTACAAAGCAGGGGACAGAATTAGGATCTGAATTCATGACCTCAGATTCCAAAGCCAATGCTCTTTCCATGTCACCATTTTCTCTCAAAATACCTAATTTGGTATCATAAAAACCCAAGTTTAAAGTCCATCTCTAACACTTACTATTTGTGTGAAGATGGGTAAGTTCCTTATAGTCTCTGACCCTCAGAGAAAATCCCCAAGACTATAAATTATAAATAAGTTATGACTCCAGTCAATGGAAGGAGTTCCCACAGAAATTCTTTAGATACTTGACTTAATAGCAGTAGTTTAATAAATGTTTGTTGAATTGAATAGAATTTTGTACACTGACAATGCAAAAGATGCTAATCACTTAAGGTAACTTATCCCTATAAATCATAAGAGATGCCAAGTGCTGTGTTTATTTGAAATGACTACTGGGATTTAGACAACTGTATCTTACTCTTTTTTTTCCTTTTTTTATTTTTGGAGGGCAATTTGGGGTTAAGCAACTTGTCCAAGGTCACATGGCTAGTTTTTGTATTAAGTGTCTGAGGCCAGATTTCAACTCAGGTCCTCCTGACTCCAGGGCTGGTACACTACTCACTGCGCCACCTAGCCGCCCCCAACTGTATCTTATTCTAATTCATCAGCCACTGATCCTCTGAAAGAGTGAAAAATAAGACAAGCAATAAAAGGTTGTGTTATTTCCCTTTTAATTGATTTTTTTCTCCTATCAACACTAGGGCATTTTTTTATTTATACTTTTTCCAATAGTGTCACACTTTGTTCATCTGCCTAAATGAGAATATAGGAAGTTGGCCTAAATCCCTATGTCTCAGTTTATACATCTGTAAAGGAAAATAATGGCAATGCTGATGGTGTACTTCAGGATAGGTATTTAGAGAAAAAATATTTCCATCATGTAAATTATGTCATGTGTTTTTTATGAAACATGTTTAATATGACTTCATTCACAATTCAGCAAAAAATAAAATATATTCCCTTATGGTACCTACCACAGTCTGTCTTGTAACATAGTTATTACCAAGAAAAAAGGAATATAGGTAATTACCAAAGACAAAATAGATAACTGATTTCCAAGAAACTGAAAACCTTACACAAACAAAATCAATTCAGGCAGGATAAGAAGAGGATAAATGAGAAAAAAAAAACTTTATATCAAAATTCTCTGATGAGAGTTTGCAATGCCAAATATAAAAACAACATTTTTAAGATCAAAAGCCATTCTCCAATAGGTAAGTGATCAACGTCCATGAACAGTTCTCAGAAAAAAAAAAATTGCAACTATTAGCCCTATGAAAGAATGCTCCAAATTAGTAATAATAAGAGAAACACACATCAAAACAACCCTGAGGTTTCACACATACCCTGAAAACTGGCAAAAAGTACCAACAAAAGTCTGTATAGTCAAAGCTATGGCTTTTCCAGAAGCAATGTTTTCAGCGTAAGCAAAGTGGGATTTTTTGCTATTATTGTTGTTGTTTTTCTAGAGTTCAGTTTCTAAGGCTAAATTGCAAACATCTGAAGGATTAATCTCCTTTGAACCCTGATAATTCACAGCAGTTCTGAGTCAATAGGTTTTGTGCCTTTTGGCTCTGAACTAATCATGGGCCAAGTCTTTGTTACATATTCTGGGAGGTTGCCATTTTGCTTTGGGGGTTTGCTTAAGAGAAAGATCTTTTGATTCCCTGGATGGGCTTCTGAGTAGCTATTTTTTAAGTGCCCCCTGATTACTCAGATGTTTGTGCTCCCCCTATCTAGTGGTGTATGTAGGTGGTTGTATTACTTTGTTCAGACAGCTGGAACCCTGTCTGATGAATCTCTGTGCTAATTTCTGCTTGTATTTTCTGTCCACGTTCAGGGTGCTAACCTTTCCCCTAAAATACTGAATGTTCTTTCACTGTTTGTATTGTCTCCATGTTCAGGATTCTGACCTTTCCCCAGAACTAAAGAATGTAATTAAAGTAAGATTGTTGACCCCTTCAAAAGTTGTCTTTCCTTTAGCAAAACGGATTAAAGATGCAAATCAAGACAACTCTGAGGTGCCACATCTCACCAGTCAGATTGTCTAAGATGACAAAACAGGAAAATGATAAATGCTGGAGAGGATGTGGAAAAATTGGAATGCCAATGCATTGTGGTGGAGTTGTGAACTGATCCAACCATTCTAGGGAGCAATCTGAAACTATTCCCAAAGACTATAAATAAGTACATACTCTTTGACCCAGCAATACCACTTCTAGGATTGTATCTCAAAGAGATCAGAAAAGTGGGAGGAGGACCCGTATGTACAAAAATATTTATAGCAGCTCTTTTTGTGGTGGCAAAGAATTGGAAATCAAGGGGATGCCCATCAATTAGGGAATGGCTAAACAAGTTGTGGTATATGAATGTGATGGAATACTACTGTACTATAGAAATGAGGAGCAGACGGACTTCATATTTACCTGGAGAGACTTATATAAACTAATGTTGAGTGAGAAGAGCAGAACCAGGAGAAATTGTACACAATTACAGACATGTGTGATGACTAACTGTGATAGACTGGACTCTTCTCAGCAATGTAAGGTTATAAGACAACTCCAAAAGACTCATGATGGAAAGAGATGTCCACATCCAGAGAAACAGCTACAGAGTCTGTATGCAGATCGAAGCAAACTACCTGCTCTCTTTCTTTTTCTTGTTTTGTTTTGTTTCTTCTTTTCTATTGTTCATTCCATTGGTTATAATCCTTCTTTACAACCTGACTAATGTTTAATATGAATGTATTTGTAGATCCTATATTTGATTGCATGCCGCCAGGGGGGGGGGGGGGGAAGGCGGGCGGCGGGGAAAAGAAGAAGGAAGGAGAGAAAATTTGAAACTCACGGGATTATGGAACTGAATGTTGTGAATTAAAAGTAAATAAACAAACAAATTAATTAAAAAAAAAAACAACAGATGAAAGAACCTGTGCTAGCAGGCCATCCTGGGTGTGCTAAGGTGCTTGCTATTACATAATGTATATCAGAGTTGGACTATAAGGAAAATTGAGCACTGCAGAATCTATGCTTTAGAACTGTGGTGCTGGAGAAGACTTTTGAGAGTCCTTTGGACAGAAAGGGGATCAAATCAGTCAATACTTGAAGAAATTAATTCAGGCTATTCATTGGAAGGTCAAATACTGAAGCTGAAGTTTAAATACTCCAGCCACATAATGAAAAGACATGCCTCCATGGAAAAGACTCTGATGTTGGGAAAGAATGAAGACAAAAGAGGTGGCTAGGTGTCACAGTGAACAGAGCACTGGCTCTGGAGTCAAGAGGACCAGAGTTCAAATCTGGCATTGGACACTTAAGACAAAACTAGCCATGTGATCTTGGGTAAATCACTTAACACCAATTGCCCTACCTTCACCCCTCCAAAAAGAAAAAAAATATTAATGGCAAAGGAAAAGGGACAGTCAAGGATGAAATGGATAGATAGTGTCATGGAAAGAATGGACATGAACTTGGAAGGACTTAGAGTAGAGGATAGAAGGACCTGGTGTGCTATGGTCCATGGGGTCATGACGAGTCCAACATGACTGAAGGACTAAACAACAACAATAAAAATAAAATATATAGAGAGTCAACATTAGAAGAAAAAGTTAGGCACACTAGTATACAGTACACCGTAAATCAGTACAACCATTCTGGAAAGCAATTTGGAATTAGTCAGATAAAGTAACTAAAATGTTTATACCTTTTAACTAAGAGATTCCACTACTTATAAACCAAAGAGGCAACTGAGAAAAAGAAAGTCTCTATATACACCAACATATTTATAGCAGTTCTCTGTGCAATAGCAAGAAACTCGAAACAAGATGTTCATTAGTTGGAGAATGGCTAAGGAAATTGTAATACATGAATGCAACAGAATATTACTGCAGAAATGGATGAATACAGAGAAACATGAGAAGATTGAAATGAACTGATTCAAAATGAAGTGAGCAGAGCCAAGAAAAAATATACACAATGACTACAAGAGTGTAAATGAAAAAAAAAAAACAACCTCAGTTGTAACGAACAAGCGTGGCTCAAAATAAGAGATATATGAGATCGTCTAAGCATCTGACTTGGGAGTTTAGATAAAGAGGTTTTGAAAAATATAAAAAATTGATTGCTAAATTGAATGGATTTTCTCCTCACTAGCACTTCTTAAATTTTTTGGACATGTCCGAAAAAATTATGCTTTGTGAATTACTTGTCACGTGTAGCTGCTGCATTTTAGATGTACCTAATTTCATAATGTTGGAAAAAATAATTGTGTAAATTGTAAAATAATTGTGTAATTGTTTGCATATCAGAAAGTGAGAAAATCTAATTGTGTAATGCTCTATGTACAAAAAAAGTAAAGAAAATTGACTAAAACTGAAAAAAAGATGAGAAGAAACTTCCAAACTCCCTTTGCAGAGAAAGAAAATTCACAAGTGTTGTATTTTGCATATACTTTCAAATTTTTTTTCAACATATCAGCTATGCTGATTTTTCCTCTTTTATTTGTCTTTTTTGTCTTTAAAAATTATGTTTTTTGTATGACATGGGGCTCTCTGGGAGGGGCAAGTGGAAAGTTGCTGGAAGAAACAATGGCGATATTTTCTAAAAGACATAAATAGACACTTAAAATATATAGGTATCTGTATACATGTCTCAATCTCTTCTGCTAGACTATAAGCTCTATGAGATAAACAAGCACTTTATTCATTTTTATGATTCCTCACCAAATCCATGGACTCAACCCTTTTATTAAATGAAATTAATATTTATAAAGCACATAGTCCCTTGCATATAATAGGTGGTAAATAAACACTTATTCTTCTTACTTCCATGCATTTATGGCAACTAGCTCTCATGTGCCTTGCACACTAGGAACTCAATACATGTTTGTTAAATGAATCAATTTTTAATATATTTTAGCACTTTGTAGCCTAACTTAGAAAATATAATAAAAATAATTCTTTTCTTATTTTTTCTCTTTTCTCATTATTCTACAAAGAAAATAATTTTTATGTCAGAAAGGGGCTGTGTTCTTAAAAGTTTATCTTTTTGAAAAACTTATGCTCCAGTCTGCAGGGGAAAAAATATTTATATTCCAGTTTCTCCTCCCTACCTCCAAGGATATAATATTCCATTTTAATTAAATGAAAAGAAAAATCTATAACAAAATGTTTTAATTCCCCTTTTAAGTATCTTGTTATAGGAAAGTATTTCAGAGTTCTGCTAGGAAAGAAAAATTATTTCTGAACTAGGAGGCAGCAATGTATAGGGTTCTCTGTCTGATACCTTGAAAATATCCAGCCTGAAGGGCTTAGTGTAGGCATACCAACCATTCCACACTGAGAAAGTGCCTTCTAAGATCCACATCTGCAAAAGTTTCATTCTGTTTCTAAACATGGCATAGATCTTTTGGAAACTTAAAGTAGTAAGGGCACCTTTTAATTCTGTCCTGAAGGTTTACCAACATATAAACTTAAATCCAAGTCTGTTAATATACATATGGAAAGTTTATATATGTATATATACATATATATTTTTTAAATTAAGTTTGGATTGAAGATTTTAGCTGAAAGCCTGCATACACATCAACTTTACATATCCTATATGTATATGAATAGATTATGTCTCCAAACATTGTGTATCTACTGGTTTGATAAATGAGTTTGCTTCAGATTATACAAATTTGCTAAAACTCTACACATCTCTAAATGCTTACAAATATCAGCCTCCAAAACATTCACATTTAACTAGTGAAAATGAAAAAGAAAGTGACTATGACCATCTGGAAATAAATCTTTCTGTGCCATTTCCAGATCAGCATCATGGCACATTCAACAATTGTTAGAGGACTTTTAAAACATGATGGCTACAGTCATTTTGCCCAGCTACACAAGCAGACTAATTCACAGGTTAACACAACCTGAAGGGTCCCTTTCATAGGAAAGAAAAAAAATCTACAGTCTGGTCACATATTTTCCACAAAATTTAACCAATGAATTTGATCCCACACCCACCCACCTTCACACACTAAGAGAATTTTGGAAAGTCTAAGATAGGGAAATGGAAAAATGAATCCACTATGAAAAATGAAAGCCACTATGTCAAATAAGATAATCCATGTAACACATTTAAACTGCTTTGTAAATTTTAAAGCACTATATAAGTATTAGCTATTATTATGATCATTATCACTATATTGAAACCTGTTACGAACTTTAAAAAGTAAAAAAAAAAAAAAGGAAAAGAAGTTGACCGTATGAGCTTTTCTGTAGAATAGAGATGTTCATTTAAAGGTTATCGGCCTTGAAATAAACATTTACCAATATTCATGGTAAAGAATGTGAGTTTCATTTATTTTTACTATCTGTGTGCCTTGGAATGAAAAGGAATGGTTTGAGGTTTTTTTTTTCTTTAAAGTTGTGAACACCCCATTGTTTGTGTATTTCGGATCCTGGCCAAGGAATCTGCATGCCTTAAGCAAGTTTTGGAAATTTTCCCTTTTTCCTGTATTACTCTCTACTCTACATTTTGCACCTTTACTGCAATACATACAACTAAATACATATGTACTAGAACAGAGTTTGTTGGCATTAAAAATACATCCAGAGGATGGCAGGAAGAAGGTGGAATAGCAGGATATAAAGGAGCCCAAATTTCCCACAAATACACAAGTAAAGCTTTAAAAATGTTCCAGAAACAGCAATGATAAAGAAAACCAAGATACCTAAAAACTCCTCCATGCAGTGAGAAGTCTTGTACAAGGAGACAAGCTAAGGGAGGTGGAAGGCAATGCATTGGTCCCAGAAAAAAGAAAAGGTCATGTGAGGATTTTTTTTAATGCACAGAAGAGAACAGAAGAAAGGTCAGAAAGAAGCACAAAAAGAGAGCTTTGTTGTTGTTGCAGGTTGAACTTAAAACACTTTTTTAAAGCAAGTTATACATAATAAAGATTCAGAGCTACATGTATAATCCTTTCTCTGTTTTGATTTGTACATATTTAAGTACTCGTTTTATTTGATATTTGTTAAGTTTAAAATACCATGCATGCATTTACAAAAAGTAATAGAAAAAGTTCTTCATTCTGCTGCCGACCTACTCTTATTCCTAGTTCTGATTATTTGCAAGATTGATTTACCTGACAAATATCTTGTACAAAAGTCCAAAAAGTGCTATCTAAACAGGCTTTCCTCCCAGACCCTTCTTCGATAAATAGTAGTACCATATTTCTAGTAAGATGAAATATAAAACTTTATTGAATGGAGGGATACTTTATTTCTTACCCTAAATGCTAACAAGAGAACTAGAAAGAGGAGGATGGATAAAAGAACCAAAGCAAAGGTAGATTGAAAAGAGATCTGGAGATTGACAAGAGTTGGGAAGCAAGTATTTCAAGTATAGGTGTCTTGGTGAATGGTGGTATCATTGAGAGAAAGAGGAAAGTCAGAAGGAATGAGACAGGATGAGGATGAGTCAATGAGGTATTGATGACTGGTAGGGAGTTGAAAAGATGTGTCTGGAGCTCGAGAGAGGCCACAGCTGGAGACAGATATGAATCATCTGCATAGATGTTTTGGCTGAAGACCTGGGAGTGGGAGAGATTGTCAAGAGAGAAACTACAGGAAAAGCAGCCATGGCCTTGGAAAGAACTTCGTAAATTATCTATATTAAGAGGCTGGGGAAAAGAGACGATATAGCAACCAAGAAACAATTAGAAAAGCAGGAAGAGAACCAAGGCTACAGTATCACAGAAGCTGAAGGAGAAGAAAGCAGCAGTAACAAGAAGGGGTAAACAGCATAAAAAGCTATAGAAAAATGAAGGAAAATGAGTACTCACTGAATCTGGTGATTAGGCTATGACGAAGGAGCTAGAATACTAGTTTTATAGATTAAAGACACTTTAAAGAGAGTTTAGTGCAACCCTCTATTTAAAATAAAAAAGTGTTATCAATGCATTTTTTTAAAGCAATTGGGGTTTAATAACTTGCTCAAGGTTACACGGCCAATTATTTCTGGGTGGGTGCCAAGTGTCTGAGCCTGGATTCGATCGCAGGTCATCCTGACTTGGGCCGGTGCTCCCACTCGCTGTGCTACCTGGCCACCCCTAATGCATTTTTTAAGAAAAAACTTTATCATTTCCTATCCTACTAATCTCTACCATTTGGGGGATGGGATTATTCACAGTTACAATAGTTTGTTGTTTATTTCCCACCATCCTATTCTTTTTTACTCTATAGTCCACATTCCATCTTTATTTCAGTAGCACAGTTGATAGAGAGCACTGAACCTGGAATCAGGAAGACCTGAGTTAAAATCTGGCCCCAGACCTTTACTAGTCATGTGACCCTGAGCAACAAAAAACAAAACAAAACAAAAGTTTGCCTCAGTTTCCTCATCTGTAAAATTGAGATGATAATAACAGCAACTACCTCCCAGGGCTGCTGTGAGGAACAAATGAAACAATAATTATAAAATGCTTATCACGGTGACCAGCACATAGTAAGTACTATATAAATGTTAACTATTGTTATTATTATTTGTATAGGCTTCTCTAAAGCCTGTAGTTAACTTTAGCTTGTATTCCCCCACTTCCCACATCCAATCAAGTGACAAATTCTGTCTAATCTGCTTCCAGTATCTCTCTAGGAATTACTTTCCATTCACACTTTCATCAAAATACTTTAGCTCCTCCCCATCTCTGATTTGAACTGCTACAATAGCCTCCTAATTGCTGTTATTACTCCCAATCTCTTCCTGATCCAATCTGTCCTTCAATTCAATTCAACAAATTAAATGTAGGCTATGTACACACTGCCTACATAACATTCCTGTTGCACTGCTCTGATAAAGCCCCTCCTCTGTTCAAAAATCTTCAATGTCTCTACATTTTTTTTTAACCAAATAAGATACAAACCCCTAAAAGGCCTTCTATGATACGGTTTCAAACCGGTCTTTCCAGACTTATCTTGAGTTGTTCCTATTCACCTACTGCATTTTAGTCAAATTTGACCAATATCTGTCCTCTATCCAGGGCCACTTTTTTGTTTGTTTTCACTTATTTTTTTCAATTGACAAGGAATAATTTTTACCTCTAATCCTCCAAAATGAAGTAAAGCAAGACAAATTCACACATTGTCCATGTCTAAAAATGTATGTCTCATTCTGCAACTTGAATCCATCACCTGTCAGAAGATAAGTAGTGTGTTTCCCTACAAATAGTATCCTCCCCTCTATTAGTTATTACATTGATTAGAGCTTTTAATTCTTTCAAAGAGGTTTGTTTTGGCAGTGCTATAGTCATTGTATAAATTGTTCTCCTTAGGGCGGCCAGGTAGCACAGAGAGTAAGAGCACCGGCTCCAGTGTCGGGATGACCTGGGGATCAAATCCGGGCTCAGACAATTATTACCCACCCAGAAACACCTGGCCGTGTAACCTTGAGCAAGTTACTTAACCCCAATTGCTTAAAAAAATAAAATAAAATAATTAATAAATTGTTCTCCTGGTTCTGCTTACTCCACTCTGCATCAGATCAAACAAGTCTTCCCATGTTTCTTTGAAACCATCCTTTTGGTCATTACTTATGCCATAATAGTGTTCCATTACATTCATATTGCATAATTTGTTAACTTATTTCCCAATTGGTGGTCATTTGTTTAGTTTTCAGCTCCTTGCTACTCCAAAAAAAGAGCTGCTATAAACACTTTTGCATGTATAGGTCCTTTCCCTCTTTCTTTAATCTCTTTGGAGTAGAGGACTGGTAGTCTCATTGATTTTACTCACGCCATCCTCCAATCTTAGAATGTACTTCTCAATTTCTGACTACTGAAATCTTTCTCTTTCTTCAAGACCTTATTAAAATACCACTTTCCTCTTTGAAGTTTGACCTGATCTTCCCCATCTGGAAATCATTTCTACATGCTAAAATTTCTCATAGCAAACATAGATACTAGAAGTAGAATAGGCAGATTTTTCCTTTCCACATAGTATCTATTCTACATTATAGCTAATTAGTATGCTTTTTTTGTATCCACTACAAAACATATTTATAGTACATTGCCCAAAGTCTCCCCTACCTGAGTATAAGTTCCTTGAGAGGAAGAACTGTGCCTAATTTCTTCTTATACTCTGTATACATAGTGCAGAACAATGCACATATTATTGGTCAATAAATACTTGTTTTACTAGGATACCTGAGAAAGAAAAAATGACCAATAAAACAAGGTCCTGAAGAAAACCAGGGAGGAAGGAGAGAACAGTATAAGCACAAGGGTTTGCCTTAGCAATGATTACTATTCCTCTGAGAAGAGAAATAAGGAAGAAAGAACTGATAAAGATACTAAGATATCCTAAACTTTGGGAAAGGAAAGTTGAGAGCACCAACATCAGACAATAAATTCGAAATAAAGTCAGGAAATAGAATAAAAAGGAAGAGGGAGCTTGAGAAAAAAGAGGAAGGTTTGGAATAATCATTGTGGGAAATGTGATAGAAAGTTAATAGTTTAATAAATGGATTACCTGGCAGAAAGGGATGGTTCAGGTAGGATTAGGAATCATAAATTTAGAATAAATAAAATGAGCCATATGTTTATGACTCCCAAATTATACATACTGAAGAGAAGGAAGTATGACCTATATTTTTTAAAGTTTTTTTTAACGAAAATATGATCTAAAAATTTTGAAAGTTTGACTTTTAAAAGAAGCTAATTAGTTCTCTGGGGATAAAAATGAGATGAGTTATGAATGACATGTTGCTGTCTACACTTTATGAACCTCATGATGCTTATTATTTCTATGACCTTGGGCAAGTCACTTAATTTCCATGAGCCTCATTTCCCTCATCTGTAACACAGAGTGAGGTTGGGGAGTAGATGAACTCTGAAGTCCCATTCAGTTCAACATCTATGAACATTTATTCACAGCAATCACCAAAATAACAGAAAACCATCCACCACTGTGGGAATCTACCTGGGTGGAGTTACAGTCAAGAACATCATAGTCCAATAAAATCAATAGTCTTGAGAATTAAGACTATGCAGATGAAGGCAATTATCCAATGTTGCAAAATATAGGACTACACTCAAAACATTTTTTTTCCAAAATAATCTCCCAAACTGCCTATTATCAATTGGGAAATAGCCAGACAACCTATGGTACATTAATGTAATGGAATATTACTGTAGTATCAAAAATGATGAAAAGGATAGATTTAAAGAAAACTAGGAAGGGTAATTATGAACAGAGTAAACTGTCCATAAACTTCAGAGTAAACTTAGCAAACTCAGAAGAACAACTTCTACAATAAAAACAACTTTGAAAGAATTAAGAACTCTGAACAATACACTGACCAACTGTGATTCCAAGTGTACCATTGATAAAACATGCGACTTACCTCTAGGCTAAGATGTAATAGACTATAGGTGCAGAATGAATCTTACATTTTCAAACCTGGCCAATGAGAGGATTTATTTTATTCAAAAATGTTAATTTTTACAAGATTTATTTTCAATTTTGTTTGTTTTTAAAGTGGAAATGGGTTGAATTGTGAAGGAGATATAAACTAGAAGCTAAAAACAGAGTTGTAAAAAGAAAAAGAGAAGAGAGAGGGCTATTGAAGTATAATTTTTAATGACCAGAGGAGAAGGGAAGAAAGGCCAGAATAAAATATAAAAAAGTTACAAATATGATATACAGGCAATAGGATATAGAAATCCATTCTACAAGAAAGTAAGGGGGGCGGGGAATGGAGGAGGATATAAGAGAAAGCAGATTGGAGGAAGGAGTATTCAGTATGCTTGTTATCTTGGGGTGGGGGGTAGGGGAGAGACAGGGAGAAAATTTGTAAATCTTGTGGAAATAAATGTTGAAAACTAAAAAAATAAATAAATTTTTAAAAGTTACATGTTGAACTTATATATCTCAAATGAGAGGATATTTGTAAAGTCCTTAATGGAGTGCCCGGCACTTAATAAATGCTTGTTTTCTTTCCCTTTTTATACTTTGAAGGAAAAGCAAACTAAATGAAATATTTATATGTGATATAAAATCTTATTTTTCTATTTTACTTTGAACAAATATTTGGTGTAAAGTGAAATCTTCTTTTCTGTTCAATTTTACCTGTAACAATGCTCATTTTATTTGTTGTTTGTGAAATTCAAAACAAAAATAAATAAAATAAAACAATCCCCCAACATATACTCCAAAGACTTAAAAGACAGAAAGGTCCTAACTACCACAAAATATTAATAGTTGCACATTTTGCAATAACCAAGACCTAGAAACAAAGGGGATGCCAATTGACTGGGGAATGGATAAGCAAATTATTCCACACAGCTATAAATGTAAATATTATTGTGCTATAGGCAATCAGAAATGAGGAATTCATAGATATATGGGAAGACTTAAGATGTAAAGTAAGCACAACCAGGAAAACAATATACACAATGACCACAACAATGAAAAGAAGAATAAAATGAAGGTTAACAGTAAGATCAGGCTTAAGAAAACATTCTTCATACCTTCAGAAAGGGAAAGAACTATGGGCATTGATTGTTTCATATACTGTCAGACATGGTCAGGGTGTTAGTCATTTTTTAAACCAAATCTCTGGTTAAATTTTTTTTTTAATTTACACAGACACATAAATATCCTCCAAACCAGTAGTAACTACTTACTATGAAATCCCATAAAATTTTATGCCACTTTTATGGAACTTAATGTATGTATCCTTTGTTTTAAATATTTTGTGCACTTGTGTCATCTCACTACTACAGGATAACTTCTTTAAGGACAAAAATTGTTTTATTTGACTTTGAATGTCCCACAATGCCTTACACACAGCACTACCCCATTAAGTGTTTTTAAAACAGTAAAAGGAGAAGTCGCTATTTGACAAAAACTGCAAGGGAAAACTGAAAAGCAGTCTGACAAAAATTGGGTATTGAGCAGTATCTCACACCATATACCAAAATCAGCTCCAAATAGGTACATGATTTAGAAACAAATGGTGATATTATCAGCAAATTAAGGGAGCATGGAAACAATTACTTGTCAGATCTATGTAGAGGTGAAGAGTTTATGACCAAACAAGAGAGAATAGTTCACAAGAGGTAAAAATGGATAATTCTGATTACATATAATTTAAATTTTTTACACAAAGCCAAATGAAATTAAAATTAGAAGCAGGAAATTGAGAAAAAGATTTGCAACAAGTTTTTTTAGATAAAAGTCTCATTTCTCAAATATATGGGGAGCTGAGTCAAATTTATAAGAATAAAAGTCATTGTCTAATTAATAAATGGTCAAGGAATATAAACAAGCAGTTTTCAGAGGGAGAAATCAAAACTATCAAGTTGTGAAAAAATGCTCTTACTCACTAATAACTAGAAAAATGCAAATTAAAATAATTTTAAGGTACCATTTTATATCTGGCAGATTGGCTTAGATGTTGAAAAAGGAAAATGACAAATGCTAGGAGATGCAGAAGAATAAGTACACTAATACATTGCTGATAGGTTTATGAACCAACTCAAACATTCTGGAGAGCTATAAAACCGAAAGGACCTATATGTACAAAAATATTTATAGCAGCTCTTTTTTGTGGTGGCAAAAGAATTAAAAACTGAAGGAATGCCCATTAATTGTGGAATGACTGAACAAGTTTTGGTATATGAATGTGATGGAATACTATTGTGTTACAAGAAATGGTGAAGAAGATGGGAAGAATTATATGAACTGATTCAAAGTGAAGTGAGCAGAACTAGAACAATATATATAGTGACAGCAATATTGTCAAGATAATTAACTGTGAAAGATTCAGTAACTCAGAAAGTAACTCAGATCCACACAATGACCTACCACAGTTCCAAAGGACTCATGATGAAAAATACTATTCAGAGAAAAAACTGATGGACTCAGAATGCAGACTGAAGAATATTTTTTTCTCTTTCTTTTTTTGTTGGAATATGGTTAATATAGATATTTGATTTTGCCTTACTTCATATTTGTAATGAGTTTTGTAGTTGTTTTCATCAAAATTGGTAGGGGAGAGGATAAGACGAAGGAGAAAATCTGTAACTGAACATAAAGATGAATGAAAAAAGAAAAGAAAATTCAAAAAAGATGAATGAATGAATAACTAAATTTTAAAAATTGCTACATTGGTGAGTCATTACACACACACACACATACACACACACACACATACACACACACACACATACACACACACAC
>NW_027187325.1:11887285-11946862 GCF_028583685.1 Petaurus breviceps papuanus
CATACACACACACACACATACACACACACACACATACACACACACACTCAGAAACACACATAATCTTCATCCCAATTGATATTGATTCTATTAGTGAAAACAAGCATACTTTTATCCAATAATTAATACCAGGTTGTTATGTGGTGATAGTCTCTATTTAATGTTGGTACTGTTCCTAAACAATGATAACATCAGGCTTTTGGCAAGCTTCCCTGTGAATTGTACTGGTCATTTCAAGTGGCCTAAAGGCCTTTAGTATGGTTAGGCTACTGAACAGGCTTATCTACAGTACCTACCCATTCTTGATTGGTAAAATTCTTGATTAGGATTTCAAATCAGGCTAGTATTTAATATAAAACAAAGAGATCCAGAAATCAAGTATTTAATCCAATTCAACACTGAAGTTTTAACGCTAAAGGGAGGGAAAGCAAGAAAGGCAAGGAATAAAATGCTAGAATTATTCAGATGATAAGATAATTTCAACTCCTTAGATAAGTATTTACTCAGTATATATCGTGTCTAGTATGGCAGAGCACAGTGATACAACCTAACTTGCTAGAGCAATACAAAGAAAATCCTTTGTTACTTGTAAAGTAGTCTAAAAATTTAATCTTTTGGGGTAGCTAGGTGGCACAATAAATAGAGCACTGGCCCTGGAGTCAGGAGGACCTGAGTTCAAATCCAACCTCACACACTTAACAATTACTAGCCGTGTGACTTTGGGCAAGTCACTTAACCCCAATTGCCCTGCCTTCTCCCACTCCAAAAAGAAAAAAAAAATCTCATCTTTTGTTATCTTCTTGCCCAGGATTCTCTCTTCAAATAACTCTTAAGAAGTAAGAGGAGGGTGGTCTTGTTCAATGAGGTAGCAGCCCCATTCTTCTTATTCCTTACCCAATGCCGTCTTGTTTATGGCAAGCACTCTTCTTAATTAACCCTTGAAATCTCTCCAGTTCCTTTCTGCTTTCTTTCTTCTGCTTCCTTCCATTCTCTACATGATATGAATGATGATATTTTAGCACCAGGGGTATTGGTAATGAAAACTCACCCCTCCATATTGGTTCAGTTGGTTAATGGAACAGTAATATCTCAAAGTGACTACACCACAGGAAGCAACATGGTGCACTGGGAAAATTGCAGTACCTGGCCAGAGTCAGACAGAGGACCTGGGTTAGACTTTGAGCTCTGCTACATACTATTTTTGTGTGACCCTGGTCAAATTATTTAACCTGAAAAGGCCCCAATATCCACGTCTATAAATGAAGAAAGTTGAACTAGAAGGATTTGAAGATATCTTCCAACTGTACATCTATTATCCTAGGATATCCTGGATTCACTTTCCCTCATCCCACATATCCAACCATTGCCAGATTTTTACACCTCTCACATCTAATTCATTCTCTCCACTCGTGTTTTCCCTTAGTTCAGTCTTTTATTACCTCTTCACTAGATCATTGCACTAGTCTTCTAAGTTGTCTCCCTTCCTCAAGTTTCTCACCATTCTCTGGAATATTGCCAAAGCAATTGTCCTTAATCACAGACCTAACCATGTGACTCCCCTGTTGAATCAATTCCAGTAGTTCCCTATTGCTCTAAGTTATAAATTACTTTTTAAAGACCTACAAAACCTGTCCCCACCTAACTTTCCAACCTTATTGTCCCCTCTGAGATCCAGTCAAACACGGCATCTCTTTTTTTCTCTGCCTTTGCTCTAGCCATCCCCCATGCCTGAAATGCCCTCCCTCCTTATGTCAACCTCAGTGTACCTCTCTTCCCTCTACAATACAGCACAGGCACTATCTTTTGCATGAAGCTGTCCCTGATCCCTCCAAAATAATAGTGTCCTCTTTCCCCAAATACCTGGTGTTTCCCTGCTTTTCACAAGTATTTATTAATGTTACATTTGTACTGTATACGTTTTATGTGTGCATATCTCTCCTATCAATAGAATTTAAGTTGAGATTGTTTCATTCTTTGTACTTTCATCCCTAATATCTTCTATATACCATGTGCTTTTAATAAATATGGATTGATAGCTTTAGAAATCCAGTTCCTTTTATCTAAAAGAAAGTCACAAAATTGAAAGTATTAAAAATTTGAAAATGGATTAAACAAACACCAAACATTAAACAAACAAGCAAACATCAATAAAGGACTCTTGGAAGATGTTAGCCTTCTACCGAACTCTTTCTTTTTTTCAGCAAATACTAAATGATTCCACAAAAAATATATATTTTGCTAATTTCTACAATTACATTTTCTTACTTTAACTTGTCATTGTTACCTTCCCCACCCCTCCACCTCCACCTCTCTGGTTCAAAGTGTAGAAAAAAATGTTACAAGAAACAGTCTATTTTAAAAGTACCACTCATTCTTTAGCTATAACATTTAAGTTGGAAAAAAAAAAACATGTCATGAAAATATCAGCAACTTCAGTTTCCAGATTCATAGCATTCTATTAGAACACTTTATAAGCACTTTTATATAGCTGTTGGTCTTTGCAACAATGATTCCAAAGCACAGCAAGATCTTTAAATGACTTCTAAAATGCAAGATTACATAATGTTTATTTTTGTTTCTGTTTTGGGGATACTCAAAGATCAGTTTTTAAATTATTACAAAGATAAAAAGGTTCCAAAGGAATAGAAAAGATCATGGACTACATTATGATAACAAAAAGATTACTAATACCTCAATAGCTGCAAATGCATGTAACTACTTCCTATCTCTGTAAAAAAAAAAAAAATTAGAAATGGTTTACATATAAATCAAGGGTATCCTTGATGGAAATTTGAGAATGATCAAGTCCTCCAACTGATGATCCATCGTTTACCTCCAACAATCTGGACAGCCTCAAAGCCCAGAATCTCTATTCTGCAAATACTTTCTTGTCATCCCACTGCATACCCAGTTCTAGCTCTTAAAATCTATATTAACATTCCCACAACATGTGTATTAGTTATCGGTGACCTCCACTCACCATCAATGGCATTTCCCAGACCTAAATACCATGCCTGGCCACCAGTTCTTTCTATGTGCTGAATTTTAAGAGCTAGGTAGTATAGGAAATAGAAACTGGACCTGGTGTCAGAAAGACATGAGTTCAAATTCAGCCTCAAACTTGGACAAGTTATGTGATCTCTTGGTCTGAATTTTCTCATATGCAAAACTAGGGTATAATTGCACCTACCTCTCCGGGGCATTTGTGAAGATAAAATGACATAATACACATAAAATGTTTCCCATGTAAATGATAACCAGGGGATAGTGTTCCCCATTAGAATGTAAGCTCCTTGAGGGCAGGGACAGTCTAGTTTTTTGTATTAGTATTGCCAACACATAACTATCAATACAAGGAAAATGGAACTGCTTAGCACACAGTAAGCATTTATTTAATAAATACTTTTTTACTCACCATTCATATAAAAGTATCTATAGATTAGAATTCAGTTAACATAGTGACTATCTGCTTATTGTTTGATACCCAAAAAAGCAATACTAAAATAAAACATCCTTTAAAAACTCCCCTCTAATAAGAACCTGCCTTGTTCGTGTGCAGAAATCATACCAGACTCCATAAGCTGCAACTACAAAGACAATTTGCTCAAAAAATCTTCTGGTTACTGTCAATATCAGGCAAGGCACAAAACAGGAAGACATAATCCTTAAAGGCTAAAGGTGTTTGCCACTATCACGAAAGATAAAGACTGAACCTGTGATTTCATTTCCCTCTACCAATTCAAATCAGCACCTTCTCTGAAATCTAGCCTTCCAGAATTGCCCAGAGCAGTGAGAATAAATGATTATCAAGGGTCACACATTCAATATGCTAGTTAACAAAAATTTATTAAATTCTTTCTATGTGCCAGAGACTATGCTAAGCCCTCTAAGTCTCTGCTCTTGAGAAAGCAAACAGAGTAATGGAGAAGATATGTGTGTGTCAGAAGAATGTAAATTATATACTTATTAAATATGGAAGAATATAGAACATATACAAAATAAATGCAAGGCCCTTTTGGAAGGGAGGGCAATATCAGCTGGGGAGGCACCATAAAAGTCTTCATGCAGAAGGGGATATTTGAGCTGTCTTGAAAAAAATAAGTTATCATAAGAGGAAAAAGGAGGAATTTAATTTCAAGAAAAATAATTTCATTATGTGAATAACTTTCATACAAATAAACATGACACTTACTTATATATCTTAAAACACTACCCCCTAGAAAAGGACCTATATGTGCAAAAATATTTATTGCAGCTCTTTTTATGATGCCAAAGCATTGAAAATTGAAGGGATGCTTATTAATTGGGGAATGGCTAAACAAGTTGTGGTATATGATTGTAATGGAATGCTATTGTGCTCAAAGGAATGACGAGCAAAACAATTTCAGAAAAACCTAGAAAGATTTATGAACTGATACAAAGTGAAATGCATGTAACTAGGAGAACATTACACACAATAACAATAATATTGCACTATGATCAACTGTGAGTGACTTAACTATTCTCAGTAATACAATGATACAAGACAATTCCAAAGGACCCATGATGAAAAATGCTATCCACCTCCAGAAAAAGAACTGATAGTGTCAATGCAGATTGAAGCATATAATTTCCACTTTCTTTATTTTTCCTATTGGTTTCTTTTTGGTCTGTGTTTTCTTTCACAACGTGACTAATATGGAAATATGTTTTGCATGATTGTACATGCATAACCTGTAACAAATTGTTTACCATGGGGAGTAGGGGTTGGGGGCAGAAAATGAGGAGGTAGAAAATGTGGAGCTAAAAAAAATGTAAATAAATATTTTAAAATGTTTACATGACATTAGGGGAAAATATTATTTAAAAAAACTGTACCCCTGAAGTCAACTATTTGTTTATTCCTTCATTCATCATCTATTGGATGCTCACCAGATGCATAAACAATTATAAATGAAGCAGTCTAACAGGGGTTAAAACTAGTCATTCCATGGTTAACAGGGGGAATCTCTTAGTAACTTATGGGAAAAAAGGAAAAGTAGGGAGAAAAAGAGCAGGGAATGTTAAGGGGGAAAAAAGTTAAGAAGTGAAAGGAGGACAACGCACACTACTTATAGTTGAGACATGAGCAGCCACAGAGAGCATTTGTTTAGATACCAAGTGTGCAGGTGGATAGAGTCAGAAAGACCTGACTCCAAAAATCCGACCTGAGACGCTTACTGGCTGTATGACCTTGGACAAGTTACGTAGCCTCTGTCTGCTTCCTCAACTTGGCAGGGTTGTTGTGAGAGTCAAATGAGATAATATTTGTAAAGCACTTAGCAAAGTGCCTGGCTCAAAGTAAGCCATCAATAAATACTAGCTATTATTATTATTATTATTATTATATTAACATACTGTTACATGATGTAATATCTATATAATACAGCTAGCGACATAAATGTTCATTATTATAAGCAGTTATGGTGTTGTCAAACAAGGTGCCTTGGATGTTGTTGCTCAGTTGTGTGACAGGGTTTTCTTGGCAAAGATACTGGAGTGGCTTGCCATTTACTTCTCCAGCTCAATTTTACAGATAAGGAAACTGAGGCCCAGGGTCAGACAGTTAGAAAATGACTGAGGCTGAATTTGAACTCAGGATGATGAATCTTCCTGATGCCAGGCCCAACACTCTATCCACTATACCCCTAAGGTTGCCTTGTATACCAACCACCATCCAGTACATGCCGCTAGAGTTTCTATGCAGGATGGTTTAGTTGCAGGGCTACTTGAAGTGTTAAAGGCTTAAGGTTCCCCACCTCTGGTCTAGCCTGTAAGCTCCTACAAAAGCAGAGGACTTGTATCACCTAAATTTTGAAGCTCTCCCAGAAGCACCTCTCCATTTGATACAGTAATAACGTCCCATTTGCTGTTCCTCAAACAAGACACTCCATTCTCTTGACTCTGGCCATTTTCACTGGCTGTCCCATAGCTGGAATGCTCTCCCTCATCTCTGTCTCCTGGTTTTCCTGGCTTCCTGGGGTTCTGTTAAGTACTAGTTAAAGTCTCAATTTCTACAACAAGTCTTTCCTCATCCCTAGAATTAAGAAATTCTAGTGCCTTCTCTCTGTTGATTATTCCTAATTTATTCTGTACATGGGTCTTTTGTTGTCCTCCCCATTACACTGTGAGCTCCTTAGAAACTAGGACTATTTTACATTTCTTTTTATGTCCAGAATTTAGCACAGGGTCTGTCACATAGTAGGTGCTTATCAAATGTTTGTTGACTAGTGACTGGCCATTATTAACATTTACTATTCTTCCATTCTCCTTTATACAGGGCCAAAGCACATGCTCCAATAGAATGGCCTCAAATGCCTTACAGTTCCTTCTATTTAGAGATCCCACCCAATTCAGCTAAATATGTCTTTCAAGAAAACCATCCTGGAAGAATTGGTGGCCTTTAACCTCTACCTAACTGAAGCTTCTCAGGAGAACTGGTATCTTATACTCCTCTTTAAAGAGTGCATAATGATTTCAGGGGGAAAAAAGAGTAAGCCAGAAAGCAAGATAAAAATTGGTCAAAGGTAACTTTTCAAGGAAGATAGAAGCAATCCTCCAGTGAGAAAGCAACACAATAGGTATCTGGAATTTCAGAAGTGAAATTCCAACTGCATAGTGCTAGAATTAAGAATGCCAAAGTATTTACATTATCATTTGTATTGTGATCACCAAGAACAACAAATATTTACAGAGCCCCTACCATGAATAGGGTATTGTGGAGAGCACACCATCTTAATATAAAACAGACAAATAAACAAAGAACTGCACAAATTAGAAGAATAAGGGTTAGATTAGACCTAAAGGGGGAAAAAAGTCTTATTGCTACATGTTTAAGGAAAACTCTAAAAATTTTATTCTATACTTTTATGATTTCTGTCAATTCTACTCTGTCTTTCACTTAGACAGTTCTTCACAACTACCCCGATTAGAAGGAAAATCTAGTTACCTCAGCCACCAAGTGGAATGGTCATGGTGCAGTTGAAAAAGACGACTGACCACCCTCTGCCCTGCTATATGTAGCAGAGGTACTAACTGCTTATCATTTTCAATCATTCAACCTTCAATGTCAGTTCTACTAATTTGCAGTCATGGAACCAATTCAATGAGCATAACTATGCTAGGTGCTAGGTTATAAGGACACAAAGTCAAGAAATACAATCGTTTGACCCAGAAGAAGCTCATCTTCTACAGGGAAGGGCAGAGGGAAATATAGCAGTATCCTTCATATTCTTGAGACGAGAGACAGAGCTAAAAATTGAACTCTTTTCACTTCAGGGAGGCACCTCACAGAATAAGCCAGAGAGTGATTATGCCATAGACATACCTTTTCTGGATGACTGACCACAACTGTGCTAAAACAGTATCTCTCTTCCCCATGTACACAAGGGCCAACTCTCTCCCTCCCCCAACAGGAAAGCAAAAACAGTATCTTCTCTGCATTCAAGTCAGCCAGTCCTCTCTACAAATAGAATACAAAGTTGAATTCCTGGAATTCTGGAGAGCAATAGAAAGTGTTAACCCCCTACAAACATCAAGCACCACCTGGGGCACATTATGCCATGAGATAATATGGAAAAAGAACTAAATCCAATTTAAATGTCAGGCACTATTATTATTTTAGGAAATCTCCAAAAAATTCAGGTTGGTTTGTAGTGAGAGAAAACGTTATAAAAACACATATTCTGGTGCAGAAACATGGACCTATATTTTCTATACAGTAGACAGCTTCAAGTATTGCTGGTTTTACCATGTAGTTTATTCACAGAAAAAGAATGTGAAGGTGTGATTAATGTGTTCATCATTTAGCCACAGAAGTCTAGACTCTAAGGCATTTTTCCCCCATCTCACATTATTTATTCTAGCATTTGTACAGTTACTGCCAACTGCTTTACAATTATTATCTCATTTGATCCTTCCAACGACTCTGGGAAGTAGATGCTACTATTATCCTAATTTTAATGATAAGGAAACTGAGGCAAACAAATGTTTGCTCTCAGGGTCACACAATTAGTGTCTAAGCCTAGATTTGAACTCAGGTCTTCCTAACTCCAGGTCTGGTGTTCTACCTACCAACTGTGCCACCTAGCTAAATTAGAGGTTTGGTTTTTTTTTAAATAAATGTTTTTGTAACAAAATTCTTGTCCTTCTTCCTCTTAAATCCAGTATCTGGCCCATTAGTTGGAATTCAATGCTTGTTATCTTAGCTTGACTTTTTAAATATATTCCATTTTGGATCATCATGAAGGATAAAATTCTAACCCAAATTCTAGAAATCAAACACTATGAAAATCAATCTACGAGCTTTTATTAAGCACCTACTATGTGCTGAGCAATGGGTATACACAGACAAAAATGAAATAGGAACTCAGAGTGATCCCATTCTATGGAGGAGAGAGCATGTACACAAACAAATATATAAGAATTAAACACAGGGCAGCCAGGTGGCTCAGCAAGTAAGAGCACCGGCTCCAGTGTCAGGATGACCTGGATCAAATCCGGACTCAGATACTCAGCACCACACCCAGAAATAACTGGCCGTGTAACCTTGAGCAAGTTACTTAACCCCGATTGCTTTAAAAAAAAAAAAAGAATTAAATACAAGTTAAATTTGGGGGAGGAACGGAACTAGCAGGTGGGCAGATTATAGATTGAGAGATGGAAGGAAGCTTAAAGTACATCTGGTCCAACCCCTTTATTTTACTGAAGAAGAAATTGAGGCCCAGGAGGTCAATAAGTATTTTGTACAAGGTCACACAAATAGTGTCAAAAAGCAGGATTTGAGGGGAGGGGGTTCTCAGTCTCCAGAGTTAGTGTATCTTTACATATTCCCTAGCAGAAAGTGTGAAATCATGTACTTCACTATAAAATCTAGAAGGCAGAAGGGGCTTTAGATATCTCGTAGCCTTTATGTTACCATTGGGATGACTGAGGCACAATGAGCTCTTTTCTTATGAACTGCTTTTATTACTTTTTACTCCTAAAATAATTTATCTTACTACAGTACAATTCAAAACAATGCTTATCAGTGGAATTAGTGTATAAGTGACCAAAGAGAATGAAAATGTCTAACTCCCAAGACATTAATGGTACCACCATTTTCCCAGTGTCACAGTACTATCCTTCCGTAACTCCCACCACCATGATATTAAAGTAACAATGTCATGCTGATTCTTCTTTTATGATATATCAGACAACTACCACTTCCTTGACTACCACCCATTTAAGTAATATATCACCTCATTCACAGAATACTGGAATAGCCTCTAATTGACCTGGGACCTGGAAGAATCATTCACCATTCAAATCTACCCCTAATTCTCCCTCCCTCATGAGGAATTTCCTCTACCACGGCAGAAAAGTACCTTATCAGAAATGTATAGTCTTTAAAAGAGCACTGAGAGTTTGAGTTAAGACACAAAGCCAGTACCATTTGGAGGCTAAACTTGAACCCAGGTTTTCCTGACTCCAATGCTTGCTCACTATGTACTACATCATGCCAGGAAAGAAAGGTTGAGGTTAAATTGTGGGGAGCCATGAATGCCAGTTAGAGAGCCAGTTAGCCAGTTAGCCAAAAGAGAATGACTAGACATATTTGAGCACAGATCATCAATCAAAAATCACTTATCAGGGGGCGGCCAGGTAGCACAGCAAGTAAGAGCACCGGCTCCAGTGTTGAGAAGACCTGGAGATCGAATCCTGGGCTCAGACACTTAGCACCCACCCAGAAACACATGGCCGTGTAACCTTAAGCAAGTTACTTAACCCCGATTGCTTAGGGGCGGCCAGGTAGCTCAGCGAGTAAGAAGACCTGCTCCAGTGTCGGGATGACCTGGATCAAATCCGGGCTCAGATACTCAGCACCACACCCAGAAATAATAACTGGCCGTGTAACCTTGAGCAAGTTACTTAACCCCAATTGCTTAAAAAAAAAAAATCACTTATCAGGCACTTTCTAATTGCCAGGTACAGTGTTAAGGGGGAGGGATACAAGGAAAAACAAAGACAGTGACTGACCTCAAGAAGCTTACATTCTAAAGGGGAGGCAACAAGGATATAAGTAGGTAGAACTGAAATACATACAGAAAAAAGGTACCTAAGAGTGGAAGACACTAGCATTGGGCAGAGGGACTGGAAGGGGGTTCTGCAGGAGGCATTTGTGGCTTTTGTGCCGTGTCTTGAAGTCAGGGATTCCAGGAGGTTGAGATGAGGAAGAAGGGCACTCCAGGTGTGGAGGATGCACAGTTCCTAAGGCAGGGAAGATGGAAGAGAGTTTGTGAAAGAAACACTAAGTAGCCCAATAGTATGTGGAAGAGATATGTGTCAGAGTGAGAGGATAAGAAGGATTAAGACTTTAACAATCAAACAAGGGAGTTTATATTTGATCCTAGAAGTAATAGTGAACCACTATAGCTCATTCAGTAGTTGATGAATTGGAGTGGAGAGAGACCTGGGGCAGGTAAGAATGATTAGAAAGCTCCTGCAAAAATCCAGTGATGATAAGGATTTCAACGAGGGTGATGGCTTTGAGTGGAAAGAAGGGGACCTATAAAAGATGTTGTAAAAACGAAGTTAAAAATGAAAAGATTTGTCAACCGATTGGCTGTATGGACGTATGTGAAAGTGATAAGTCAAGGTTCACACAGAGTTTGCTAATCTGGGTGACAAGATGACAGTACCCGACACAGGAATAAGAAAGTAGCTAAGATAGGAGGATTTGGGGGAAATGATCATGAGTTTCATTTTTTGGGCACGTTGAATTTGACATCTATAGAACATCCAGTTCAAAATTACCAAAAAACAATTGGTGACGTAAGGCTGTAGCTCAGGAGAGAGACTGAAGCTGGATAAATAAAACAGAAATAGCCCAGAGATGATGATTTAAACCACGGGAGCTGATGAGATCATGAAAGGAGATGATATGGAGAAAAAAAAGAAAAGGGTCTAAGATAGAGAATTAAAGGATACCCACAGTTAATAGGTTAGACATGAACAAAGATCTAATAAAATAGACTGAGAAGTAATGGTCAGGTCATGGTAAGAGAAACGAGAGAATAAAGCGTATCATTAAAACTCAGAAGAGAGTAATTGGAAGGAGACAATGATCAATTATGTCAAATGCCACAGAGTTCAATAAGCATGAAGATTATGAAAGGCCCTAAAATTTATCTTAGGAAAGAACAGTTTCAGTTGGATGATGGATGCAGGGAAACCAGGTAGAAAGAATATTATCACAGAAGTACAGAAAGAGGATGAATGATAAGGCCATAAACTGGGTGGTGGAAATGAGAATTCAAACAGAAGGGTTGAATAATATTTCAGTTTAAGGAAATTCAACAAGCCTTTAATATTAAGCACCTACTATGTGCCAGTCCTAGTAGACAGAGGGCTAGCCTCAGCAGCAGAAGGCTAGCCGCAGGATCAGGAATACAGACTATTGCTCAACTCCTATCTCTGACACACTGGCAGTGAAAATTTGGATGATTTTCTTAGCTTTCCAGACAGTTCTCCCGAGATTATCTATGGTGCAGTGCAGATAAAAATCTACACTTGACATACCATTGATAAGATAGATATTGATAAATCAGTAAAAAGAAGTCAGCTTTTAAAAAAGGGGGTGGGAGAGGCTGAAACTGAGGTGGGTGTTGTGAATACAAAGAATAAAAATGCAAGCAGTTCCTGACCTCAAAAAGAAAATCTTCTTCTGAAGAGAAACCACATTTAAGTAAATACAAAGTCATTATGGGGGATCAGGAAAGGCTTCTAATGTAGGAGGTGGCACTTGGGCTAAGCCTTGAATGGAATAAAGAATTCAGTAAGATAGAGGTGAGAAGAAAAAGCATTCCAGGAAAAGGATGGAAGTGGTTGACAGAATATTGGTTGGCTGGAAAGTAGAATACACAGGGGATAATATAAAACAATTTGAGAAATATAGGTTAGATCAAGCTTGAGAGGGCTTTAAATTCTAGACAGGAGTTGCCTAAAGGCAACAAGGAGCCCAGTGAAGCTTCTTGAGCAAAGGAGTGATATGGTCAGACCTTTACTTTGTCAATTTGTCCAAAGTACTCATGATGGAAAATGCTATCCACATCCAGAGAACTAATGAAATATGAATGCAGATAGAAGCATACTATTTTCATTTTCTTTATTTTTTTTTGTGGTTCTATTCTTTTGGACTTTTTATTCTTTTACAACCTAATAGGGAAATATGTTTTACATGATTGCACATCTATAACCTATATCAAATTGCTTAGGGAGGAGGTAGTGAGGGAGGGAGGAAGATAATTTAGAGCTCAAATTTTTTTAAAAAAGAATGTGAAAAATTATCTTTATGGGGCGGCCAGGTGGCTCAGCGAGTAAGAGCACCAGCTCCAGTGTCGGGATGACCTGAAATCCGGGCTCAGATACTCAGCACCACACCCAGAAATAACTGGCTGTGTAACCTTGAGCAAGTTACTTAACCCCGATTACTTTAAAAAAAATTATCTTTACATGTAATTAGAAAAAAATAAATACTATTTTTAAAAAGAAAATATCAATTCAATGACTGTGCAGAAGATAAATTGGAAACAGTTGAACCTTAGGCAGAAGTTCTAAGAGGTTACTTCAATAAAACAGTGGGTTGAACTAGGGACTGAGCTATGTGAAAAGGACAAAATCGAGATATGGATACATTGAAATTTTAAGGGAAAATGACCAAATATATAGGGGGGAGGGAAGGAAGAATCAAGACTGGGTTTTAAGACTGGGTGACTTACTAGTCACCCAATGGATATTAATACCATTAATGATATAGAGATGTTGAGCTAAGTTTTGGGTGGGGAATATAAAATGGTAATTTGAAGCTAAGTTTTTTTTCTTACATTTTTAAATATTAAATTAATATATATAATTATAATTAAATATATATATTATATATATATATAATATAATATTATTAATATTAAAATAAGGTTTTATTGTATTTTAAAAAGTAAAAATCATTCTTAGCTCCTGCATCCTATCAAAAAAAAATAGAAAGCAGCACTTTCTTAATCTAATCCAATCCACTAAAAGAGCAGGAAACCAAAGCCCAGAAACAGAAGTGAAGGGAGTGAGTAGCAAAGCCAGTATCTGAACCTGTCACCCTTTTGAGTCCAAATGCAGGACTTCTTATTTTGTACCATTCTGCCTATCATTCTTCCCCACCATAAAACCACTGAACTGGTCTACACATTAAAGCCCAAACATATCTTATACTTCACTGCCTTAGAGTTTGAACCCACTTGTTCTCCCTAAGACTGATTTCTGATATCCTCATCCTTCTTGACTCAAAGACTTTATTCTTAAGACTCAATTCAAATCCTGCCTCCTCAGTTCAATTGAGTGCCTTTCCTGTAGCAGGCACTCAAATAAATGTTGGTTAAGAATGATGACCAACACTGGAGCAAATCACAGAGCCTCCTTGGATCTTCACACTGCCATCTTTCTCCTGGTCCACCCAGGGTTGACAGTCTTAGAGATGCACTCTTTCAAACAGATCTACAGCTCCCATTCTGAGGCAATGCTAATTTGGAAGACTTCACTACATCTAAGCTACCTTCCTACCAAGAAACTGCTCCAGAACTCCCCACCTTCCCACTCCTTTCCCCCAAACACATACACACTACCTCTCGGCTCAGCAAACTAACCAATCAATACTGCTAAGCTGTTGTTTATTACTTCCCCACCCTCAAGTCTCCCCACTCCAGTCCATCTTCCACTCGAATTCATCTTCCTAAACACAGATCAGACCATGTCATATCCCTATTCAATAAACTCCGGTCACTCCCTTTTACCTCCTCAAGGATCAAATATAAAATTCCATTTGGCTTTTAAAACCTTTCATAACCTGACCCCTTCCTAACTTTCCAGACTTTTTATACCTTCTTTGCCTTTCCATATACTTCAGTAACAATGGCCTCCTTGCTGCTGCTCGAACAAGGCATTCCACTTCCTAACTCCGTGCATTTTCTTGGGTACTGACTGTACCCCATGACTGGAATTCTTACCTTCCTCATTTCCACTTCCCTGACTTCCTTCAGGTTCCAGCTAAAATCCCACCTTACACAAGAAGTGTTTCTTGGTCCCCCTTAATGATAATGCTTTCCCTTTAAGATTGTCTCTCTAATTTATACTTCATATATCTTGTTTGTACATAGTTTGTACATATGTCCCCCATTTAGAATGTGTGCTCCTTGAGAGCAGGCTCTGTTTTTTGCCTTTCTTTGTGTCTTCAGTGTTTAAGAGAGGCTGGCACACAGTAAGTGCCTAATAACTGCTTGCTGCCTTCTGGAAAGGGCACATTCTTTTATTGCCCTATGGCTCCATTCACCTTCTCTGTGACTTCATCTTTCCCTGGTGACCACTCACTCACCTATTCAGTGTTGTTTTACCCTATTAGAATATAAGCTTAACTAGCCATGTAACCTTGGGCAAGTTACTTAACCCCAATTGCCCTCCAAAAGGCCAAATATATATATATAAGTTCATTGGGAGAAGAGAGTGTCACTTTTGTCTTTGCATCCCCAGCACTTAGAGCAGAACTGGGAACTAGCCAACACTAAAAAAATGCTTTCTTACGCATCCATTTATCTGAAAAATGCTGCTCTGAACCCTTTTGGAGCCAATCTCTACCTTTTTGGAACTCCTATTGCAATCATTGCCCATTTAATTCATTTGATGATCATGTGGCTCTTTATGAGGCATTCAAGACTTAAATAAATATTTAAATTAGCTTATTTTTCATTTTTGTTTCATTTCATACATTAGGACACTTGTTTTTGCATCTGCTGAATTCCTGATAGCTTTCACCACAGCATTCCCTACATAGCAGGCATCGCATAAATATGCACCGATTTTCACCACTGGGTAGGGTGAGTTGAACTCAAGATTTCCTTTATATTTTTCCCCATTTGAGAGTTTTACTTTGTTGACTGGGATAGCGGTGAAGTTTTTTGTTTTCTTGCTGCTGTTTTTATTGGGCCTGTGATTTCAAGAGGGTACAGGTTCCTGATGAAAAACTTTCTCTAACAATGCAGAAAGGCACCTTCTCTGAAATTGTCTTAGAAAGTTGCCTGGGCAGCTGATCGGTTAACAGACTTTGTCCAAAGTCACACAGCAAGTATGTACTGAAGTGGGAATTGAATCCAGGTCTTTCTGACTCAGAGTCCATTTCACTCTCTCCATCAAGTCACTCTCTCTGTGGCAAAGATTGGTTTAAAAAAAACAGAACTGAGAGTGAAGTGTCTTCTCCACATAACATATGCCCCCCGACTTTTCAAAATGTAACCCTAAAGTCACCACATTATCATCTACCAGGAAGGACAACATAAACTTTACTGCAATGTTGAAAAAGATGAAAAGGAAATGTATTTCAAGATAACTAGGACTTATTTTTTTGGGTGAATTTCCCATTCTTCTTTCTTAAAAGGGTTATGACACATAGTGGTAGTTGAAAATCCCAAATGAAGCCATTCTTGGGGCTGGGCGTTCCCACTATTTTAGGAGCAGGTATATTATCTAAACCAACACTAAAATTACATACAAACAGAAAGGAGGTTTTTTCACATAGACCAGAGAGCCTTGGTGGGAAAATGAGTAGAGATCTGGCCTTAAGATCAGGAAGATCTAGCCTCATAAAGTCACTATTGTGACACATACTGGCTGTACTGCACCATCCTAGGCAAGTCACTAAACTTCTTAAAGGTCCAGGCAACTGTCTATGACTATCCGTATAAATAGGAATGATGACAAAGTGGTAGAAGGGAGTTTCTTCACCTGGCAGCTCCTCGTACAACTGAAAAGATACATACAGTGTGTATATGCGTGTGTGTGTGTGCAGAGACACACATATGTATAAGCACATGTGTGTGGGTATATACAACTCTTCAGGAATGGTTCATTTAAACCAAGTAAACTAAGACAAATATAGAAAACATTTTTATAAGTTTTTCTAAACCAGAAGTTAAATTTATAAGTTCATTCTAAACTAAAATTCCAAGAAGGTAGCAATTATGTCCTCTACTCGGCTATCGTAGATATAAATCAGCATACTTACTATAAATATACTTCATATAAAATCAACATACTTACATATCTGTGTACAAAGTATGAGTATGCACATATATGTAGAGCTTCTCCTTTAAAGCAAAATATAGTAAAACTGTTCAAAATGCTTCAGTTTAATATAAATTTCAGTAATGTATAAAGTGATGGATAATGTAGTTCATATTTTTTTTTAAATTTCAGGCTTGTTATTTTACTTGTATAAGAAATATTGGATGAGGAAATTCCCTCTACAAATGCAGATAGCACCTGTTCTGAACAAATTTTCCTGGGACACTGAGATGGCAAGTAACTTTCCCAGGATCACACACCTCTAACATGCATCAGAAGTAACACTTGAACTCAAGTTTTCCTGATTCCTCTGTCCAGTTTGACACCAGAAAATTTTTAACATGTTTATCTCCTTACACCAGTGTTATCCACAGGTTTCCCTTTTTTGCTTTTCGGGAGGAGGAGGGAAAGAAGGGGTAAAAAAAGAAGGCAGGGCAATTGGGGTTAAGTGACTTGGCCAAGTGTCTGAGACCGGATTTGAACTCAGGTCTTCCTGAATCCAGGACTGCTGCTCTATTCATTGTGCCACCTAGCCGCCCCCAAGGTTTCCCTTTTAATCTCTAATATACACCTACAATTTCTATGATGAACTGTTAGTTTTCCAGTACTGTCTTTCTTAAATTTGAGCTACAGTTAGTGACATCAAGACTCAAATAAGTTATGCCACCAAAAGTCTCTCATGAAATATGGGCTTAAGCAATTAAAAGAAACAGCAATGTTCTCAAAATACCCCACTGTTTACTTCCAAATTTTTTACCTACCAAAAATTAATGTGATTTAAAATACTGGGTCACCATAGAGATAGCAATCAGGAACTAGACCAGTGATTTTACTGGTATAAGGAAATCATTGTGGAGGAAACTCCCTCTACCAATTCATATCAGTACCTTCTTAGCAACTTAACAACTTTGAGTGTTGCTTAGGGCACAGAAAGGTAATGACTTGCACAGTAACACACAATCCATACATAGGAGAGGACTTGACTACATTTTTCTAGCCCCAAGGATTGACTCCATCTAGTACGTCACAAAAGCCACCATAAATTGAGTTAAAACTATGTTCCCCAAACCATATACTGCAACCTCTTAACCTCAATAACCATAAACAATCTTGTTGTTCTGTTGTTTTGGTCCTGTTCGACTCTTTGTGACCCCATTTTGGGGTATTCTTGTCAAAGGTACTGGAGTGGTTTGCCATTTCCTTCTCCAGCTCATTTTCCAGATGAGGAAACTGAGGCAAACAGGGTTAAGTGATTTGCCCAGGGTCTACTAGACAATAGCTAGATTCCATGCTGAGGGTTGTGGATCCAGGATTTCATTGATTGGGGAGCTCATGGAAGGAGAAATTCCCTTTACCAGCAGAGATCAGCTCTTTCTCATAAAGCATCAGAAAATTCCAACCCATTGGAAACTGAGTTATTTCTAACAGAGAATCAGAAACAATTTACAAACATAGAGCTGATTCTATGGCTTCACATGAGTTCTAAGTACTGCCTTGTATTCTCTAAGTGCAACACTAGCTGCTAAAGAAAGTCTTATATCCTTATAACAGGAAACTGCTAGTCTTGTAAATTATACATTAACCTTTTTCAATCACACAAAATTAGTTTTGGATTCCAAACTTTTCAGGTAAAAGTTCTAGTTAACTTGTTACAAAAAGAAATGATAAAAAAAATCATCACAGAAAGCTTGAAGACCAGGGTTTTTTGTTTTTGTTTGCACGACTGTCAAAGATTGCTTCTTAAACAATAATATTTTAGCCACATTCCTAACATAGGAATGAATTCTTTTCTTGGCACCAATAATAAACTTCAGTTCACATAATTCACTAATGGTTGACCCACTAGAACCTAAGTATATGGGAACTATTCTAGGGGAAAAAATTAGCTGAAATTTATCCTTTTTAGCCAATATCAAAGCTTTTTTTTCACACTTTTAAATTTTTGAAGGTGATTTTAAAGCTACTGAAATGTTTAGTTACATATGAAATACAGCAGTAATCAACTGGTTTTGCTTAATCCTTTCTATTAATCCTTCCTTTTATAACTTAGCTCTAAGAAAAATATGATTTATGTTCCTTTTCTCCTGTCAGCTCCCTATTTAAAACCTGTTTTGGTGAGGCAACAACACCACAAAAAAATTCTCTAACTTTTGGGGACTGAGGGTAGTATATTGCTGGCCCAAAACAAGATTTAACAGAGTCAGTCACATATGAAAATTCTCAGCTTGAAAGCACAGTTCTCAACATATAATAAAAATTAATTACAACTTAAAGGATAACCAAGCACTAATAAAAAGAATGAGCAATGTTGTGTTGTGAAAAAGAGGAATTGCAACCATTACTACTACAATCTTTAACAGAGACTCCACTTAAACGTTTGTGGCCTGCTTAACATTCCATACATATTTCTGGCAAGGTATTATGGGAGCTGAAGTTCAAACTGTCCCCTGTTGCATTTTCACTTACTATAAAAACATTGTCTCATATAAAAAGCATAGACATGGTTTTACTTTACAAAAACCTAAAATATTGACTTTAGTTCACTGACTTTAGTTAACTAGCACATGCCCAGTTCAAGGGTTCAGTCAATCCTTAGAAGGATGTTAGATTTACACAAGCTACAAAAAATGGACTTAAAAGGATGGAAAAGTCATTTGATAGCACAAATTCTGCAGCAGAATTAAAAAAAAAATCAAGGAGGACAATGTATTATGACAACTACAGCAGAGAGAAATAAAAATTCATATTTCTATGTTGTTTGCCTTTGGGTACTCCATTTACCAAGCCTCGATTATGCTATTCAAACAATTGTAAACACAATACCTACATCTATATTTATTGTAAATTGTACACTAAAATATAACCACCACAACAAAAACAGGGTTTTTTCCACATTATTCTCCTGAAATAATCTTGTTTCCTCAAAGGAAAGTAATATTTTAAACTTTTTCATTTTCAAATTCAATATGTACTTGAAAGAAATACGTAAAGTGCAAAGTTAAGAATGCTCTACATTCCAGCACTGTCTAAGCCTTGATGGCTCTCAAACAGCTGTGGCTTGTGCTTTTGGTTAAAATTACAATATGATCTCACCTGATTTCCAAAATACCTTTACACTAGGCATTTCTTTCATTTATAAAATTGGATCTCATTTTATACTTGTTTTTGAGCCCAGAGCTCTAAAGAATCCAAACAAAATAAGGAACCTTTGAGAGAGCCTGAAGAGGAAGAGGGGAAGAGTTCTAAATCAAAAGTTATCAGGAAGCAAAGGAACAGACTTCCCTCTCAAGTTTATTTCAAAGTAACAAAATGCCAAGGAGTATTTCCTTTCTAGTATAGGTAGGAGGAAGCTGGCATAAAGTGACCATAGAAGGTTCTTTAAAAAAAAAAAAAAAACTGAAGCACTGAGGGCCTATAGCACTTCTTTTTGAACTCTTTAGAAGAAGCCTGAAGTTTCAGAAGCTGTTTTAGGTGAGACAAGGTATCAGATACCAAAAGGGAACCCCACTTGATTTCAGGAGTACAGACATGTACGCTGAAGAACATAGATTTCTCTCTAGAAGCATTACTAGTAAGAGTCTAACAATACTAACTTGGCTGGTTTTACATTTGAACTAGCTTGGTTTTACTAAGAGTCCAAAACTTAACTAATTCTTTTAAACGAAATAAAATTTGGTCATGTTTAGCTATTAGGAAGCTGCTATGAATTTTCTTTTTAAAAAAAACCCCATGACGGTTTCTAAAATTCTTCTGTTTTCTGTAGTTTCCCCCCAAAATATAGCTGCTCTCATTTCCAGTCATCATTTCCCAACACATTAGAATCCCCTATTCTCTCAAGGGACACAAGGAGATTCTCAGCAAGTTCCCAAGTAGACTTGCACTCCTTTTAATTCGAAGAAGTAACTCTATGGAACACGGGAAGAGTGACAGAATTAAGACCAACAGTACCAAACTCCAAAAGGGTTGAGAATCTCAGCTCTGTGTCGCCGGAGAGTGGGATGGTTAGAGTAAAACAAAGTTCAGACGAAAAGCAAGTAACCAAAACCAGGATGTCGGGGTGAGACTTGCGTTTTCCTACCTGACCGCTCATCTCACCAATTAAAAATCCTGCTACTTGAAGGCTTCGGAAGGACGTGCGGAGCTCTCCCTAAGCCTAGGCAGACGGGAGAGCGGCCGCCAGCACACTGAGGAGCTTCGTCCCTGCCTCCCGAAGCCGGGAATGTGGTTATTACGGATTATCGATACTGTGTTAGTTGGACTACAAGTCTGATTCGAGAGGGCTGGGTTTTTTTGGGCCACCATCCCACCCCAGGCACGCAGGAGGACTGGGCGAAACCACCATTGGAAAAAGAGGGGAAAAAAAGGCATCCATCTCACACACGCACACACACACACACACACACACACACACACACACACACACACACACACACACACACACACACACACACGAGAAGAGGAAATTCCAAGCGCCCAAGTTCTGAACTACTGAAAGAGAATCAGACGTGAAGGAAGCGAGTCAGAATATCCGCTCCTTCGTCTGGGACTGGGGGGAAGGACGGAGGCTCCTCCTGCCCTGCCCGCCGCAGCTGGGAAGCTCCCCAAAGCCTGCAACGACGCTCCCCTCGCCCCCCATCAGCCAAGTCCTTCCAAACACAACTTCCCAAACCCTGCACCGCGGGGCGGGATCTCCCCCGGCCCCAACCCGACTCACAAAACTTCCAGGAGCCAACGGGGTGGGGGCTCTGCTTCCTGGTTTCCTGCTCCCCTCGAGCTGGGGAGGGGGGAGGGTGGAAAAAAGGGGTGGGAGAGAAGATGAGTCTGATCCGCGCAGTGCTTCGCCGGAGCTGGTTCTTGGGGTGCCCCGTGGGAAGCATCTTCGCTAGCCCGCGCCTTCCCCCTCGGCCAACACACACGCACCACGCAGCACTCACGCAGCCCGGCCTTACCTGTCCCGGGGGTCGATCCAAGAGGTTTGCCGGGTGTTGTGGTCGATGTAGAAGATGCGGCCGTCGAAGTCCCGCGCCTCCTCCCAGCCCGCGGGCAGAGGCAGCTCCGAGCTCTCCCGGCCTCTCTGCGGCTGCGGGGGCTGCGGCGGTGGCGGCGGCTGCCCGGGCCCCCCTTGCTGCTGCGGAGCCTGCTGCTGCGGCGGCGGAGGCTGCGGGGGCTGCGGCTGCGGCGGCGGCTGCGGGGGCTGCTGCTGCTGCTGCTGCCGCCTCCGTCGGCCCCCGCTCAGCCAAGGCATGGTTACCCGGCCCCGGCCGCCGCCTGCCCGCCACACGGCCCCTGGGCCCCTGGGCTCTGCAGCCGCCGCCTCCCCACCCCGGGCCGGGCCAGCGGCCGCTGCTGCCGCCCAGCCCGGGCCCCGGCCGCCCCCCGCCGCCGCTTCCTCCGCCGCTTCCTCCAGCACTAACAACGGTCCCAACCGGCGCAGGAGGCGCGGGGAGCGGACGGGCGACAGCAGCGGCTCCCCCGCCGCACAGGGCTCATCCTCCGCCCGTGCCCGGGCAGCTCGGACCCTGGAGCCCGCGAGCCAGTCCCGCCGCCGCGCCCGCCGCGTCCGGGAGGAGCCACCGGGCACTCTCGCTGCGCTCCCTTCTCCGGCCGCCGCCTGGACTTCCCCCGGGACCCCCCGCTGTCTCCAGCGCCGGCCGCGGGTCCTGCGTGTGCCCGCCCTCCAGGCCGTCCGGACCGGCTCTTCCACACCGCACCGGATCACAGCCTCTGGGCCGCCGCCGCCTCGGCTGCTGCCGACGGCTCCCCCATCCCACTGGCTCTCCCGGCCATCTTCATTCCTCGTCACTGGCCATGTCAGGGAGGAGGAGGGGAAGGAAAGCTAGAGCCGGGCCCTGGCCGCCTCCTCCAGCCGCTCCTCCCTCCTCCCCTTTCCTCTTCCCCCCCACCCCGTCGCTATTCCCACGCGGGGGGGGGGGGGGGAGGAGAAGGGATGGGGAGGGGCAGGGAGGAGCAGCACTTTCTCCACCTCCTCCTCCTCCTCCCTCTCCCAAGTCTCCTCCTTTGGGGACTGCTCCAGCCCCTCTTCCTCCTACGCTCTGGCTGGGTCCCGGAGGCTCCAGCCGGGAAGGGAAACTGCACCAGGGGCAGGATGGGCGGCTGCTGCATCCATCGGGCTGGCCTTGATAAGGGCCTGGAGATGGCTAATCCTGACTTCCCGGCTCCCAACTCCAGGGGAGGAAGCATCAGCCTGGTTCCTGCTGGGGTAACCACTGCCGGCATGCGAATCTGCCTGGACCTACCAGAGAGGATGTTCTCAAGGCTCTGGGCTTTGACTGGCCAGAAAAACTTTGATTTCGCCCTGGTCTTTTCTGAGAGTTCTGGTATTGTCCGATCTCGTCAATCCTTCCGCTCCGTTAGAAAATCCATTTTGCTCAGGGTACCCAGTGAAATCTCCCCTCTACCTCCGATGTCAAAGAAATGGATAGGTTGAGGTAGATAAGGTTACTCCTCTAGAAGTAACAAGCTCCCACAGACATTGGGGGGTCTTTGCATGTGGAGATCTTTTGTAAACTGACATGTAATCATCCTTTGCACGTTTTAAGATCATAGGTTTTGGAATTGTAAGAGACTTTAGGAACCATCTAGTTTTACCTTCTCATTTGCAGAGGAGGAAAAGAGATCAAGTGATTTTCTCAAAGCCACATAAGTAATTAGAAGCAAAATTCAGTGTAGAACCCAGGTCTCCAAATTCCTAGTCTAGTTATCTTAACTTTATGATCATCTACCTCTTATGAATTCAGTTATGACTGGAAGATGGACAAGACAAGATTAATCAATCAACAGGAAATTAAGCAGGCACTGTGAGAGGGGCTAGGAAGCCATATTTTAAAACTTCAGTACTTCTATTTCAAGTTCCAAATTCTCTCTCTCCCTCCCCCTTTCCCCATTCGACATCCGTTGAGAAGGTAAGAAAAATCCAGGTTGGGAAGCCATCTATAACCAGTATAAAAACACACAGGCTCACAGCAGAAAAGAGAGAGGGTTTTGTTTGTTTCATGGTAAATTCTTTCTGTGTACCTGGCCCCTGACAGCAGCAGAGATATCCATCAGTTTTAGGGATGAGAAAAAGGAGGTTCACTGACATTAATGACAACCAGTAACTATCATAGCCTGATTTCAGACCTAGGGCTCTTCTGACTCCAAGTCCAGACTTCTTTCCATTATACCTCACTGCAGGGGTGGGGAACTTGCAACCTCAAGGCCACATGTGACCTTCTAGGTCCTTAAGTGTAGTCTTCTGACTGAGTTCAAGTATTACTGGAAAAATCCTTTTATTAAAAGGGGATTTCTTCAAAGTTTGGATTCAGGCAAAGGGCCACACTTGAGGACCTAGAATGCCACCTGTGACCTTGAGGCCTCTGTTTCCCCACCCCTGGCCTATTGCCTACATCTTATATGAATTAATTTATCAGATCTTTTTTTTCTGGAAAATGTTTTATTATAGGTGGAATGGGACACAGCTGGACACAGTAAGTTATGATGATTCCAATTTTGTTGGCAACATCTAAAGCATCGTAGTCTGGAGCAAGTCATACATAGGCCTTCTCTCCATTAGGCAGGATCAGTGTGTTGACCATGGCCACATCAACGTCATACAGCTTCTTTTTTTCTGTTTGATCTGAGGCTTGCTTGTCCTTGATGTCCACAAAGAAGACTAAGGTGTTGTTGTCCTCAATCTTTGTAGCAGACTCAGTGGTCAAGGGAAACTTAATGATGGCATAGTGATGAAGCTTGTTTCTTGGAGGGGCACTTAGTGTCTTGGGTCCAGAATGTTGGGGGTTTTCAGATCTTCTTTTTGTGGCTATGGACACCCTTCAGCACCACCTTCTTGACCTTCAAGGCCTCGGACTTGGCTTCTGTGTTGGGGGGAGGGGAGAACAATGGTTTCCTAATTGGTACCTAATAATGGTGCCATCTTGGGGGAAAGGCTTTATCAGATCTTTTGCAAATCAAAACTGACAGCAGGTTTTGATAATGCTTTACTTATGTAGTACTTGGCTTTCACATATATGACCTCCTTTGTAAAGAATTACAAACAATACCCTCATTTTACTGGTGAGGACAGTTAAGGGGTACCCTGAACTTGTCCTTTTCAGTTGCCATATTTTCCAAAAATACTGGATCCAGAGTATACAAGAAGATCACAGAAGTTATAATTTGACAGATGCTACAATAAGCTATTGAAATGAACCCAGGTCTTCTGACTTGAGAGAAAGGAAGTTCTGGATTGGAAGTCAGAGGTCCTGTCCCTTAAACCTGTGTGGCCTTGAGCAAGTCTCTTAACTTCTCCATTTGCTCACCTGTAAAATGGGGGAAGGAGGTTGAACTTGAACCTTCCAAGGTCCTGAGTTGTGGAGGAAGATCTGTATCACCCATCTGGGAAGAATAAGCCTGTTGGGTTACACATCAGTGGAGACCTAAGACAGCTTTGAAGCAGAATGAGGTTACACTAGGTATCTGGAGATAAGGGTGCTGCCACATAGGAGAAGGCAGAAGAGTGTGGAAGATGTCCTTTACAACTTTGCCCAAGGCTAGCTCTGCAGAGTACCAAGTGTTTCCTGCTATAATAATAATAATAATAATCCTCATAGGGCCCTTACAGTTGATAGCATTTTCCTCACCATAGACTGTCATTAATACTGCAAGTAGTATTATCCTCACTTAACATAAAGAAAATGAGGCTCAGAGGTTAAATTATTTGTCTAGTCACACAGCTAGAATTAGAATCCAAATCTTTTGACTCCAAGTCTAGTCCTCTTTCTAGTTCCCTTCTCAACCCCTTTCTTCTGCAACCTTTTTTAGTTTAGTATTTTAGTTAATTGGTGCAATTAGATTAGATGGAACATTCCTAGCCACCTTGTAATAGCAGAGTTCTACTAATCCAGGTGTTCTATCAGAGAGTGAGCACCAGGTTTAGAATTTAGTGCTGAAGGTGATCTTTAAAAAAAGTAACAAGAAGCAGAATGGAAAAGAGGAGGTAGGAATAATATGGATGAATAGATGACCAAGGCAACAAATATGCAATATGTGCTTACTAAATGCAA
Organism: Petaurus breviceps papuanus; assembly: GCF_028583685.1. NCBI lineage: Eukaryota > Metazoa > Chordata > Mammalia > Diprotodontia > Petauridae > Petaurus > Petaurus breviceps. The sequence continues at coordinate 11,912,503 of NW_027187325.1, forward strand.
GGTACTGTGCTAGGAAATGCAGGAGCAATGCAAAGAAGAAGACATGGGCCCTGCCTACGCAAAGTGTACAATCTAGGAAGAAGAGATATTTAAACAAATAACAAGGTATAAGGTGAAAGTGCACTTAAAAGATAAAAATACAAAATACTATATTAAGAAGAGGGAGAAGTAACTTATTCTTGAGGTGTCAGGGAAGACTTCTTAGGGCAAAAAGCAAGGAAGAGACAAAGAGGAGGATCACTCAGAAAAAAAAATGATAGCTAAGTCAAAAGGCAATATGGTGTAATGGAGTTTAAATTCAAATGCCAGCTCTGCTGCTCACTCCCTGAATGATCTTGGACAAATCACTGCAATTCACCCCTCTCAGGCCTCAGTATTTTTATCTGTAAAATGAGGGGTTGAATGAAATGATGTCTAAGGTCCCTTCTGGTTCTAGATCTCCACAAAGAGGAAGGCTTTGACTGGACTTTATAAGAACTACAAGATGTGTATTTACTGTTATTTTATTTGCAAGGTTAATTAATAGGTTCCAAAGTTCAGGCAAGAGTGTAGTAGGCTGCATAATGTAGCAGAAAGGGCACAGGACATTGTCAGAACAGTTAAGTCCTGATTCTACCACTGTGTAATGCTGGACAAATAACTGACCCTCGGTTTCCTTATCCATCAAATGGGGAAAATAACACTTGTGAATCTCTTGATTCTTAATGATTATTAAATGAGGTATGGTGCCAGTACTCCACATGTTTCCAAGAGAGATGTCAGAAAGGCCCCATATATATCAAAATATTTCTTTTTTAAATAGAATTTTATTTTTCCTAATTACATGTCAATATAGTTTTCAACATTCATTTTTATAAGATTTGAGTTCCAAATTTTTCTCCATTCCTTACCTCCTGTCTCACCAAGATGGCAAGCTATCTGATATAGGTGATACATGTGCAATCATGTTAAATATATTTCCACGTTAGTCATGTTGTTAAAGAAAAAAACAGAACAAAAGGGGAAAACCACAAAGGAAAAAAAGAGTATACTTTGGTCTGCATTCAGAGTTCTTTTTCTGGATGTGGATAGCATTTTCCATCATGAGTCTTTTGGAATTGTCTAGGATCATTGTAGAGCTGAGAGAACTAAGTCTGTTATGCTTGATCATCACACAATGTTGCTGTTACTGTGTACAGTGTTCTCCTGGTTCTGCTCACTTCACTCAGCATCAGTTCATGTAAGTCTTTCCAGGTTTTTCTGAAATCCACCTCCTCATCATTTCTTATAGCACAACAGTATTCCATTGCATTCATATACCACAACTTGTCTAGCCATTCCCCAATTGATGGGCATTCCCTCAATCTCCTTTTCTTTGCCACCAGAAAAAAAAAAAAAGCTGCTATAAATATTTTTGTACGTGTAGGACCTTTTTCCTTTTTATGATCTGTTAATACCAAAATATTTCTAAGCAGCACCTTTAGTGCTATTAAAAAAAAAGGAAAATATGTGTCCATTGATAGGGGAATGACTGAACAATTTGTGGCATATAAATGTTATATTTATATTATTTCTCCAGAATAAATAACAGATATGAAAGACTCAGAGAAATTTGGAAAGACTTATATGACCCGACTTAGAGCAAAATAAGCAGAATCAAAAGAATAATATACAAAATACAGGTATACCTTGGAGATACTGCAGGTTCAGTTCCAGACCATGACAATAAAGCAAATATCAGAGTAAAGCAATTCACATGAATTTTTTGGTTTCCTCGTGCACATAAATGTTATGTATACACCATACTGTAGTCTATCAATTGTGCAATAGTATTATATCTTTTTTAAAAAGACAATTTTGCCAAAAGAAAAAAAAACACCATCATCTGAGCTTTCAGTGAGTCATACCCTTTTTGCTGGTGAAGAGTCTTGCCTTGATGTTGATGGTTGCTGACTGATCAAGGTGGTGATTGTTGAAGGTTGGGGTGACAAGCACTTTCTTGAAGTAAGACAATAATGAAGTCTGCTACATCAGTTGACTTCCTTTCATGAAAGTGTTCTCTATAGCATGGGATGCTGTTTGATAGCATTTTATGCACAACAGAACTTCTTTCAAAATTGGAGTCAGTCCTCTCAAACCCTGTCACTGCTTTATCTACTAAGATTATGTAATATTCTTCAATATTGTTTTGTCTCTGGGAATAGGGAGACCTGAAGAGAGGGAGAGAACTCCCTGTGATTGAACAATAAGAACATACACAACATTTATCACTGAAATTCACTGTCATATGGGATGCCCCAATACAAGTACAATAGTAACATCAAAGATCACTGAACACAGACCACCATAACATATGTAAGAACAATAAAAAAGTATGAAATATTTCAAGAACTACCAAATGTGACACAGATACATGACATGAGCACAGATTGTTGGGAAAATGGTACCAATAGACTTGCTCAAGATAGGGTTGCCTCAAACCTTCAATTTTTTTTAAGTAGAATATCTGTGAAGTGCAATAAATCTAAGTACAATAAAAACAAAGTATTTCTGTACACAATAATGTAAAAGAAAATAACATTAGAAAATAACTCAAATCAATCTTGACTACAGATGACTGATGATGAGACTTATCACCCTGCTCTCAGCGGAGAAGTGAGTCTGTCAGTGAAGAATGAGGTATGTTCTATCAGGGTAGTTAATGCTATACTTTGTTTTGCTTATTTGTACTTTTTTTTTTTTTAAGCAATCGGGGTTAAGTAACTTGCTCAAGGTTACACGGCCAGTTATTTCTGGGTGTGGTGCTGAGTGTCTGAGCCCAGGATTCGATCTCCAGGTCATCCCAATCATCCCAACACTGGAGCCAGTGCTCTTACTCGCTGAGCCACCTGACCGCCCCTATTTGTACTTATTTTTTAAAGTGTGGGTCTTATTTGAGGGAAAGTTATTGAAAAAATGACAGTATGCAACAAGAACCACAATAAAACTCTTAAAGGAAAAAATCAAATATAAAAAATTTAGAATTAGAGGGAATATAATTACTTCCATTTTGTAAATGTTGAGTTTGAGATGTCTAATGAAATATATTAAAATTACAAAGAAGAGGCAAATGAGATTATATTTATAACACAAGCTTAATAACCCTAAACATTAGAAAAATATAAACTTATTATAGTGAAGAGCTTATCCCCTTCCTAGTCTTTGCCTTTATCAAGCCTGCCATGAAGGCTGCTTCCTTCAGGCCATGGTATCTTAGAATTTCACTGCAGAACTAGATGGCCTTGGCCATAGGCTAAATGACCAGGGTAACTGATTGAGTGTGGCATTAGTACTTTCATTCAAATACGAGGTTCTACCTATAAGTCTAGGTATATTTCTTGTCCCTGAAGACCTGTGTGGCCGTTGGATAGAGCACTAGGCCTGTAATCAGGAAGGCTCATCTTTGTGAATTCAAATCTGGCCTCAGACTTTTACTAGCTGTGTGGCCCTGGGCAAGTCACTTAATTCTGTTTGCCTCAGTTTCTCACCTGTAAAATGAGCTAGAGAATGAAATGGCAAGCCATTCCAGTATCTTTGCCAAGAAAATCCTAGATGGGGTCACAAAGAGTTGAAGAGGACTGAATAACAACAAAAGATCAGTGTGAGTGGTTTTTTGGATTGGAAGGTATTGGGACATGGAAGGGATGTTTGACTCTGGTTGGTGACTTCTTAGCACATATTAACAAACTGTCAGCCTAATAAAATGAATTGTCAAATAAGAACTGACTTAATGAATTAAAGGATCTAAGAATGTCAGGGCAGAATGAAATAAACTTTTATGATGTGCCCCTCATTTTAGAGCGTTAGTGGCAGAGCCTGGGTTTCTATCCAGCTTCTTATAGTTTAGTGGAGTTTTTATTGTTCTTATTGTTCAATCACAGGGAGTTCTCTCCCTCTCCTCAGGTCTCCCTATTCCCAGAGACACAACAATATTGAAGAATATTACATAATTTTAGTAGATAAAGCAGTGATTTTGAAAGAAGTTCATTTACATGGAAAATGCTATACATTGCAAGCATAGATTTAGAACTGGAAAGAGCCTTAGAGGTCATGAAATCCATAAAGGTAAAGATGAAGAAACCAAGGGCCAGAGAAGTGAAGTAACTTGACCAGGGTGTATAGCTAGAAAGTTTCTGAAGAAGAATAGGAATCCAGTTTTTCCTGACTCCAAATACAGCACTGTATCCACCCACCATACTACACAACTAGGGAAGCAAGGGGATTGGAGTCAACTGATATTGAATGAAGAAAGATTGAGGTCAATGACCTAAATAAAGTAAATGAAAACAATGTTGAAAGACTTCAAAATTCTGTAGACCTTAAGCTGGAAGGCACCTCTGAGACCATATAGCTCAAGTCCCTCATTGTACAGAAGAGAAAACTGAGGCCCAGGTAGATTGAATAACTTGCTCAGGGTACATACACAGGTAGTAACTGTCAGAAGCAGAATTCAAACCTAAGCCTTCTGACTCCAGACCCATGTACCAAGTGATCTAAAAGAAATCTAGATATATTTTCTAGTGCAAATGGTTTTCTTGGTTAACAATTTATAAAGAAGTCAATAAAATCAATTTTTAAAAACTAAAAAAACTTCAGAACTCTGACAAAGGCAATATCCAAATGACTTTTCAGATCCTTTATATGTATGTATATATGCATGCATGTGCATATGTACACATGCACCCCTATGCACACAGATCTAAGATTAAAGTTTCTATGTGTAATAGTAATGAAATTTGAAGATCCCTTTGTATTGCTAAGCTGAGAGGTACTGTATCAGCAAGCAGTCCAGCGTCCCCAGGGTGGCTGCCAACACAGGTTCTTAGATCTGCTTTGTTAAAGGAAAGCAACTCAAAATGGGTTAACAAGCTTACTTTAATCAGTCAAATATGTATCATTTACCTAGTTCAGGGGGAAAAGCTCAGCACCCTGAACTTCAGAGTATACAGACAGAATTATCAAGACAGAGAAACAGATCAAGTAGACAGGTTTCCAAACTGTCCAACCATTACATCCATACCAAATCCACATCTGGGTTTTTCAAAGCAGGGGGGGGGGGGGCTCTCAACAACGGCTTCCCAGAGTCTCATCTTATCAAATCACAGAACACTTCTCAAAGTGAGCCCCAAAACAAAGCCTCACATCAGGGATTATATAGCCTTCTCCTGGGTCAGAGAATATAACCACCCTCTTGACCCACTGACCAATCACACAGCATCAAGGTGTGGGCATTCCTGAAAACGAAGCCTCCTGCCACAGGCTCTATGTGACCACATTCAGCCTATTAGGAGGCAGAGTATATTTTCAAATCAAGGAAGGTTCTCAGAGTCTCTTAAGCCTATCAAAGGGCCTAAGGGCAGGGAAGATCTTTAAATTTGCATTTTCATTACAGGTACTTAGTTTCAAATTAAGGCTGTGTTAAAGAAACAGAAGGTATGAACCTCTGTTGCTGATGTAATAGGAAGGGGCTGAATGGGGAGAAGCTAATACAATATATAAGGAAAAGCACAAGCTAGACAGTCAGAACTTCTTGGGATAAGCTTTGTGGAGGCAGAGCAGCTGCTGCCAGAGAGAGAGAGAATTTCTCTCAGCAAGTATATGAAGGCTGGGCTGCTGCTGCTGGACTGGAACATTCATGGAGAAAGTGATTTTGATCTTGAGAAAGTTGCTGCTGATGACTTCTGAGGGCCAGCTGGAGATGCCAGAGGAAGCATGACTGTGGTGTTGGTACTTTGTCTGTGGCTCTGCTGAGTTTTCTCTTCCCAGAAATAGGAACTGTGAAGAACTTGAGGTGGACTGGACACTGTGAGCTTCAATATGGAATGGGAACTGGATAAAGAACTGGACAAGGAACTGGGAGTTGCCTGCCTTTGAACTCAGGTGACAGTTGGAGCTGGGACCATGGAAGAGGAACTATGGGAGCTGAGAGCCAGCCTCGAGTCAAGCAGAAAGAAGACTTTACTTGGATACTGTGTACTAACTGAGAAAATTATGATTTACTGTGACCCAGGGGTGGAGAACTTTGACTTTTGTACTTTGTGATTGAATTAAGGACTCTGTGATTGATTAAATGAATGTACTTTGTTGAAAACTATGTGACCACTTTGGTGAAAACTATGTGTCCCTTAGTGATAAGTAGTTGAGTTGTAACATTGTTAATGCTGTACCTTGATTTTCTGTGAATATTTTGCTCTGATTTGTTATTGAATAAATAGAGAGCTTGCTATACTATGTAAACAGAATCTTGAAAGCTGTTCGAAGCAGCAGTCCTCTGGAAAGCTGCTCATGCTTGGGTTTACACCATGATAGTCAGTAATCAGTCTGTGAATGATGTCTGCATTTCAAGCATGGGAGAGATAGGGAGATCCAGTCTTCACCTTTTTGGGTGAAGATTTCTCTTTCTCTTTTTGAGATGGGGGGGAAGGAGAGAGAGGAGAGACAGACAGAGAGACAGAGACACAAAGAGAGAAAGAGAGAGTAGAGACAGAGAGAGAAAGAGAAGGAAAGAGACAGAGAGAAACAGATAAAAAGGCAGAAAGAGACAGAGAAAGAGTCAGAGAGAGAGAAAGAGAGACAGAGAGAGAGGGAGACAAAGAGAGAAGAGGGAGGGAGAGAGAAAAAGACATAGAGACAGAGAAGAGAGAAAGAGAGAGAAAAAGACAAAGATTCAGAGTTTCACTACTGCTTGATGCTACACTGAGAGATGAGTTGTGAAATGAAGCACCCATTTTTTAGATCTGGATAATATCTGTTTTCTTTGACTGTATTTATTAGTTAAAAGAGAGGATTCCACATAAGGGAGGAGGTTTCATTGAGAAGTCATAGTAACATAAAAAATGGATAAAAAAGAATAACAATAAAACATTTAAATTGTAATATAAGCCAGTAGGTTTTTAAATCTCTAAAGACTAATATTATTGTTAAATATCAAGGTAAATATTTGCCATGACCCATCCTCTAGTTACACTGTCTGGTACTCATAACCTTGGGATGAACATAGGCAGCTAGGTAGTGCCCTGAAAAGAGTATTTTAATTTAGAGGGAGGAGGTTATGAGTTCCAATCCTGCCCTCAAGACACTTCTAGCTATGTGACCCTGACCAAGTTACTTTATCTGTCAAGGCCTCAACTTTCTCATCTAAAAAAAATGGCTTGTTGGCCTGGACATCCTCCAAAGTTCCTTCCCAAGTGTTTCTTATTTCACTCTCTGGGAAATTCCTTTTCCTGATCTTGGTAACATTTACTGAAGTTTCAGTTTCAGAATTCTTTCAAAGGAGTTTAAAGTCATTTGGCAAGGGGGAGGGGCGTGATGTTTCAGGAACCCCAATAGCCAGAGTCCCTGAAAAGCAATCTGGAAAGAATTCACAGGCTCAAGCATTCTCTGAGTCATGGTGGTAAAAGTTTGTTGTTATGCTTTACAGCAGGCAAGAGTTCTTGCTGAGGGAATCTACAACCTTAAAGGGGTAGAGTTAAAGTTTTTTTTATAGGATAATCCATAAAATAGCCTGTGCCAATTATGCTAACTAGGTGAATCAGGGTGGGATTAGGGAGGAATTAAGGAGTGGTCTGTTCTTAAAGGAACATGCACTTTTAATATCTACTGCACAGGCATATTGCCCAGAATTCACTGAGAAATAGCCCAAAGGGGGCTGCATGGAGGTGTGATTTTAGGCTTGAAATGTCACTAAGTCAGCTAATAGTCAGGGTTGATGGGAAAATTCAGGTAGTCCCCATCAATGTCTTGTTAGACAAGACAGATGTTGGGAATAGACTTATGTTCCAAGCTAACAAGGGATACAGGATGTGTATCATGAGCTAGGAAGTATACATATGACTGAGTCTAGGATGTATACAATAGGCATGCCCCAGTACACAGCTGCTTCAGCCAGTACACAGCTGGGTCAAACTACTCAATTCTACGGGTACAGCTGGCCACTGTATCAGGAAGAGAGATAAGTATTTTTCTAGAGTATGCTGCCCTTGAGCTAGAGAGAAACTGCCTGAGACAGTGTTTTGAGGCAAGGGAGAAACGTGATTTTACAAACTGGATGTGATTTTACAAATTGGGGTTCAAGCACAGGCACCCAAGCTTCCCATCAATTTGACTTTACAGGAAGAAAACTGAGGATTTTATTGTAGGTCACCTAAATAAGGTGATCATGGATCGAAAACACAATCAGTTCTCACCTTGGTAAACTCTCCCAGACCGATTTATTTCCTAAGGTAAGACAGTCCAAAATGGCATGGGGGTGGGGAAGTTAGAGAACCATAATAACACATTTTGACCTTAGGTCATGGTAGCTGGCCCCCATGCTATAAATGTTCATACTCCTGACTTCAGCCTTTTAGAATCTCTTAAAAGATTAACTCAGGTATGAACTCCTTTGAAGATTCTCCCAGTAGTTAATGTTCCAGATCCCCACTCCAAATAATTCTGTGTTGATTTTATTTCTGGTAGAGACCTTTCATGGATCTAGTGGTAATTTCATGGGTCTAGGGGATTCCTATGGGGAAAACTCCCTCCACAGATGCCAATTAGCAATTTATAGTTTTAGAGGGTAGCCTAGGAACATTAAGAGGTTAAATGACTAGTCCAAGGTCACTCAGCTAGAATGTGTCAGCAATGGACTTGAATCCAGCTCTTCTCATTCTGAAGTCAAAACTACCCACTATGCCAAGCTGTCTCTCGACTTTTTTTTTTTGTATTTTCTAATCAGTGCTTGTGTTGTATTTCCTCTCACTGGAATATAGATAGAATCATTTTTGTTTCATCCCCAGTGCCTGGAGATCCCAGCACAGTACCTGGTCACATAGCAGGTGCTTAATAAGTGCTCCTAAAATGGAATCGAAGAGCACAAGCATTGAAGTCATCACAGCTAAAACGTGAGAAAACTCTCCGGTGAAATCCTGCTTACCTTGAACAAACAATTCAGAGTTCTAGGAAGTTACCCTAAATCTACACATTGTGATAAAAGGGAAAAGGAAATGACAGGCTCTGGTATTCAAGTCAAAGTAAGAAATAGTTCATTGTCTGGCATTCTTTGAATATCGAAGTAATTACTCAAATTATGGGCACTTCCATTTCAAATATTGCAAATATATTTCAAATAATGCAAATATATTTCAAATAATGCAAATACCAAAAGGGGCAGGTAAATTTGCAAGCTCTTACTGCCATTTGCATGCATTCTTCCCTAGCTTTTTTTTTTAAGGCTCAATGGAAACATGACCCATCTAACAGAAGGGATGTAGCCCTGTCTCCAAATTTACTACCTTACCCTTATTTAGGAAGGGTGAGAGGGGAAAAGACTTGTTTTGTGATTTCATTTCCCTTACTCTGTGTCACTGTTTGGTTTGCTATCATGGATGATTTGTTTTCATTTTAGATTTGTGGAAGAGGGGCATGTGGACTTTGTGTGGACATTGTTTTTAGTTGGTGATTCTCGTTTGTATAGACATAAAGTTTTTCTTTATTTTTTCCTATTAGTTATTAAAAGTAACTAGAAAAAAGTCTAACATTTTTTGATGCCTTAATGTTCGAAAAGTGTCTTACCTTCATTTTAACGTCACAACAATTATGTATTTTGCAGGTATTGGTGATATTCTTCTAGAGATGAGAAAAATGAATGTCAAAGAGCCCACCCATGTTCTCATAGCTGGGTCCAAGGCTGGGATCGAAACCAAGGTTTTCTTGATTGTATGTATCCAGTGTTCTTTCCACTATGCAGTACAGTCTATTTTACATCCTAAGTAAATTGAAAGTATTCTTTTAAAAGGATAAGTCAGATATGTACCCATATTTCAAACTTTCCATGATAAATAAGGTAGACCTAAAAATGTGAATGATGATTACAGTGTAAGCATTGAGCATCTCTACAACTAATAATAGCTAGGATATATATATATATATATCAGTATATATATATATATACTGGTATTTTGGTTTATCAGCAAAATTTTTGTTTCAGAGAAAATTCACATCAGTCTGGACTTTGCTACCCTAAGTCTTTGCTCTCTTCTTAGAAGCCAACCTCAGATCTAATCCATCCATCTCATTCCACCAAAAAAGAAAAAGGTAGGGGAGGGAGGGTAACTTCAGACAAGAGAAACTGTGTCATATGAGAAGTAAATGAAACAGTTCCCATTTGAACCTAGGTCTTTAGTAAGTAATACAGGTACTTTCCCTACCGTACCATAACCTCTCTCTCCTTGACTTGTGTTCAAGTTTGAAATTGCTTTAATTCTTACCACACTGATATGAGTATTGACTCCATGACTTCTCACATTTGTGTGATTCTTGACCATGTCCTTCCATGAACCTTCTCCAGAGAATCTATTCAACAGACTAGAAGTCTTTCTCTAGGTCACATGGACCAGTAGAGTAGAAAAGCTGTTTTTCTTTCAATCTAACTAGCCTAACCCCTTTTTCTATCATCTATTTCCCACTCTTACTCTTGAGAAAGAAAGGAAGGAAGGAAGGAAGGAAGGAAGGAAGGAAGGAAGGAAGGAAGGAAGGAAGGAAGGAAAGAAGGAAGGAAGGAAGGAAAGAAGGAAGGAAGCAAGTAAGGAAGGAAAGAAGAAGAAAAAAGAAGGAAAGAAAGAAGGAAGGAAGAAATAACCCATTACATATTTGTGCATATATAAAAAATAAATGTAATCAAGCAAAATAAATCCCTGCATGTGCCATGTCCAAGTACCCCCCCCCCCACACACACACACAAAGAAAGAGAAAAAGGAAAGCAGAAAAAAGAAAGAGCAAATCTACACCGTATCCATCAATTCTCTATCTGGAAGTGGACAACACGTTTCATCGTGAGTTCTTTGGATTTGTGGCTGGTCATTGTGCCGATCAGAGGAATAAGCCTGTGCCAGGCAGTGTGCTAAGCATCTTGCAGTTATTAGCTCATTTGAAATGTGTTACTGATCTCTCGTCCATTTTACTTCTCAGTGCCAGCACTTTGGGCAACCCAGAGCTTTGACTCCACAGAGACGACGATGGGGTTAGTTAGTAAATTAGAGGATATTTATTAGGCTCACTAAGTGCTAAGTGATGGAGATAAAAAGAGAGACAAAAATACCGCTCCCAGGGAGCTTCCCTTGTACTGGGGGAGACAACACGCAAACCCCCACATCTCTAGAGGAATGAAAAGAGGGAAGGCACTGGGGGAAAGAAATAAGGCTTCTTGAAGAAGCTGAGATTCAACATGAGTCTCAAAGGAAAGTAGACAAGCCTGGAGTTAGAGGAGAAAAATATTGCAGGCATTGGGTCACTTATTGAGAAGGCACAGTCAGAAGACAAAGCATCTGTAATGGTAAGGGAATTTGAAGATCTTCCCTGCCCCTTCGTGAGCCTCACTTGGAGCCCAACAAGAGAAGCTTGCTTAGGGGAGGCTTGTTTTTCAGGAAAGCCCACATCTTTTGTTACTTTGTAATTAGGCAGTGGGTCATGAGGGTTATGATATTTTCTGACCCTGGAGAAGGCTATATATACTCTGAGGTAAGGTTTTGCTTTGAGGTTCACTTATGGGAAGAGTTGTGTGATTTGGACAAATGAGACTCTGGGCAGCCATTGAGCCCCCAGATGTTGGTGCTTCTCTCTCTGGTAACTAGCTATGTATGTATGTAATGGTCAGACACCTAGAACCCCTCTCTGTTGGTCTGTTGAATTGTGTTATTTTCTCTGTCTGTATTTTTTGTCTGCTTGTAATTTCTGTTTGTATTTTCTCTGAAGTTCAGGGTGCTGACTTTTCCCCCTGAATTAAGTAAATTATACACACACACACACACACACATACATACATATATATGTGTGTGTGTTTGATTAAAGTAAGTTTGTTAACCCTTTTTGAGTTGCTTTCCTTTAAAAAAGCAGATCAGGAGCAGCCAAGTGGTGCAATGAATAGAGCACTGGCCCTGGAATCAGGAGGACCTGAGTTCAAATCTGGTCTCAGACACTTAACACTTACTAGCTATGTAACTTTGGGCAAGTCACTTAACCCCAACTGCCCTGCCTTCCCCTCTCCAAAAACAAAAGCAAATCAAATAACCTGTGCTAGCAGCCATCTTGGGTATGCTAGGGTGCTTGCTGTTACAGCATCATGTGCAAGGAACAGCAGAAATAATGGTATTGCTGCAGAGTAAAGCCTGTGGAGAGGAGTCATGTATAAGAAAGTGGGATAGAAAAGAAACAGCAAGGATATAAAGGGTTATCATTGCCAGACAGAGCATTTTATATTTAATCCTGGAAATAATAGGAAGCTACATGTGCTTTTAAGAATAGAGGGTAACATGGTCAGATCTATGTTTAGTAAAATCATTTTGGCAACTTCGTGAAAGTGAGGAGAGACTTGAAGCAGGGATAGGAAGAAAAAAGCTATTGAAACCTTTTATGTATGAGGGAATGAGGAGCTATACCAAGGCGTTGGGTTGTATGAGTAAAGGAGTTTTATATTCACACACACACACGCATATATATACAGTATATGTATATTGTATATATACATATGTGTATATCCGTATGTGTATATATATATATGTCTATGTATGTGCATACACACATACATATTTATGGTTTTCTGAAGATAGAAATGTCAAGACTTGGCAACTGATGGTTGAGAAGGAGAGGTGTCAAGGATAACACTCAGATTTAGAGCCTAGGTGACAAGGAAAATGGTGGTACCTTGACAATAAGAAGACATTTTGAAGGAGAGTTTGGGGAAAAAGATAAAGAGTTTTGTTTTGAACATGTTGAATTTGAGGTGTCTATAGGAAATACGCTTCTATAAGGCCAAAAGGAGATGGGTTATGGAAGACTAGGCCTTAAGACAGAAGTTGGATCTATAGATCTGTGAATAAGCTGTATTGAAATCATCATTGAGGGGTGGAGCCAAGATGGCAGAGTAAAGGCTGAGCTCCCCCACAAACTCCTCCAAGTACCTTTAAAAATGACTCTAATCAAATTATAGAGCAGCAAAAGACCCCCCCCCCCCCAAATGGAGTGAAACAAATTTCCAGCCCAAGACAATTTGGAGGGTCTGCGGAAAAGTTCTGTTGCACCAGGGTGAGAGAGGAATGCAGTCCAACACAAGCCATGCCAGCACAGAACAGGGCCCAGCAATACAGGGGCAGGCCCGCAACAACCGAATCACTGGCAGCAGTGGTAGTTCGCAGACCTCTCAACCCACAGATGCCAAAGACAACCTGAAAATTCCGCAGGAAAGGTCCATTGCACCTGGGTGACCGAGGAGTGCTGTCCAGTGCCAGCAGCACCAGCATAGTCCAGGCCCCATCAAACCAGGAGCAGAGCTTGGGAGCTACTGAATCAGCAGTGGCAGTGGATGCTTCTGGACTTCTCAGTCCACAGATGGTAAGGAGGTTGAACAACTGCTCAGAAGGAGATTACATGTGTCTCTTTGCTAGCCTTGAGGCAGGACTCTATGGCTTTGCCCATACTCAGATCCAGGTTGCAGTCCTAGGTGGCAGTCCCATAGTGAAGAGGAGGGCTAGCATAGTACAGCTTCATAGTTCCAAGACAGGAAAGAGTGCTTGTAGTCTCTCACAAACTAGAGCACAGGCTTAAGTTCAAATTTAGCCTCAGACACTAGCTGTGTGACCCTGGGCAAGTCATTTAACCTCCGCCTCAATCCGCTGAAGAAGGAAAGGGTAAACCACTCCAGTATCTTTGCCAAGAAAACCTCTTGGGCAATGTCATCTTTGGGGTCATAAAGAATTGGACATGAAGAATGATCAGACGACAACAACAGCCAGTTGTAAAATATACTACAAGGCATTCCAAAAAGTAATAGAAAAGATTTTGGGATTATCTCCTCTTCTGAGCTAGGAGGTAGTGGAATATAGTAGAAGGAGCAGTGAAGTCAGAGGACCTTCATTTTTGTCTGGGTTCAACTACTTCTACTCTGTGTAATTTTGGGCAAGATAGTCATGGGTGCCATTTTCTGCACTTATAAAATGAAAGGAATGGATTGGTAACTTCTAGGGTCACTGTGTTTAGACTGATGGTCCTACACATTTTATTTTTTCTCTATTATAAGAATAGTAGAGTGGAAAGAATCAAAGGCTTTGGAGTCAGAGGATTTGGGTTTAAATCCCCTCAGTCATTTCTAACCTCTCCAAGCTTCAGTTTTCTCTTTTTTGAAATTAGGTGTTTGGATGAGATTAGCCTGGCCCAGATGAGATCATGGAAAATTAAGAGTTGGCTGTGGACTGGAAACTCCGGTGGCTGGAAGGCCACCAAAGAACCCAAACCCCTACAAATATTGAGGAGAAGAGTTACACAGAGGCAGCAGTATGCTAGTTCCAATGAGCCTATTGTTAAATTTTCAGGGTGAGCATGTACATCTCAATAATCTGAAGTTGCTACATATCAGGGCTTGATTCACTGTTTTATTGATTGCTAGATTTAAGAGAGTATTAATAATGAAGGTTAAACATAAAAGTGTGTACATACTTTAAAAAGTGCTGGAGATTTTAGTTGTTAAACATTTACCAGCATACCCCTGTATTGTTCTATAGACATTCTTTGAGCTCAACAGTTCAGTAGAAGGCTCAAAGAATTTAGTCCTCTCCAGAAGAGAGTTCTGTAGGCTGTGGGCTAATGATAATAATAATAATCGCAACAGCTGGTTATTGATCAAGCCCAAGTTGGACTACTGAGGCACCTTCCAAACTCTGAAATTTTATAATTCTAGGGAAGGGCAATGCTCAGCCAATGTCTTCATTTTTATTCAGTTTCCATTTTTCAGAGTAAAAACTTTGTTTAACTAGATCTAGAACTACTCTAAGTACATATATCTTTTCTGCTTTGTCCTTTCTCCCAATGTAATGCTGATTTTGACCATTATTCAAACCATTCAACAATTTGCCACGGTACTACTCTCTAGAATCTTGCCTATGACTCCCCAAATTCTTTTTTTTTTTTTTTGCTTTTTGAAGGGCAATTGGGGTTGTGACTTGTCCAAGGTCACACAGATAGTTTTTGTGTTGTGTCTGAGGCCAGATTTGAACTCAGGTCCTCCTGACTCCAGGGCCAGTGCTCTATTCACTGCACCACCTAGCAACCCCTGACTCCCTAAATTCTTTAAGATACTTCACTTGACCCTCAAATTCCCTCAAGCTATCTTATTATTTCCTTTCTTCAACTCCCATCTCTAGGTACATGATCCTATAATATAGTGTCCTATAGTCTAAAAAAAGTCATCTACAGGGGCGGCTAGGTGTATTCACACAGTGAATAGCATTGGCCCTAGAATTGGGAGGACCTGAGTTTGGGTCCAACCTCAGACTCTTAACACTTACTAGCCGTGTGACTTTGGGCAAGTCACTTAACCCCAATTGCCCCTCCAAAAAAATAAATAAATAAAAGTCATCTACATTCACTGTCTACACCTTCCTTTTCCTCTCAACTCATGTAATATAGTTTCAACCTTGTCACTTAAATGAAATTCCTGTCTCCAAGTATAGCAGTGAAAAATCTCAGTTACCAAATCGAATGGCCTTTTCTGGAAGCTCTTTATTCTTTCTGCAATCTCTGCAGTATTTGACACCATTGAGCACCTTTCCTCCTGTGTACTCTCCTCCCTGGGTTTCCATGACGCTACTGTCCCTAAGGTCTCCTATGTGTCTGGCCATCTTTTCTTAGTATTCTTCGCTAGGTCATCATTGATGTACTGTTCACTGAGTGGAGCTGTCACCCAAGGATCTGACCTGGAGCTTTTCCCTATTTAGATTGTCAGTAATCTCATCAGCTTCCATAGATTCAACCATCATCTCTAAGCAGACTACTCTTAGATCCACATAGTCAGCCTTTCCTTAGGCCTGGTTTCACATCACCAATTCCCTGTTTACAACTGAATCAAAAACATCAAAATTCCCATTTGCAACTGAAGGTCCCATAGGCAATCCAACTCAACATGCCAAAATGAAACTCATTACATTTCTGCCTTCCCCACCTCCACCAAACAACCCTTCTTCTGAATTTCCCTACTTCTGCTAAGGATACTGCCACCCTCCCACCACCTAGGTATCCAATATAGTCATTCTCTACTCTTTCCTTTCCCTCATTCCCCATGTCTAATCAGTTGCCAGGTTTTCTTGATTTTTCTTCTAAAACATCTCTCACATCTGTTTCTCTCTACTCACACGATGACCACCTTAGCTCATACCCCCATCTCTTCTTTCTTATACTGTTGCAATAATCTCTTAAGTGGACTTTTTGCCTAAAGTTTCTCCCCTCTCTAATTCTTCCTTCATCTGGCTGTTCCCAAAGCACAGGTTTCATCTTGGTACTCCCCTGATCAAGAAGCTTTAATGACACTCTATTGACTTTAAGGTGAAAGACAAACTTTTGTTGGAGTTGGCTTGAGAACCCTTCACAAGATGACTCCAGCCTGTTTTATTAGTCATGTGACTCTCCAGTCTAGCCAAATTGACGGACTTGCCATTGTCTTTACACAGACTGTTTCCATTCTTGGACTACATTCCCTCTTTACCTCAGCTTTCTTAGAATCTTTGGATTCCTTTGAAATTTAATTCAAGTGCTACATTCTACATAAGGCTTGTTCTGTTCCCACCAGTCGCTGGTGCCCTCCACTGCTCATACGAATTTGCATTATATGTACATACATACATACATATATACACACATGTATTAGATATGTTTATGTATAATCATATATACTTATATTCACATATGTGTGTGCATGCATAAGTATATTCCTTATATATTCTGATTTCATCTGGAGTAAAAATGTTAATATGGGTATTCTTCCAGTAGTTAATCAACTTTATTGGACTAGTATCTCAGATTTGTAGAATCAACAGTTAATCTTCTTAGACATTCTAAAAACTGTGCACCTCACCCAGAACTGAGGACCATAATCCATTTTTAGTCAAAATATTCATGGTCTCTGGAGGATGAGTCTTCTGGAATTAGTTAGGCCAGTTCTTGGGTAGCAAACACCAGCTGTTACAGGGATTACTCCAACATTGGAATAAGACAGATCTTGTTCTTTACTGGCTTAAGCTTTGAAAATCTAGGGTCATTTCCATGCCATAACAAACCATTAGAGAAGAACTTATGTGTAACACCTTATAACTATTTAGTGACTGTTTCTTTAATAAAATCTGTTAAATTCAATTGAAAGGTTTGTTGGTATCAGAATGCAGAAGACTTTGAATGTCAGGTTAGTCATTATTTGACTAGCAATAGTGAGCTATTGAAATGTCTTTAGTGGGCAAGTCACATGAATAGATCTGTGCATAAGGAAGATTATTCTGTCAGGTATGTGTGGAAAATAAATTATGGAAGGGAGAGGATGAATAGGGGAAACAAAGCTCTAAGGTGCCTCCATTATCCCCTGCAAAACAAATGGAAGGCAATAGTGGCATCAATAATACAGAATTCTAGATGATCCCCAAATCTTTCATTTTGAAATGGACTATGTGGTTGTGCTTTTTGAAAGCAAATTTCTCTTTTCACTTTTGCTTTGATTGTTTCCACATAAAAATCAGTTGACATTTTTTGAGCCAACATGCATGGTCTAGGCAATAATAGCAATGATCAGAAATCCTGGTAACAAAAGAAAACCAGCATGGAAAGAATGTTCTGTGACAGATAATCCACAAAGTAGATAAGCTCATCTGTATATAAGCACGATCAGATCATCAGATTTTATTTTGGAAGCCAACTGCTTTGTTCTTTACAAAGGAAGGATATCTTGTAATATGCAATAAATAATTTTTTGGAGATTTTCTAGGAATTCCCAGCCATTTGGTCTTTACAGAAAGTTTTGCATCCGTTCAGGAAAAGGAAAATTAGAGGTTGAACTAACAGACTCCTCTTCTCCTCCCTGCTCCCCCTCCCCCATTCTCACTTCTGTTTTAATCATAGTTGATCACAAGGGGAAGTCCAGAGAGGGATTTGGAAGACTCTGGAAGATAGTGAGGGAGAGGCCTAGTATTAGAGGGAGGAAAATCCAGCAATGACCTTACCTTTATGAATAATAGCTTTTGTTTCACTTCTAGTAGTATACTATCCCCAGAGGACAACCTAGTATCTAGCAGGTAGATGTAGGGTTACCTTTGTTTTTCATGAGTAGACCAGATAATCATGGCAGGAGAGGTTCAGACTTGTGAAAACTGAACAATTTTGTTTCTTTCACACAAAAAAATGGGAGTGGAGGAGAATCATCTGGACATTTTAATCACTTTCCAATCATATTCACACACCTCTATGCAACACGAAAGGTTCAGACATCATTCTTCCCCTTGCCTCACAGAAATTTACTTAAGGATACAGAAAACTGGTTTTTTGGATCAGAGATTGAAAACTACAGTTATCTGTTTCAAGGGGAAGGGGAAAAAACCTGAAATCAAGAGATTATTTTAGCAAAGGCATAGTAATTTAGTGTTTCCAAGATGCAATCATCTTTGGGATATTTCAATGTTGACTCACTTCCCTTGATCAATTTTTGAGATGGGGCATGCAGGGTGGAGGGTGAATTGGTACCCACTTTGGTGGAGAAGAGGAGAAAGGCAGAATATTGTGGATGGATGATAATAACTCTATTAGACACTCATGTTTCACTTTAAAGTATAAATATATACAGTATCTCATTTGAGTCTCACAACAATCCCAGGAAGCTAATATTATAGATATTATTATTATATGTGAGAAAACTGAGGCTCTAAGATTCAATGACAGGACTTAGTGACCAGAAGACCTAAACTCAGAACACTGAGTTAAGTTTGTGACCCTGGGCAAGACATTTAACATTGTCAGACTCAGTTTCCTTAAATGTAAGACAGCACCCACTTCACATGGTTGTTGTGAAGATTAAGTGAGATGAGATATGTAAAAGTACTTTTCAAACCTTAAAGAGATACCTAAATACTAGTTATTACTTGCACAGGGTCACACAGCTATATACTAAGTATATAGGAGGCAGAATATTCGCCCAGGTCTTCCTGACTCCAAGTACCACATTTTATCCATATTTCACTGTAATGGTTGGAAGTGGGAGATCTGCTGACCTGAATTTTTTTATTTGATTCTACACTAATCAGGAGACTCTCAGCAAATTATTATGAATGTAAATATGTGAAATGAGTCCATAAAGGGACTGATCATTAGTGTATTAGAATTTCAACTTTTAGGAAAAATCTCTTTTTTAAAATTTATTTAGTATTTTTTCCCCAGTTACATGTAAAAACAATTTTTAGTTTGTTTTTAAAACTTTGGGTTTCAAATTCTCTCCCTTACTCCTTCATTGAGAAGGCATAATGGGAATGGAAATTTGAAGAGCTTCCCTGCCTCTTAATAGACCTACAGGGGGAGTTTGAAGACCTCCCCTGCTTTGAAATTATACTCTGCCAGGATAGCTAGGTGGCTCAGTGAGTAAGGTGCTGGTTCCGGAGTTGGGAGGACCTGAGCTCGGTTCTGGCCTCAGACACTTAACACACACCAAAAAACCTAACCGTGTAACCTTGGGCAAGTTACTTAACACCAATCGCCCTCGAAAAAGGCAAAAAAAAAAAAAAGAAATTATACTCTGCCCCTTAATAGGCTGAATGTAATCACATGGAGCCTGTGATGGAGGGAATTTGCTGAAGGATGCAGCAGAGCTCACAGGAACCTTCCCTGCTGTGAAGATAAACTCTGCCCCCTAAGTAGTCACATAGAGCCTGTGGTGGAAGGAGTTTGATGAAAGGAAGCAGAGCCCACAGGAAGCTGGTGGAGAGCTAGCCAGATGGTGGGGGACAGAGGAGCTCAGGCAAAGAGATAGAGAGGTTTGTGAGTAAAAATTGATCTTGTATTGGTTTGTGGGAAGACTGAAGGATGCTGTGGCTCTCAGCATTATTATGGCTTCTTAATATCTTTGGTACTATGATGGCATTGGCTTACTGGTTTTGGGATTTAGTTTTCTGGTGTCTAAATAAATGCTTTAGTTCTGTCCTCTATCTGGAGAATCTGGTATATTTTGTGATTGAATGCCATGTGATACTTATAGTCAAGGTCTTTATCATGATCATGGGCACTGTAAATATTGCATTGGCACTACAGAAGGCAAGCAATTAAATATAGATTATACATGTGTAGTCATGCAAAAGATTTCCATAATAATCATGTTGTGAAAGAAAACACAGACAAGAAAGAAAAACTCAAGAAAAATAAAGGAAAAAAAGTATACTTCAATCTGTATTCAGACACCATCAGCTCTTTCTCTGGGGATGGGTAGGATTTATCATCATAAGTTCTTCAGAGTTGTCTTGGATTATTGTATTGCTGAGAATAGCTAAGTCATTCATGGCTGATCATTTTATAATATTGCTATTATTTTGTACACAATCCATTTTTCTTTATCCACCCTTACAAATCTTTCCATCCAGGTTTTTCTGAGAGCATCCTGATCATCATTTCTTTCTTTCTTTTTTGGAGGGGGGAAGGCAGGGAAATTGGGGTTAAGTGACTTGCCCAAGGTCATATGGCTAGTAAGTGTTAAGTGTCTGAGGCCGGATTTGAATTCAGGTCCTCCTGACTCCAGGACCAGTGCTTTAATTACTGTGCCACCTAGCCGTCCCCATCATATACATATAGAATAAAATAGCATTCCATAATAATCACATACCACAACTTGTTTAGCCATTCCCCAGTTGATGGGCATCCCTTAAATTTCTAATTCTTTGCCCCTAGAAAAGAGCTGCTATAAATGTTTTTGTACATGTAGGTCCTTTTCCTTTTTGTTTTTTATCTCTTTTGAAATACAGACCTCATAGTGGTATTACTGTGTTAAAGAGTATGCATGGTTTTATAGTCTTTGGGCATAGATTGCTTTACAGAATGGTTGAATCAGTTCACAACTTCACCAACAATGCGTTAAAATCTCATTTTTCACACATCCCTTCCAACATTTTTCAATTACCTTTTCTGCCCTATTAACCAAACTAATAGATATGAGAATACCTCAGAACTATTTTAATGTGCATTTCTACAATCAATAGTGAGTTAGAGTATTTTTTGATATGGCTATAGATAGCTTTGATTCCTTCATCTGAAAATTGATCATATCTTTTGATCATTTATCCATTGGGGAATGACTCTTATTTTTCAAAATTTGACTCAGTTCTCTATATGTTTGAGAAGTGAGAACTTTTCAGAGAATTGCTTCAAAATATTTTTCACAATTACTAATGCTGGTTGTATTTCCCTCCATCCTATTATATCCCTCCTTTTCTTCTATTCTCTCTCCTTTCATGGTGTCCCTCTTTAAAAGTGTTTTCCTTCTGACTGCCCCTTCCCCCAATCTGCCCTCCCATCTATCAACCCCTTCCCCCCTTCTCTTATCCTCTTCTTCTCCTACTTTCCTGTAGGGTATGTAAAATAGATTTCTATGCCCAATTGACTGTGTATGTTATTACCTCTTTGAGCCAATTCTGATGAGGGTAAGGTTCACTCACTCCCCCTCTTTCTCTCCACTGAGAAAGGTTCGTCTTACCTCTTTTATGTGAGATTATTTGCCCCATTCTATGTCTCCCTTTCTCTTTCTCCCAGTACATTCCTCTCTCACCCATTATGTTTATTTTTTAGATATCATCCCTTCATATTCAACTCAGAGACACACCCTCCGTCTATATATCTTCCTTCTAACTACCCTAATAAAAAGAAAGGTCTTATGAGCTACAAATATCATCTTCCCATGTGGGAATATAAACAGTTTGAAATCATGACATCCTTTATGATTTCCCTTTCCTATTTACCTTTTTGTGCTTCTCTTAAGTCTTGCATTTGAAAGTAAAACTTTCTATGCAGCTCTGGTCTTTTCATCAAGAATGCTTGAAAGTCCTCCATTTCATTGAATGTTCATAGTTTCCTCTGAAGGATTAGATTATATTAAGTTTTTCTGGGTAGGTGATGGTTAGTTGTAATCCTAGCTCTTTTGCCTTCCTGAATATTAAATTCCAAGTCTTTCCTTTAATGTAGAAGCTGATAAATCTGGTGTTATTTTGACTGTGAATCCATGACTCTTGAATTGTTTCTTTCTGGCTGTTTGCAATATTTTCTCCTTGGCCTGGGAACTCTGGAATTTGGCTATAATATTCTTGGGAGTTTTCATTTGATGATCTCTTTGAGGAAGTGATTGGTGGATCCTTTCAATTTCAATTTCAATTTTATCTTCTGGTTCTAGAATAACAGGGCAGTTTTCCTTGATATCTTGAAAGATGATGTCTAGGCTCTTTTTTTAATTATGACTTTCAGGTAGCACAATAATTTTAAAATTATCTTTCCTGCATCTATTTTCCAGGTCAGTTGTTGTTTAGTGAGATATTTCATATTGTCTTTTTCATTCTTTTGGTTTTGTTTTATCATTTCTTGATTTGTTATAAAAGTCATTCATTTCCATTTGCTTCATTCTAATTTTTAAGGAATTATTTTCTTCAGTGAGCTTTTGGACTTCCTGTTCCATTTCACCAATTCTGATTTTTAAGGCATTCTTTGACCCATTGGCTTTTTGGACCTCTTTTATCATTTAGCCTACCCTGTTTTTGAAGGCATTATTTTCTTCAGTATTTTTTTGGTGTCTCCTTTACCAAGCTGTTGTCTCTTTTTCATGATTTTCTTGCATCACTCTCATTTCTCTTTCCAATTTTTCCTCTGCCTCTCTTACTTGATTTTCCAAATCCTTTTTGAACTTTTCCATGGCCTGAGATTAATTCATACTCTTCTTGGAGGCTTTGGCTGTAAAAAGCTTTGTCTTTGTTGTTTTCTTCTGAGTGTGTGTTTTGATCTTTCTTGTCACCAAGGTAACTTTGTATAGTTTGAGTTTTTTTTCCCATTGTTTATTCATTTTTCCAATCAAAAACTTTTAAGTTTTTCTTCAAAGTAGGGCTCTGTTTCCAGGGTGGAGGGTGCACTTTCTCAAACTTCTTGGGTTTTGCACAGCTGTTTCAGAAATACTTCTAGGAACCTGTAAGTTTTAAGTTCTTCTAAGGTTGTATGGTGGTGTTTACTCCTCTCCTGGCCTGTGTTCTGGTCTGTGAGTGACCACAGGCACTCTTTTCTTCCTTGGAACTATGAAGAGGATTCCCCTTCCACTGATGCTCCAAGCCCTGCTATACCAGTGCTCCTCTTCACCCTGGAATTGCCACTCAGGACTGCAACCTGGATCTGAGTATGGGCAAAGCAGCAGAGTGCTGCCTCAGGGCAGACCTCTGTAATTTCCCACTGACTAGTTGTTTGATACCCGTACTGTCTGTGGAATGAGAGCTCTGGAAGCAGCTGCTGCCACTGGTAATGCAGTAGCTCCCAAGGCCTGCTCCTGGTTTGCTGGTGCAGGGGCTGTGTTGGCACAGCCTGTGCTTGACTGTGCTCCTCTCTCACCCAGGTACAATGACCTTTCCTAACGACCTTCTAATTTGTCTTTGGTATCTGTGGTCTGAGAGGTCTGGAAACCACCACTGTTGCCACTGATTCAGTCACTCCAAGGCCTGCTCCTGTTTTACTAAGCCCTTGTCATCGCTGGCATGGTCTGTGCTGGACTGTGTTCCTCTCTGATTGGTGCATAGACCTATCCTGCCGACCTTCCATGTTATCTTGGGCTAGAAATTAGTTTCACTCGATCTTTGTGTGGGTTTTGCTGCTCTAGAATTTGTTTAGAGCCCCTTCTTAAAGGTATTTGGAGGGGCTTGGGGAGAGCTCAGGTGAGTCCCTGCCTCTTTACTCTGCCATCATGGCTCTAGATCCAGAAAAATCTCATCTTAACAAACAACAACCAAAATAAATTCTCCCATATACATAGTAGAATTGAGAAAGTTGTATGGATTTTAATGTAGTTTTAACTAATGAAATTTGTTGTACTTCTTTTCTATTCTACTCCAGAGAAATGGCAGCATATGAATGGGACCAAATAAATCTGAAATAAATACCTCATTGCAAGATCAGCTTTTGAAGACAGAAAAAGCAGACCCTCTAAGACATCTTTGCCACCAAATGGAACCTGAGACAACAGTAGTCATTTCATGTAATACCATGGTCTTTCCTTTTTTCTTTTTTGTTCTCCGTCTTACTCCCTTTTCTTCTTACTTCCAGTTCAAGTCAACAAATAATTATTAAGTGCCTACTGTATAAAGGATATTACACTAGATTCTGGGGATAAAAATATGAATTGAGACACAGTCTCTGCTCTCCTGTTTCTAAAAATCTAACAGATGATATGATAGATACACACCTAAGTATGGTGCAATGTAAAATATGTCCAAGACAAAGGAAGAATCTAGATCTAGATAAAATGCTCTAAGAAATAGGAAGAGACATGATTTTATGGTGGGAGAGGAATCAGGAAAGGCTTCATTGAAAAGGTGGTATCTGAGCTTGTCCGTTGAAGGAAGAGAAGGAATTTAGTGGATTGAAAGACCCACCCTAATGACCTCATCCCCAGTACAAGCCGCCAGTAAGACCTTGACCCCATTGCTGATCAGTAATGAAGCCCTGCCCTGGGGCTGGCCAGAAGCAAGACCCCCACCCCTGAGGCCTACTAGGAGAGAGACCCTGTTTCCATAACAACCTAGTAACAGGGCCCCATACCTGGGCTGGTACAACGACAAGATCAACCCAGTAGCAAACCCCATACCCAAGGTAGACCAACAGGGAGGTCCCACTTTGTAATACAAGTCAGAAGAGCAGCCTGTCATCCAGAGAAAGCAAACAACTAAGCCCTTAATCCCAGTGAAAACCAGCAGTAAAACCCAGAGTGCCAGCATAAAAATCTGGGGACAGGGCAGGACCAAAGCCCAGCTCTCACATAAAAATATCAAGTCACAAAAAAAGGAGGAGGACAGGGAAAATGAGGGGAAAAGGAGCTTGACTATACAAAGTAACTGGGGTGTTAGGGAGGACCAGGGCATAAATTTAAAAGAGGACAGTAGGGTTGAAATGGCTACATGGGAGGCCTCAAAGAAAAATCCAATTTGGTGTTAGGCCCAAAAGGAATTCTTGAAAGAGCTTAAAAAGAATTTTAAAAAGTAAATTAGGGAAGTAGAAGAAAAATTAGGAAAATGAATGAAAGAAATGCAGAAGAATCATGAATAAAGAGTCAATCCCATGGGAAAAGATATACAAAAATTTACTGAGGAAAATAACTCTCAAAAACATAGATTTGGTCAAAGAGAAAAAGAAGTATAAAAGCTCAATAATTAGTCAAAAATTAGAATTGAACAAGTGGAAACTAATGACTCTATGAGATATCAAGATACAATAAAACAAAAGCAAAAAAAAAAAAAAGAAGAAAATTTGAAATTTCTCATTGGAAAAACAATTGATCTTTAACATAGGTCCAGGAGAGATAATAGAATTATTGGACTACCTAAAAGCCATTACCAAAAGAGAAAAAAAAAAAGTCTTGACAACATCTTTCAAGAAATTAACAAGGGGGCGGCTAGGTGGCACAGTGAATAGAGCATCAGCCCTGGAGTCAGGAGGACCTGAGTTCAAATCCACCTCAGACACTGAACATAAAACTAGCTGTGTGACCTTGGGCAACTCACTTAACCCCAATTGCCCTCCAAAAAGCAAAAAATAAGAAAAGAAAAGAAAACTGCTTATATCTATTAGAAACAATAGAAATTGAGAGAATCCACTGACCACTGCCTGAAAGAGATCCCAAAATGAAAACTCCTGGCAACATCATAGTCAAATTCAAGAGCTCATAGATTAAAGAAAAAGTATTGCAAACAGCCAAAAAGAAGCAATTCAAATATCATAGAGATAGTTAGGCTTACACAGAATTTGGTAGCTTTAACATTAAAAAACCAGAGGGCTTGGAATATGATATATTACAAGGCAAAGGAGTTAGAATTACAACCAAGTATATAATCTTTCAGGGGGAAAATGAATATTTAACAAAATAGAGGATTTTCAAGCATTTTTAATTAAAAGACCAGAGATGAATAAAAAAAATTTGACCTCCAAAGACAAGATGCAAGAGAAACATAAGGAAACATAAGGTAAAAAAAAAAAAACAAGAGGAAACATAAGAAATTCAATAAAGTTAAGCTGTTTATATTTCTATATCGCAAAATAATACTTGCGATAAATATACTAATTAACAATCAATATAGTGATATTACTATATTGCTATAAGAACAATTAGAAGGAGTGTATGAAGACAGAGAGTGTAGATATAAGGTGACTTTGATGAGATGATACCCTAAAAATAAAATAAAGGGATGAGAACGAAAATTGCACTGGAAGGAGGGGGCAGATTAAATGGGGGTAAATTATCTCACATAGAACAGGCAGGAAAAAGTTATTATAAAGGAGGAGGAGAAGAGGAAGGTGTGGTGTGCAAAGCTTCAATCCTACACTCAGCAAAATGACCACAAAGAAAGAATAACATATACATTCAGTCTGATAGAGAAATCTATCTAACCCTATAAGGAAATAAAAGGGGACAAGGATAATAGAAGGGGGCAGAGGGACTGACAGAAGGGAGGGCGTATTGGGGAAAGCAGTGATTAGAAGTAAAACGCTTGTGAGAAGAGTAAGGAAGGGTAGGGGATAAGAGGTGGAGATAAACAAGTGAAAAAGAGCATGGAAGGAAATACAGTTTATCATCATAACTATCAATGTGAATGGGATGAGCTCAACCATAAAATGGAAGTGGATAGCAGAACTGGTTAAAAACCAGAATCCTACAATATGTTGTGTACAAGAAACACATTTGAAACAGAGAGATACACACAGGGTAAAGGTAAGGGACTGGAGCAGAATCTATTATACTTCACCTGAAGCAAAGAAAGCAGGGGAAGCAATCATGATCTCAGAGAAAGCAAAAATAGATCTAATTCAGAGAGATAAAGAAGGAAACTATATCTTGCTGAAAGGTGCCATAGACAATGAAGTCATATCATAACTAAATATTTATGCACCAAATTGTATGGCATCTAAATTTTTGAAGAAGTTGAATGAATTAAAGGATAATAAATAGATAACAAAACTATCCTAGTGGGGGATCTTAACTTTCCTCTCTCAGAAGCAAATAAATCTAACCAAAAAAATAAACAAGAAAGAAGTTAAGGAGGTGAATACAATTCTGGAAAATTTGTATATGATAGATCTCTGGAAAAAAAATTGAATGGGAACAGAAAGGAATGTACCTTTTTCTTAGAAGTACACAGTACCTATACAAAAACTGACCATGTGTTCAGACAAAAATGCACATCATCACCTCTGTATTTAATATTTTTCTAGAAATGTTAGCTGTAGCAATAAAAAAATCAATTAAAGGAATTAGAATAGTCAACGAAGAAACAAAACTATCACTCTTTGCAGATGACGTGATGTTATACTTAGAAAATTCGAATCAACTTAAAAATGACTTGAAATTATCAGCAACTTTAACAAAGTTTCAGTATACAAAATAGGCCCATATAAATCATCAGCATTTCTATATATTACCAACAAAGTTCAGCAGCAATAGATAGAGAAATTCCATTTAAAATAATTGTAGATAATGTAAAATACTTGGAAGTCTATCTGCCAAGACAAACCCAGGAACTATATGAACACAACCATAAAACACTTCACATAAATAAAGTCAGATCTAATTAATTGGAGAAATATTAGCTGCTCATGGGTAGACTGATCCAATATAATAAAAATGACAATTTCACTTAAATTCATCTTTATTCAGTGCTATACCAATCAGACTACTAAAAAATAGAGCTAGAAAAACAATAACAAAATTCATCTGGAAGAACAGAAGGTCATGGATATCAAAGGAATCAAAGAAAAAAGGCAAAAGAAGGTATTCTAGCCATATAGGATTTCGAACTCTATTGTAAAGTGGTAATTATCAAAAGAACATAGTGCTGGCTAAGAAATAAAGTGGTGGATCAGTGGAATAGATTAGGTATAAATTACATTATGGTAAATGACCATAGTAATCTATTATATGACAAATTCAAATTCCAAGTTTTTGAAACAAAAACTCATTATTTGACAAAAACTGCTGGGAAAACTGGAAAACAGTCTTGCAGAAACTAGGTATAGAACAGCATCTCACACCATATACCAAGATAAGGTCAAAATGGGCACATGATTTACTGTAAGCAAATTATGAGATCACAGAATAGTTACCTGTCTGATTTATGGAAGAATTCAGAACCAAAGAAGATAGAGTGAGAATTATAAAATGTAAAATAGATAACTGTGCTTACATAAACAAAGAAGTTTTTGCACAAACAAAACCAATATAACCAAAATTATAAAGAAAGTAGAAAACAGAAAAAATTTTGCAACAAGTTAGCTCTGATAAAGGCCTCATTTCTCAAATACATAGAGAACTGAGTGAAATTTGTAAAAATACAAGTCATTCCCCAATTGATAAATGCTCAAAGGATATGAACAGGCAGTTTTCAGATGAAGGAATCAAATGTAGTCATATGAAAAAATGCTCAAAGTCACTATTGATTAGAGAAATTCAAATTAAAACAACTCTGAAGTATCACCTCACACCTATTAGAGTGACTAATAAAACAAAAAAGGAAAACATCGGATGTTGGATGGGAAAACTGGGACACTAATACACTGTTGGTAGAGTTGTGAACTGATACAACCATTCTGGAGGGCAATTTGGAACTATGCCCAAAGAGTTATAAAACTGTGCATACCCTTTGATCCAACAATACCATTACTAGGTCTATATCCCAGAGACATCCAAGATAAGTGAAAAGGACCTATTTATAAAAATATTTATAGCAGCTCTTTTTGTATCGCCTAAGAATTGCAAATTGAATGGCTAAACAAGTTGTGGTACATATTTGTAATGAAATATTATTGTGCTGCAAGAAATGACAAGAAGGATGATTTCAGAAGAACCTGGAAAGACTTATATGAACTGATGCATAGTGAACTGAACAGAACCAGGATAATGTTAATGTTATACACACTAACAGCAACATTGTTCAATGAATTGTGAATGACTTAGGTATTCTTAGTAATACAATCATTCAAGAAAATCCCAAAAGACTAATAATGAAATATACTACCTTCCTACAGAGAAAGAACTGAAATTGATTGAATACAGACTGAAGCATGCTATTTTTCATTTTCCTTCCTTTTATTCAAGTCTTCTTGTACAAAATGACTAATATGGAAATGTTTCATATAATTACACATGTGTAACTTGTATCTGCTTACCCTCTGGGGGAGGGGGAAAGGGAGGCAGGAAGGAGGGAGGGATAGAATTTGGGATGCAAAACTTTAAATAAAAATATTTTTAAAAAATAAAAGTATGATAAATTAGGGGGAAAAAAAGATCCACTAATCAAACCCATCATGCCTTATCCCCTCTCCAGCATACAGTCTAAAACAGAAAATCATAAATGTCCATAATGTAAGGCTGCATGGCATCCCTTTTGTATTCCTTTTCCTCCTTTTATGCAATTTCTTTAGGATATTGAATTGTTTCCTTTTGTCTCTTTTAAGACCAGGACTCAGTGACACCCACTGGCAGTCTCCTCTGCCAGAATTATTCAGGCCTGAAGAGGCAGCTGAGTCCTCAAAATAAACAGAAGGAAATCTTACTTTTTGTTTGTTTTCGTGTATTCTTTTTTCAGCTATACCTGACTCTTCATGACTCCATTTGGGGTTTCCATGGCAGAGATAGTAGAATCGTTTGCCCTTTTTTTTTCCCCTCCAATTCATTTTACAGATGGGGAAACTGAGGCAAACAGGGTTAAGTGACTTGCCCAGGCAGGGAATTCTATCCACTCCTCCACCCAGCTGTTCCTGTTTATTTTTTTATCTTAAACCAAATGTGCTATCACACCTAACTCTTAATCATGAATCACCTACGATAATAATTTGAATGACAAATTGATAGAGAAATCACAAAGAACAGGTAATTAAAATCAGTTTTCAAAAGAAAACATTCTCTTCCCTTTCTTTTGGATATTGTTTGGCTTATGCTGCCACCTTGTGGACGACTGAGAGAACACATGGAGTTTTAACGATTAAGAGTTTAACTTTCAGAGCTGTGTGGGAATTTGATATTAAGTTACTCTATCTCTGGAAAATTTTAAGTGTATCTTGAGTAGACTAGTTATTAGCAGATGAAATGGTTGGTTCAGTATTTTAAAAACAAATTTGTTTCATCATTATTTACATTTAAACAAATGAATTTAGATGTATTAAATAGCATAACTTTTCAGCCATGGCTTGTAAGTTGCCATCAGCATTCTTTGTATATTCATTCTCATTCACTATTTTCCTCTTATGTAGTTACAGTAAGTGTGTGCTCCATTCCCCTAGTTCTCTTTCCCCTTTTGCTTTATTTCAGAAAGATTTTCCAAATTCTTTTTATTTCTCTCATTTGTTGGTCTCAATGACATGTTAACGTACAATAAAATACTTAACCACTTCCTTTTGACATTCGCATTAACATTCAAAGTGCTTCAAGTTTTGCTTTGTTTTGTAGTCATATATAATGATTCTAGGAAAATATGGGACTAGATGGTCCTTTTTTGATTCTTGTTAACATTGTGAGAGTAAACCAGGGCATTCTGGGAAAATGATGGAGCAGGTCAGAAATTCCCACACTCTCCAGATTACTTCCACAAACAGAGAATCTCCATTAAAAGAACTTAAAGCAGCAAAAATAAAGGGAGAAAGCAGTTATCCTCATAAGATAACTTGAGAGGACTTCTGAAAATACAGGGTCTCCAGAGGCTGTTTTGGCCTGGGTGTAGTGTCTGTAGGGTGTAGTGTACTACAGGCAGACTCCACTGAATCAACAAACAGCAGGCCCTGGAGCAGCTCTTCAGGGAACAGATTAAGCCTCAAGAAATTTCACCTCATGAACTTTTACCTCACAAACTTCCATCTAAGGAACAGCAGACAGCTGAGGTGGGGAAAGAAGCCAGGCCTAGTGGTGCTGACCAGAAGTGATACCAGGCTATGTTGTTGTTTGTTATTTACCCTTCCTTCTCAAAGAGAACCAAGGACGTCATGATGATGTCTTAACTTGCAAGTGAGTTGGATTTAAGTGAGGCAGGGCCATCACAAAGTCATCAGCCTCACTCTCTCCTTTAGGGTCATGTGAGTCCAGTAGCAAGACATAGGTCAGGATGACTGGAGATAACCCCAGGTGTAGTGGTTAAGCTAAGGTCTTTCTCAGATCTCAGATTGTCTGAGGAAAAACCCATTTAGCAATTTAAGGCTAAGTAAGAAATAAGGCAAAAGACGACCTGTTTGTCTACTCAGAAAAAAGAAGGAAAGGAAGGAAGGAAGGAAGGAAGGAAGGAAGGAAGGAAGGAAGGAAGGAAGGAAGGAAGGAAGGAAGAAAGGAAGGAAGGAAGGAAGGAAGGGAGGGAGGGAGGAAGGGAGGGAGGGAGGAAGGGAGGAAGGGAGGGAGGGAGGAAGGGAGGAAGGAAGGGAGGAAAGAATCAAACTGGGAGAGGGAGACCCTCAGAATTTCTGACCAGAACAAAACTGCTATAACCAGAAATAATACCAGGCTTTGGCTATGGGAGAGGAGGAGTAAACACATATTGGAAGAATGAGGAACTGAAGAGAGCAAGAACATTTCTGGGACAGCATGGCTGGGGCCATATTTGGCTTAGGGGAGGAAAGAAGTCCCTGAGGTCGAGCCCCTGGACAAATTTCAGAAAATGACAGTAAGGCAGACCTTAGGCCTAGGGCAACATTGCTTACAATTCCAAATTAAAGCTTGATTATAATAATAAGCTACTAAAAATAAGATAAAAATAAAAAAGAGTAAGCAAAGGAAAAAGAACCTAATCATAAATAGCTACTTTGGTGTTAAAGATGATCTGAGTTCATATTCGGAGGGAAGATAGTGAAGTAAAAACAAAACAAAAAGCCACTCCTACCCCAAAGAGTAACATCAAATGGTCACGAGCCCAAAAAGAGTTCTTAGAAGAGCTTAAACAGGAATTCAAAAATCGAACAAGAGAGTATATTTTGAATGATGGAACTACTGGGTCAAAAAATGTGATTATTTTTTAACTTTTATTTTATGCTATCAGATTGCTCTCCAGAAAGTTCCTACAATTTGCAATTCCATCAGCAATGAAGGAGTGTGTCTGTCTCTCTACATATCTTTTATTCCTATCACTGAAATTAATAGCTTTTCATATTTTGGCCAATTTCTTGGGTGTGAAGTAATATATCAAAGTTGTTTTAATTTAAACTAAATTAAATTACTAAATTTCTAAATTAAAATCTCATTAATCTCCTTTTATTTTAAAATCTTTTTTAAAATAAATTTTTATTGATTTTTCTCATCATCTAAATTTCCTTCTGTGGTCTCTTTTTCTTACCTAAAAGACTAACCTATATGATATAAAAATATTTTAAAAGAAAGAGAAAAGAGGAAAAAAAAGCAAAACTAGTCAATACATGAAAAAAAAATGAAATATATACAATGTTCCATACCCATGGTTCTTTTACCTCTTTAAAGGAATTATGGGAGGGGTTTCCTCATATCTCTTCTTTATGCCTATGTTCCTTCTTGTAGTTCTGCAACTTTCACTAAATATTGTTCTGTGGTGATTGTTCATTCCATTTATACTTTCATTCACTTTGTGTATAATGTTTTCTTGGATCTGCTTACTTCACTCTGCATTAACACATGTAAGTCTTTCATGCTTCTTAGTCACCACCATATTGATCATTTCTTATAGACAATAGTATTCCATCACATTCACACTTTATAATTTGTTTAACCACCCCCAAATCAATACTTCCTTTCTTTGTCTTTTCCACTACAAAACGTGATGACATAAATATTTTGGTATTTTCAGGGTTTCCTTCATATCAGTGATGAACCCCTCTAAAGTCAAGCATGAGCAGCTTTCCAGAGCACTACTATTGTGGATAGCTCTAAGATTCTGATCACACAGTGTAGTGACCTCTCTATTTGTTCAGCAGTAAATTAAAACAAAACATTCACAGAAACCAAAGTACAGCATTTCCAATGTTACAACATAACAAGTGGCCACATAGTTTTAAAATTTAAAAGATATCATTCAGTAAGTCCTTAACTAAATCATCCTTCAGGAGCAAGCCTCCTTAGAGGATACAAAGTACAAACAAACAAAGTTCTCCACCCCTAGGTCACAGTAAATCATGATCTTCTCAGTCAGCATTAAGTACCCAAGAAGAGATCTTCTCCTCTTGACTCAAGGCTGGCTCTCAGATTCCATGGTTACTCTTCCATGGTGCCAGCTCCTGCATGAATCTACTCAAATGTCACCTGGATTCAAAGGTGGGCAGCTCTCAGCTCCTCATCCATTCCTTGTCCAGTTCCCATTCCATACTGAAGCTCATGGTGTCCAGTCCACCTCAAGTCATTCACGGTTTCTGTTTCTGGAAAGACAAAGCTTAACACAGCTAAAACAACATTCATTCACATTGCCGGAACTATCATCAATTCACTATTTGCCTGTGAAATCAACACAGACCCATATACAAGGTTTGAGAACTCAACACAAATTGTCAGTACAGTCCCAGGACCTCTGAAACTCTCCTCCAGGACTTGTGTAACAGACAACAAGAAAACCCTCTTTCAGGGCTTCCAGTAAGGTCCCAGGGGTTCTGTACGAAGTATCACAAACAAAAATCAATACAAACAGAACAGACAAGCAGAGTGCCTGGCCACAACAAAGTTCCCCTTCTCAAGTGCTATCTTCTCAGTTCTGCCCTTTCCCAGCTTGGGCTTCTCCTTATACATGGTCATTAGCTCCTTCCTGTTGCATCAGCAAGTTCCTCCCACTGTGGGGTTCACAAGCTCTGTTTCTTAACAAAGACTTGATATAATCAGGGCAAGGCTCAAAGACACTTGAACTCAAGCAAAGTGCTAAATACTTAAGTAGATGAAACAAGGCATTAAGTACTTATTTGCTTGCCATTACAACCCCTTTGGAGTACATGCCTAGCCATGTTATTTCTGTATCAAAGGGTGAAAAGACATGGCAGTGCCAAGATAATTGAGTAGTAGGAAGGGGTACATCTAATTTCCTTTCCACGAAACTCCAAGCAGAACTAGGAAATGCACCAGAGTGAATCCAAATTGGGGAAAAAAAGAACCAGAAAAAGTCACAGTGATTCATTTTTCTAGCTGAGGTCAGCATAGGGAAACAGACAAAGAGGTCTGTAGACACTTGGGATGGGGTTAGGCCATGAACACATTACAAAAAGCACTCCAGTGCTTAGGTAGAGACTGTGTGCCAGGGCAAGAGTACGCCTCAGATTCAAACTCTGGCACTCCTGGACCCATGCCAAGACACTATGGAGGACTTTTGGGAGC
>NW_027187326.1:0-14754 GCF_028583685.1 Petaurus breviceps papuanus
CACTTTAAAGGACAGGAAATAGGCAATTACAAGGCAGTGGAAGCAACTCACAAAGGCAAGAGCAAAGACAATAGCATCCTATCATACTGAAAGAGAAGAATCACTTTCAGGATATACACTGGTTTCTGTGTTCACACCTTAGACCACAGATGGAAATATGAACTGTTCTCAAGTCCAAAAAGCATTCTTGGAGGAGTTCAAGAAAGATTTTAAAAGCCATATTAGTGAAGTAGAAGATAAATTTAAATCTACAATGACCAAACTGGAAAAAAGTCTTACTGAAGAAAACAAATCCTTAAAAAGTAAAATTTGTGAACTAATTGGAGAAAATACCACCCTGAAAAAGGACCTTAAAAACTAACAGAAGAAAATAATTTGCTAAAAATTACAATCAGTCAAATCAAAGCTCAGGACTCTATGGTGAACCAAGAGTAAATAAAAAAAAAACCATGAAGATTGAAAAATTGGAAAAAAGTGTAAAATATCTCACTGGAAAAACAACTGACCTGGGAAGAGATCCAGGAAAGATAACTTAAAAATATTTCTCTGATATAAGCCATGATGAAAAAAAGCAGCCTGAACAAAATCCTCCAAGATATTGTCAAAGAAAACTGTCCTAAAGTCCTTGAATCAGAAGGTAAAATAGTTATTGAAAGAAATCACTAATCTCCTCCTGAAAGAGATCCCAAGTTGAAAACTTCAAGAAATATAGCAGTCAAATGCCAGAAATACAAGATTAAGGAGAAAATATTGCAAGCAGTCAAAAATAAACAATCCAAACGTCATGGAACTATAGTCAGAATTACACAGGACTTAGAAGCTTCTACATTAAAAGATCAGAGGGAATGGAATTTGATATTTTGTAAGGCAAAAGAGCTAGTAATGCAACCAAGGATTAATAATGACAAAGAAAAAAAATAAGATAACACAAGGTCTAGCAGCTTCTACATTAAGGGATTGAAGGGCCACATTCCAGAGTTCAAAGGAGCCAGGATTAAAACCAAGAAGCAACTACCCAGCAAAATTGAGTATAATAGAGATTTTCAAGCATTCTTGATGAAAACAGCAGAGATGAAGAGAAAATCTGACTTTCAAATAGAAGAAGTAAGAAAAGCATGAAAAGGTAAAAAGGGAAGAGAAAGCATAAGAAAATTATTAAAGTTGATCTGTTTACATTCCTACATGGAAAGATGATGTTTGTAACTCATGAGGCTTTTCACAGTATTAAGATAGTTGAAGGGACTATATGTTTGTGTATGTATGTGAATATATGTATATGTATGTATAGGTGTATATATGTGTGTATATGTATGTAAGTATATATAGAGGGCATAGGGTGAGTTGAATATGGAGGAGAGATATCTAAAAAATAAAATTAAAAAGGAAAGAGGAATATATTGGGAGGAGAAAGGGAGAGACAGAATAGGGTAGATTATCTCACATAAAAGATGTGCCTGAAACCTGGACCCATGGCTCATTTTTATTTATGAAATCCACAGTATTTAACATGTGCCCTATAGGTACTAAGGAAATCACACCAACAAATCTTTATTTGGCATCTATTGAGTTAAAAGCATGTTTTACTTATTGATTTGGTGCAGTTAACCAGGGTTTTAACTACATGTCCTAAATACAAGAAATGCTGATTTTAAGCAATGTATTCTAAACATCCCATTTAATCAAATATTCTCAAAAAAAAGCCATCAGCAAGTATTATATGTGATGGGGATAAGCTAGAAGCATTTCCTATAAGATCAAGGGTGAAACAAGGGTGTCCACTATCACCCCTCTTATTCAATCTGGTACTAGAAATGTTAGCAGTAGTAATTAGAGAAGAAAAAGAAATCAGAGGAATGAAATGAGGCAAAGAATAGACCAAGCTATAACTATTTTCAGATGATATGATGATATACTTAGAGAATCCCAGAGAATCAAGAAAAAAACTACTTGAGACAATAAATAAATTTGGAAAAGTTGCAGGAAAGAAAAGAAACCCACATAAATCCTCAGCTTTCCTGTATATTTCTGATGAAATTCCACAGCAAGAGATAGAAAGTAACATTCAATGTTACTGAAGACATTATAAATTATTTGGGAATCTACCTGCCAAAACAAACCCAGGACCTATAAGAACACAACTACAAAACACTTTTCACAGAAATAAAGTCAGATCTAACTAATTTGGAAAAACATCAATTGCTCATGGCTGGGTCAAGCTAATATAATAAAAATGACAGTTTTACCTAAATTAAATTACATATTTGGTGCCATACCAATCAAATTATCAAAAAAAATAACTACTTTATAGAGCTAGAAAAAATAGTAACAAAATTCATTTGGAAGAATAAAAGGTCCAGTATATCAAGGGAATTAATGAAAAGAAATGCTAGAGAAGGTGGACTAGCTATACCAGATTTTAATCTGTAGTATAAAGCAGCAGTCATCAAAACTACTTGATACTGGCTGAGGAAGAGAGTAGTGGATCAATGGAATAAATTGGGAACACAAAACTTAGCAGTCAATGACTATAGTAATCTACTGTTTGATAAACGCAAAGACCCAAGTTTGTGGGATAAGAACTCCACATTTGACAAAAACTACTGAGAAAACTGGTATATAGTATAGCAGAAACTGGGCATAGACCATTATCTAACACCATATACCAAAATGAAGTATAATTGGTTGCATGATCTAGGTATAAAGGTTGATACTGTAAGCAATCTGGGAAAGCAAGGAATAGTTTACGTGTCATATTTCTGGAGGGGGAAAGACTTTATGAGCAAAAAAGAATTAGAGAGCATTATAAAATGCAAAATGGATACTTTTGATTACATTAAATTGAAAAGCTTTTGTACAAACAAAGCCAAAGTAACCAAGATTAAAAGGGAAGTGGACAATTGGGAATTTTTAAAACCTATGTCTCTAATGAAGGACTTATTTCTAAAACATACAGAGAATTGACTCCAATCTATAAGAATACAAGTCATTCCCCAATTGATAAATGGTCAAAGAATATGAACAGGCCATTTTTAGAGGAAGAAATTAAAGATTATATATGTGTGTGTGTGTGTGTGTGTGTATGCATATGAAAAATGCTCTAAATCACTATTGATTAGAGAAATGCAAATTAAAACAACTATGAGGTACCACATATCACCTGTCAGATTGTCTAAGATTACAAAATAGGAAAATGACAAATCCTGGAGAGGATATGGAAAAATTGGAACACTAATACATTGCTGGGGAAGTTATGAAGTCATTCAACCACTCTCGAGAGCAATCTGGAATTATGCCCAAAGGGATATAAATAATTTCATACCCTTTGACCCAGCCATACCACTTCTAGAGTTGTATGCCAAAGAGATCATAGAAGTGGGAGGAAGACCCACATGTATAAAAACATTTATAGCAGCTCTTTTTGTGGTGGCAAAGAATTGGAAATTAAGGGGGTGCACATCAATTGGGGAATGACTGAACAAGTTGTGGTATATGAATGTAATGGAATACTAATGTGCTATAAGAAACAAGGAGCAGATGGACTTCATATTTACCTGGAGAGGCTTATACAAACTGATGCTGAGTGAGAACAGTAGAACGAGGAGAAATTTATACACAATTACAGACACAACTTATGTGTGACAACCAACTTTGATAGACTGGACTCTTCTCAGCAATGCCAGGTTATAAGTCAACCCCAAAAGACTCATGATGGAGAGAGATGTCTATGTCCAGACAAAGAACTAGAAAGAACTGAGTTTGAATCCAGATTGAAGCAAACTACCTCCTCATTTTCTTTTTCTTGTTTGGTTTTGTTTCCTCTTTCCCATTGTTCATTCCATCTGATACAATCTTTTTTTTTTTTTTTATAACTTGACTAAAGTCTAATGTGGAAGTATTTGCAGACCGCATACTTGACTGTTTGCCACCATGGTGGGAGGAGGGGAGGGGTAGGAAGGAGAGAAAATTTGAAACTCAAGGAATTGTGGAACTTTATCTTGTAAAAATTTTAATTTAAGAAATAAAAATTAATCATAGCAGCAGTCCTCAGGCATGCTGCCATGGTTGGTGTTATAATAGTGAATAAAAAAATGACATCTATAATTCATTAGAACAATTCATGTTATGATTTTGTTTGAATTATTCTGGTTATGAATTTTTGATTGTCATCTCTGACGATCCTTGTCATGGATCCATTGAATTGTTTTCTTAAGTAAGATCATCCCACTTACTGAATCTCACATCATTAGCGCCAGTGTTAGGATATGTAAATTATGGCAAGGGAAGACATTAAACATTCATGATGGAATGCCATTCACCAAGAACTCATATCTTCTTTCCATGTATTTCAAAATGATCCAGCGAGCCAAATACACTGACATCCTTTTCCTGCAAATTGCTCCCACAATTATTCCTTACTTCAATTCTTAATCTTCATTTTCTCCTATTTATCTGTTTCCTTCTCTACTCTTAAGATACACGTAGGCTTCCCCTGTCATATAATAAATATTGGTGGATATTATGATTATTTGAGAAATTATAGTCCTATATCTCTCCTCCATTTCCTACTCCTTTAACCCAGGGATCCAACATATGAGAACCTGGCTCCTGAGGAATGCCATTTAGCCTGGTTACCTGATGGCTCTATTCACTACAAGACAGTCATATGCAATTGGACTGAAAGAACCACTAATTTGATAAAAGGGGACACTCTAGGGAGTAGGGATACTGACAACTCCTCCCAGTTGACTGAATTCCATGATGCATATTTGACTTGTGAAAGAACCTAAATGTTCTTTTTAAAGGAATGAAGAAAAGATGATCTTCATCTATACTTGGGCTGTGAATTAGGTCAAGTGGTCTGGGGATTGGAGAGAACAAGATTCGGCAATCAAAGGCTCTCTCCCTTAGTATCCAGACCAAAGAAGGAATTCTGCTGATGATACACAATTGAATATCGTTATTCATGGAGCACATCATCACTAAGTGGAAACATATGTTAAACAACCTACTAGGTTGGAGCTCTTACAAGAGCTCCAGAGGTGGGAAGTGGATCCTGTGCCAATGTAAATATTCAAGTGCTAGTATGTTCCCTCTTGTTAAGTAAAACGTAGCTATTCCTAACCCAAGTAATCCCCAACCTGTGCCCAACTTGTAAAATGGAACTCTCACCCCCCTAAATTGTATCATTATCCATCTGACTATGCAAATCAGTGAGGAAATTCCTGGAAGTTATGTCTGTGATAAGTCCATGCTTCCCTGGAAAGGAGAAAGGAAATCCTTTGTCTGGTTATTTCTTGGATCCAATCTCCAGGAAATTTGACCTGATAAGAATGGAATGTTTGAGATCTTGTTGTTACTGATCTCCTCCAACCATTTTTTATTCCTTTCCTGCAGCAGAGCCTCAAGATCCTTGCCTCCTCAGAGGATTCCATGCATTCTGGAAGAGTAATTCAGGTGCCCCTCAACCGGCATCCTTTGAGATGGTTTGGGAAACTCTCCCAAAACAAGGTCTGGTATTCTTGGAGACATCTTGCTTTGCAATAGTATGGAAGAGGTAATGTAGATATCCGATATCTGAAAACATCTCTCTCTTGGACATTATAGAGTAGGTACTTTTCTCAGGGCAACTCTACAAGCTCATCTTTGTATTTGTTTCTCTAGTTTCACATCACTTTTAAGATTCTTGGATGTTCAGAGCCAAGATGGTGGAGATAAAGCAGGAACTCATATGAACTTGCCCAAGGATTCCTTCATTAATCTCTAAACTTTGAATCTGAGTGGCTTTTAGAGTGGCAGAATCTGTCAGGAGATGGAGATTGGCAGATTTCCAGCCCAGAAAAGTATAGAAGAGTAAGATTTCTTGTGCCAAGCAGGGGAAGTTCAGAGCCCATAGCACATGGGCTGCACCGACACAGACCCAATCATAGGGGAGCCAGATCAAGCCCAAGTGAACTGACTCACCCACTATAGGGGCGATTCCCAAACCTCTCACCACAGGACAGGGGTTTGTCAGAGTAGTGTAAGAGACAAGCACAGGGCCTGTGGCAGTGACAGCAGCTACTACTGGGCTTTCAGCCCACAGCCTGGAAGTTTAAAAATCACCTTCCTGAACTTCCAGGAGCCAAGATGGCACAGAAACCATAGCTGCTCTCATCTCCCCCTCTGACTCTGATAAACCTAGAGAATATTGCCACAGGGTATATGCTGAAATAGTGGGAACCTCTGTAGGCTTGGGAAACCTTGAGGGAGGGTGTGGCTGTGGCTGTGCTGAGGGTAAAGTGTAGGACAGGAGGCTATCCAACAAGCTCCATCTCAGTGAATCAGAGGGAGATTCTGATCCCCAGTGGGGTGGGGCCAGCAAGCACTAATACCTGAAATCCACGTGAGCCTTCAAGCATCCAGGGGAATTGGCAGATGCCAGCACATTCCCAGTCGCCATCTGCTGAGCCCCAGGGCTGTGGAGGGGCAATCCTGAAGCACTCAGACCACCCCTCCCACACTGTGAGCTTCAGTGTAACCCCTGGGAATACCAAAAGTCCTGTCCTTCAGGGTCCTGATAAAAATCTCAAGTCTGTTTTGCCCTGTTACACTAAGACCAAACTTCTAAAGGTACAACTAAAAACCAATTATCTTAATTCCACATAATTAAGTAATTCTTAGCTGTTCTACTTTTTGGTTATAGACAAGAAAGGCAGCAATATTTGTTCAGCTATTACAATGATCATCAGTCAGTAGTTTGGTTTAACTGTAACAGGAAAGCTGACTACTCTGCCTTAAGTGATCCCCACCACATTCTTTTTTTTCCATTTCCTGCTTTCAGGCAGCACAGTGGGTCTGACTTTCCAGAATTTTTTCCTGTCCTGAATGGGCCCCTGGTACAAGTGGTTGAAAATGAAATAACAGGAAAGAGATTTACCATTAAGGAAAGAGATTGCAGAACTCTGCTTACAAACTTCCTCCCCTAACACCACTAACTTTCATTTTTAGCCCAGCAAATTCATGATGGTCTAGATTTCTGTGGTCTATTTTTTTTTCTACAATTAGAGTGGGCTACACTATTTATGAGTAAAAGGATTCTGCTACATTTCAAGCCTCCCTCTAAAAAACTGACTACCCCACATTTCTATTTCTATGGCATTTTGAGAGATAGCTTCCATTATATTCTCTTTGTAGATTATCATAACCTTCCCTTCAGTTCCTTTTAGCAAATTAAATAAATTCATACAAGTTCTCTTTTGGGTTAACCACCATATTCTGAACCAACTGAAAATACACTGGGTCTAGAGTCATGACTTGGGTTCATATTCTATTTCTGACCCTTACTACCACTGAGACCTAGGGAAAATCATTTAAAGTCCCTTAACTTCAGTTTTCTCATTGTGAGGGGTTAGATGGACTGATCCTAGAGGTCAGTGTCAAGTCCAGAACTGAATCAGCCAGTTAATGTTATTATTCACGGCTTGTAACAAGCATGTGAGTGTCAGCATAAAACATAAACTTTAAAGAAACAGAAAAAATATTTTGAACTGATCGATGCTCTAGGCAAGTAAAGAGAGAGAAGAGAAAATAACCATTCATATAAAACAAGGATGACCACAAGAGGATCTCTTTTGAAGATTTTTTAACTTAATTTTTAGTTTTCAACATTCATTTCCACAAGATTTTGAGTTACAAATTTTATCCCCATCTCTCCCCTACCCCCCACCCCAAGATAGCATGTCTACTAAATAACCCCTTCCCCCAATCTGTTCTCTCTTATATCCTCCCCCATCCCTCCCCCCAACTTCCTTGTAGGGCAAGATGAATTTCTGTACTCCATTGCCTGTGTACCTTATTTCCTGGTTGCATGTGAAAAACAATTTTTATCATTTGCTTTTGAAACTTTGAGTTCCAGATTCTTTCCATTCTTCCTCTTCTACCTGCACTGGGAAGACAAGCAATTTAATATAGGTTGTACATGTGTAGTTATGCAAAATGTTTCCATAGCAGTTATATTGTGAAAGACTAACTATATTTCCATCCATCCTATCCCACCTGCCAGTTATCCTATTTTCTCCTTTGACCCTTTCCCTTTGCAAAAGTGTCAGCTTCTAACTACCTCTCCTCCAATCTGCCCTCCCTTCTGTCATCTCCCTCTTGTCCCCTTACCTCCTGCTTTCCTGTAGGGTAAGATACCCAATGGAGTGTGTATGTTATTTCCTCCTTAAGACAAATTCAATGATAGTAAGTTTGACCCATTCCCTTTCACCTTCCTGCTTTTACCTGCCATTGTAACATTTTTTTTCTTGCCTCTTGTATATGAGATAATTTACCCTATTCTATGTCTCCCTTTCTCCTTCTCTCAATATAT
Source organism: Petaurus breviceps papuanus (assembly GCF_028583685.1). Classification (NCBI taxonomy): domain Eukaryota; kingdom Metazoa; phylum Chordata; class Mammalia; order Diprotodontia; family Petauridae; genus Petaurus; species Petaurus breviceps. Next base: position 8,351 of record NW_027187326.1, read on the forward strand.
TCCTGTTGCAGCTCTTAATTTTATTTTTAAAATATCATCCCTTCATATTCAACTCATCCTGTGCCCTCTACGTGTACATGTATACATACACACAGATATATATATGTATATACACATATACACCCTCCTCTAGCTACATATATATGTATGTATAGATATACATATACATATATATATATACTTATATTCCCTTCAACTATACTTTTACTGAGAAGTCTCATGATTTACACTTTTCAACTTTAACAAATTCTTTATGATATCTTTTTCCTGTTTACCTTCTCATGCTTCTTGTATTTGAAAGTCAAATTTTCTGTTCAGATCTGATTTTTTCATAAAGAAGGTTTGAAATTTCTCTATTTCATTGAATGACCCTATATTCCCCTGAAGTATTATACTCATTTTTGGTGGGTAGGTGATTCTTGGTTTTAATTTTAACTCCTTTGACCTCCATAATATCATATTCCAAGTCCTTCAATCCCTTAAGTAGGAGCTGCTAGATCTTATATTATCCTGATTGCGTTTCCACAATACCAAAAGGGTTTCTTCTTCATTTCCTTGTAATATTTTCTCCTTGACCCAGGAACTCTGGAATTTGGTCATAAAATTCCTAGGAGTTTTCTTTTTGGGATCTTTTTCAAGATGCATTATGATCTGAAAAGGATGCATTTAGTATTTTTGCCTTTCTGCACTGGATTGGAAGGTTTTGATGTCCCAGTACATGGTCTATTTTGTGTATGTGCCATGTACCACTGAGAAGAAGGTATATTCCTTTTTATCCACATTCAATTTTCTCCAGATATCTATCATATCAACCTTCTATAACATTCTATTCACCTTAACTTCTTTCTTATTTATTTTGAGGTTAGATTTATCAAGTTCATAGAGGGGAAGATTAATGTCCCGTGCTAGTATAGTTATGCTATCTATTTCTTCCTCTAACTCCCTTAGCTTCTCTAGGAATTTGGATGCTATACCGCTTGGAGCATATATGCTTAGTAATTATATTGCTTCATTGTCAATGGTGTGTTTTAGCAGGATATAGTTTCCTTCCTCATCTCTTTTAATTAGATCTATTTCTGCTTTTGCTTTATCTGAGAAAAGGATTGCTACTCCTGCTTTTATTTTACTTTAGCTGAAGCATAATATGTTCTATTTTAGCCTTTTACCTTTAACCTGTGTGTGCACCCCTGTTTCAAATGTGTTTCTTGTATACAGCATATTGTAGGATTACGTTTTTTAATCCTTTCTGTATGGAGGAGATCATCCCATTCAACTTCACAATTATGATTACTATCTGTGTCTTTCCCATAATCCTATTCCCTCCCTTATTTATGCTTTTATTTCTCCCTTCTCCCTTCACCTCCTTGAGTTTTCCTTTTGGCCACTGCTTCCCTCAGTATTACCTCCCTATCAATGTTCATACCTTTTCCTACCTTTCCTCCTTACTACTTATTCCCTCCCTTCTAACAACCCTCCTTTTCTTTTCCCTTTCCTCTCCTAGTGCCTGTAGGGAATGAGAGGTTTTTGTACTTAGCAAGGTATGTTATTCCCTTCTTGAATCAAAACCATTGAGAATAAATCTCACACACTGCTCCTCTCCCTCCCTTCATTTCCTCTATTATTTTTTCTCTCTTTTTTATTTTTTTAGTTTACATCATTCATTTCCACAAGATTTTGAGTTACACATTTTCTCCCCATTTTTCCCTTACCCACTACCCCAAAACAGTGATCCCACTGAATATATCCTCCCCCAATCTGTTTCTACCTCTACTGAGCAAGTTCTGTTTCTACTCTGCCATCTTGACTCCACCCCCTTTCTCTCTATTATAATAAGTTTTTGTGTCTTTTCATGTTTGAATCCTATACTTAACTGATTATGTTATTCTCTCCTTAAACCAAAACCAGTGAGAGTAAAGCTCATAAAATGTTCATCTACCTCCCTTCTTTCCTTCTACTGTAGTGTTTTTATGCCTCTTTGTATGGCCTAATTTACCCTTTTCTGCCTCCTCCTCTTCTCTTCTCCCATTACAATTCCTTTGCTCTCTTTAATAGGGTTTTCTAAAAATCATCACCTTGGTTGATTTTTATCCACACTCTCTATCTATGTACAGCCCTTTTATATGTCATGATGATCATATAATTCTCAATTTTGACAGATATCAGCTTCCTATTAAGGGATGTAACCAGGTTGCTCTTATTGAATAGGAACGTGTGTGCATGTGTGTGTGTGTGTGTGCGTGTGTGTGTGTGTGCGTGTTTTCCCTGTTTACCTTTTTATTTCTCTCTTGAGTCTTGCATTTGGAGATCAAATTTTCCCCTGATCTCTGACTTTTTTCATAAGGCCTGCAAGACCCTTATTGCTTTGAATGACCATGTCCTTGCCTGCAAGATTGTGCTTAGTTTTGTTGGATAGTTGATCCTTGGTTATAGTCTGAGTTCTTTTGCCTTAAAAAAATATCATATTCCAATCCCTCTAATCTTTTAATGTAGAAGCTACTACGTCTTATATGATCCTGACTATAGTTCCATGACATTTCAATTCTTTCTCTCTTGATGCCTGCAGTATTTTCTCCTTGATCTGATAGTTCTGGGATTTGGCTACAAGAGTTCTTAGAGTTTTCAATTTGGGATCACTTTCAGAAGTATCCAGTGGATTTTTTCTATAACTATTTTACCCTCTGGTTCTAGGACTTCAGGTGAGTAGTCCTTGATGATTTCTTGGAAGATGTTGTCTAGGCTTTTTTTTGTCATGACTTTCTGGTAGGCCAGTAATTCTTAGATTATGTTTCCTGGATCTGTTCTCTATGTCAGTTGTTTTTCCAATGGGATATTTTACACTTCCTTCTATTTTATCATTCTTTAGTTTTTATTCTTTTTTGACTGATTCTTGATGCATCATTGAATCATTAGCTTCAAATTGACTGATTCTACTTTTTGGTGAATTATTTTCCTGATTAATTTTTAAAATTCCTTTTCCATATATTCTGATTTTGTTTTTAGGAAGTTCTTTTCTCCAGTTAGATTTTGCACCTCTTATCCAATTTCAGAAATTTTACTTTGAAAGGAATTGTTTTCTTCAGTAGTTTTTTTTTTTCTCTTTTGACAAGTGTATTTTTTAAATGCTTTCTGGGCCTGAGACCAGTTCATATGCCCTGTTAAGGTTTCAGAGTTGGGAACGGAGTCAATACTGACCTCTTGTGAATTTCGTTCTTCTTGCTCTCTACAAAAGATTTCAACTGTTTTTGTTCTTCCAAATTCCTTTTTTCCCCATTGTAATAGCCTATTTCCTGGCCTTTAAAGTGCATTTCTCCTTCTAGGGTATAGAGGGCTCTGACCCAGGCTTCTTATACTGGGAGCTAAGGATCTGGTTATTGGTTTTGTGTGCTGTATCCTGTGGGTGTCTAGACTGAGGAGCAGGCCAGGACTTTCTGAGTTGCCTCAAGGTTACTCTGAAGCTCATAGTGAAAGTTGTGGGGGAGGTGTGGTCTGGCTGCTTCAGGATTCTATGTTTCAGCCCCGGCTGAAACTCAGGTAGCTTCAGCTGCTGGTAGCTGGCAGTGCCAGTATCTGCGGGTTCCTCTGGTTGTGTGAAGGCACAACTGGGCTTCTGGTGTTAGCACATGTGGCCTCCACCTCCTGGGGGTTCAGAATCGCCTGCTGGTCAGCTGAGATGGGGCTTGTTGGGGTAGCTCTCACTCTGCACCTTAGCCACAGCCACACCCTTCCTCTAGGACTTCCAAGCCTGACGTGGGTTAAACTATTGCATGATTTTACCCTTTCACAATATTTTGTGGGTTATCAGGGTCTTAGGGAGAGAGTAGAAAAAGTAGGCTTTACTCTGACATCTTGGCTCCTGGGAGTTCAGGGAGCTGATTGTTAAATATCCAGGCTGTGGGTGGGTAGCCCCAGAATTAGCTTCTGCTGCAGGCCCTGCACTTTCTCTTACCTACCTCCAGCAGATCCCCTATCCTGTGGGTGAGGTCTGGGAATTGCTCCTGTTGTGGGTGAATCAGTTCGCTCAGGCTCACTCTGTTTCCTCTCCTATTACGTCTTGGATATTCGCTTGTGCAGCCTCCTTGCTCCATGCTTCCCCTGACCAGTCCCATGTTTGCACCTTCCCAGACTGAAAATCTGCCACACTCCATCTCCCAATGGATTCTGCCACTTTAAAATCCATTCAGATTCACTTTTCACAGGTTATTGAAGGAATTCATAGAGGAATTCCTACTTTTACTACACTCTCTTGGCTCCACCCTCTCTATAAAGAGTGATTTCATGAGAAAATTAGAAGGACATGGCACACAATACTTATCAGATTTATGGATAGCTAAACATTTTAAGAAAAAATAAGAGATCATTAAGGAAACTGAAGAGCAGTCTGACACCCACTGGGCATGGACCAATGTCTTATACCATTTACCAATATTGGTTGGTTGTTGTCCGTTGTTTTTGAAGAGGACCAAAATTACATCACTAAGTTATAGTGTGTCCAACTGTGGCTGATCACACCAGTATGAGCTCAGAACATTCTACCACATGTTGGGCAAAAGTAGTCCATGTAAACATTTGGGGCAGATTCTCTAAATTTATATATCTTGCATTTCCTTTGAGCTTCTTCAATTCTGCTTTGTACTTAGAGCACCACACCTTCTCTGATGAGGGCATGTCATGCAGGGCAGTCATGTGTCCGTCACATAATCAATTCCAAAGATCTTAAAAGAGACCTTGAGGGTGTTCCAGCATCACTTTTTCTGACCACCATGTAAACACTGTCCAGTGTTAGTTCCCCACAAAATAGCCTTCTTGGCAAGGATGTATTTGGTACTTGAACAATGTGGCCAGCCCATCAAAGCTGTTTTCTCTGCAGCTGAGTTTGTATGGTTGGCAGTTTAGCCCAAAAAAAGGACCTGAAGGGGTGGCTAGTGACACAGTGAACAGAGCACTAGCCCTGACGTCAGGAGGACATGAGTTCAAATCCAGCCTCAGACACTTAACACTTACTAGCTGTGGGACCTTGGGTAAGTCACTTAAACCCACTTGCCCTCCAAAAAGGGAAAAAAAAAAGGACCTGAGTGTCCGGTATCTTATCCTGTCAGATCTTCAGAATCTTCCTAAGACAATTCAGATGGAAACAATTCAGTTTCCTGACATGGAGCTGGTATACTGTCTAGGTTTCACACACATACAACAATGAAGTCAGCACAGCAGCTCTCTAGACCTTTAGTTTGGTAGTAAGTCTAATACCTTTTCTCTCCCACACTTCTTCAGAGCTTCCAAAATATTGAGCTAGCTATGTCATTGCATTTGCCAACCTCATTATCAATGTGTACATACTTGGAAAGCATACTGCCAAAGTAAGTGAACTTATCCACAGCACGTAAAACTTCTCCAATTGCTGTAACCAATGGTTTCACATATGGATGCATCATGCTGGCTGCTGGAAGACCTGTGTTTTCTTGGTGTTAAATTTTAGGCCAAAATATGCATGAACAGCAGAGAATAGACCCAGAATTTGTTGTGTCTCAGTTCAGACACTGCAGTGAGTGCACAATCATCTACAAATAGAAAAATCATGAACGGACATCTCTTCCACTTTGGTCTTGGCTCATAGCCTTTCCAAGTTGAAGAATTTACAATCACTGCAGAAGCTGACCTTGAAGCTATTTGCCTTCATTGAATGTGTTTGACAACATGGCTGAAAACATCATGCTGAAAAGCATGCGAGCAAGCACACAGCCTTGTTTCACTCCATTGGTGAATGGGAAAGCATGAGAGCATAGTTCATTATCTAGAACTTGGGCAAGCATGATGTCATGAAATTGACATACATTATTGATGAACCTCTCCAGGGAACCAAAACTTGACATAAGATAAAGTCAAAATATATGCATGGCTTAGATATATAGGTAGATGTTATAGCAAAATTAGAATATTATGGGATATATTACCTATAAGATTTATGGAACAGAGGCACTTTATGAGCAAGTGATGGAGAGCATTGTGAGTTGTGAAATAGATAATATCAATTACAACAAATTGAAAAGATTTTGTATACATAAAACCTATGTAGCCAAGATCAGCAGGAAAACAGAAAATTGGGAGAAAATTTTTATAGGTGTTTTTTCAGATAAATGTTTCATATATACTACAAAAACTTTGTCCAATTTATAAGAACATGAGTCATTTCCCAATTGATAAATTGTCAAAGGATATGAATAGAAAGTTTTTCAATAAAGAAATCAAAACTATAGTTATATGAAAGATGCCCTAAAATCACTATTGATTAGAGAAATTCAAATTTAAACAATTTTAAGATATCATATTAAACCTATCAGATTGGGTAAAATGTTAGAAGAGAAAAGCAACAGATGTTGGAGGGCATATGCAAAAACTTGAACACTAAC
>NW_027187327.1:0-4665 GCF_028583685.1 Petaurus breviceps papuanus
AAAAAAAAAAACAACCCTTTTTGTTGTCTTAGTAAGTGTTGATTCATTCTGGCCTTTAACTTTCCTGACATTCTTATAGAACTGGGCCTATCTATGGTTTCATTTCCTTGGTTATATTCATGCAAATACTTATTTAAGGAAATTCTGTTTACAAGACATGGTGCCAGGTGTTGGGAGAAATATAAACTTAGGCATTGTCCTCATCTTTTTGGAGTATATCATCTGGTGGAGGTGATAAGATATGTATAATGATAAGTAGAAAACAAATGAAAATGTTCATGCTTAGGGATGGGGACTGGACCTGTGATTTAATTGGTACAAGGAGCTCCTGGATGAGAGAACACCCTCCACCAACACAGGTTGGTACCTACTGTGCAATTTATGGTCTTCAGGAGTTACCTAGAACACAGAGAGATGGTTGTATGATTCTGGGCAAGTCATTTAGAGTCAGAGGCAGGACTTCAACCCAGGTCTTCCTGGATCTCTCTCTTATATGATGGTTTTAGTATAAGGTCACTAAAATAACATAAAGTGCCTTGAGACCCATTGAGGAATAACTTACTTTCAGTTGGAGTGATCAGAGAAAACTTCATGGAGGAGGTAGCTTTTGAGTTGAGCCTCGAAGGATGAGTAGGATGTCAATAGGTAACAAGAGAGGAGAGTCCATAAAAAGCTCAAGCTACAGTATGACTCTGCCATTCCTTTGGTTTAATAATAATGATAGCTAACATTTTTCTATGCACTGTGCTAAGCCCATTAATATTTGAATCTTACAGCAGTCTTATGAGGTAAGTGCTAGTATTATCCCAGATTTATAGATGAGGAAACTGAGGTAAACAGAGGTTAAGTGATTTGTCCAGGGTCACATGGCTAGTGAGTGTTTCAGGCCAATTTGAACTCAGGTATTCCTAATCCTCAGCCTGGTGCTCTATCCACTGTGCCACCCAACTCCCTCTATGTCCTGTCTTTAGAAAAGTATAATAATAATTCAGATTATATAACACTTTGCACTTTACAAAGTGTTTTGTCACAATGATTCTGTAAGGTAGCCAACATGCGCAGTATTATTCCTAATTTTCATTTTCATTTTAAAATTAATAAGCATTTATTTTTCTCCAGTTCCCTCACTCCATTAAGAAAAAAAAAACAGAATGCTGGTAATGAATCTGCATAGTCATACAAGACTAATTCCCATATTGGCAATGTTAAAAAATGTGTTTCTCATTCTGCCTCTTGTTCACCTCCTTTTAAGAAAGCAGATTGCATGCTTTATCATGGGTCCTTGAGAATCATGGCTGGCTTTTATTTTGCTCACAGTTCTTAAGTCTTTTGAAGTCCTTTGTCTTTACAGCATTGTTGTTTTTGTATACATCATACTACCGGTTCTGCTTACTTTAGTCTACATCAGTTCATACAGGTCTTCCCAGGGTTCTCTGAAACGATGCCTTTTGTCATTTGTCATTATTTTTATTGACTGTTCACTATGCCTAGAATTCTCTTTTTACTCATCTCTATCTTTTGGCTTCCTTGACTTTTTTTTTTTTGCTTTTTGAAGGGCATTTGGGGTTAAGTGACTTGCTCAAGGTCACATGGCTAGTAAGTATTAAGTGTCTGAGGCCGGATTTGAATTCAGATCCTCCTGACTCCAGGGCCGGTGCTGTATTCACTGTGCCACCTAGCCACCTTTTCCTTGACTTTCTTCATGTCTCAGCTAAAGTCCTGCAAGAAATCCCAGTCCCCTTTAATAGTAATGCTTTTGTTTTTTTATTAGTTACATCATTTTCTGCATATACCTTGTTTGTACAAAATTGTATCCATGTTGTCTTATTCACTTAGACTGGGCAAGTGAGCTCCTTAAGAACACTGAGTTATTTTTTTGTTTTTTTTTTTTTGGTCTTCCTTTGAATCCCCAGTATGTAGCATGATGCTTAACACAAAACAGGTGCTTAATACATTCTTATTGCCCTGACTTCTTAAGGTATCATAGCATTCTATTATATTCTTATACCATAATTTGTTCAGATACTCCTCAATTGTTGGGCACCTCCTTAGTTTCTGTTTTTTGTCATTACCAGAAAGACTGGCTGTATGTATTTTTATACATATGGATCCTTTTTCTTTGATCCCTCTTCTACAAATAAGACTTAGAATTTAAGCAACTTTCCCCATCATCACATAACTATTGAATGACACAGCTAAGACTAGAACTGAGATTTTTTGACTTTCAAGTTTTGTGTTCTTTCATTATACCACATTCTGTCTTAAAAGTATGCCCTTCCTTTGCCATATTATTATCATAAGTGGCATACCACCAAATCTCAGAGATATAGGTAAGCCTCTATTTTGCTACTTGTGGTCAAGATATCTGTTTTATTTTTTTCATTTCCCACTATTTTGTGCATTGGTATATGAACATCTGAGGCTAATAGTAGAATTTTTGCTCATCTCATTAGTTCCCTCCTGACACTTTCTTCTTTATCCAGTGTTGTATTATGCGTGGTGTCTGGTTTGACATGTGTACCTTGGCATTTCCTCCCTCCCCTTTCATTTCAACTTAAAGCCCTCTACGTAGGAACATAATTTTGTTATTGACTGTCTCAAATATCTATATACTTGATAGATCTCATTAAGGGATCTTAAAATGGCCCTTAGAATTCTAACTCCTTTGTTTTACAGATGAGGAAATGGGAATCTAGAGAGATTGTGATTTGCTCAAGGTTGGTGTTTACTCATCTCTCTTGCCTTAATTCCTGAACTAGATCTTTGTCCGAGGGTCAGATTCTTCCCCTTGCTACACTTTTGGGTGAGGTAGTTGACCCTACTTGGTCTTGCTCTAGGCCCCCCAAGTTCCTGCACTGACCTATGTGCTTGAGTGAGAGCATTTTGGATCTTTAGGTTCATAATGCTGGCTTTTCAGGGCCTTCTATGGAGCCTCAGGACAATAATACTATGGGCTTCCTAGACCCTGGCTTATCTGGGTCAGAGTTCTGCCATGCCTTTTATTGCTTGCTTCCACGCTTCCTGGCTTCCAAGGTCTCTACTGAGGATTTCCAACCACCTTGGACCATCATTCAATCAGTAAGAATTTATTAATTGCCTACTACATGCCAGGCACTGTGCTAAGTGCTGAGGATATAAATACAAATAAAAGCAAAGACAATCCCTGCCCTCCAGGAACTTATAATCTAATAGAGGAAGTTGTTAAATCATATCTGACTCTTCATGACCTCATCTTAGGGGTTTTCTTGACAAAGATACTGTAGTAGTTTGCCATTTTCCTTCTCCAGCTCATTTTATATATGAGGAACTGAGGCAAATAGGATTAAGTGACTTGTCCAGGGTCACACAGCTAGTAAGTGTCTGGAGCCAGATTTGAACTCATGAATATGAATCTTCCTGATTCCAAGTCCAGCCCTCTACTGCATCACATAGCTGCCAGTAGGAGAAGACTACATACAAAACGAAACAAAAAAATAGGGAGGAAGAAAAAGGTATCTGATGCTAGGGTGATGCAGAGTTCCAAAGAAGTCCAAAAGCAGTGTAACTTGAGAAATGAGGAGAAAAATTGTGCTGAGCTTCCTCCAGTTAAAAAAAAACTGGAGCGCATGCATGTGTTCTCCGATCAGTGGGTGCAAACATAAGATCCCATTGAAATGGGAGTACCAGGCTGATTCAGTCTTGCAGGATAATGAGATTTCCCAGTGATGAGTTTCCTGGGGAAGGAGGACATGATGGAGACTTCTGGATAAGTCCAAATGCAGGATAGTTAGTGGGAAACGTGGAAACCCTGGGAATGTTCATCAGAGCCTTCTGTTAGTCCTGAAGTTGGACACATTTCTGTAGGCTGCAGTGTCTCTGGTCTACCTCTGGTCCATCTGAGAGGTTGTTGACTTGTCTGCTTCCATTGGCACTGGCTTTGTTGATGGCCTCTTTTCTAGTTGCCACATGCTGATTTGTGCAATTCAGTATAGAAGAATCCACTTACTATATGTAGTTTCCTATTGGAGTTCTTAATCATTTATTCAACCTTGTGTGATTTTTAGTTTTTTGTAGAAGTAAGTCTTGGGGAGAGCTGATCTGTCTGTTTCAGTTCAGACAGGCATTTTGTTCAGAACCTCTTGTGATAAGTTTTAACTTGTACTGTATTTGTATATTTGTTATTGAGGTAAGAATTTCCCCTGTAGTCCATATCCTTGATATTATTATGTCTCTCTTGATGTCATTAAATCGGTCTCTCTCTCTCCCTCTTTCTCTCTAGCAAAATTGTATTTTTATTTTGTGGGATTTGGTAGGCATCTGTTGACCAATGCTTAGGAAATACTGGGAGTTCTAGCCCCCAAAGAATTGTGGTGCAAGCAAACTTGTAACATACCTTTCTTGCCCTTCTGATCTCTCATGCTTCAGTTGGAAAGTATGATGAAAATACCACCTTTGCCTGTAGTATCTTCACTTGTATGTCTGAGACCACAGAGTCCCTTGGTAGTATCTGCAGATTTCTTCTGGGAGTATGTCTTCACTTGAATCTCCAAACACCTACTAGCTATGTAAGAGTCTTCAAGTTTGGTCAGTGTAATGTAATGCCAAGGAAAGGCAACTTCCCAGGTTCAAAATACCAGCATAGGTGCTCTCTATTTTATTCAGTGACAAACCAAGAACAGAGAAGAT
>NW_027187327.1:7665-47405 GCF_028583685.1 Petaurus breviceps papuanus
GACAGTATTCACTCTCTGTCTGCAGGACAGTCTCAGGCCTTCTTAACCAAATGCCAGGTTCCAGGACTTCTTCAACAGGACAGTCTTTCACCAGTGGACAAATCTGGCAAAATAACATCAAAACAGACAGACAAAGTACCAGCAAAACAGCCATGTCTCCTCAGTCCTTGGCAGCTCAGGGGGCAGGTCTCAAAAGTCCAGGGCAATTCAAAGCGGCCACCAGCAATCCTCTTAGTCTCTCTCTCTCTCCACGAGGTGCTGCTTCCAAAAAAAAAGATCTTCCGCCTCTCTCCAGTGTCTCTCCAAATCTATGTCACCAGCTCCTCCCACTTCAGGACTTTCTTTTCACATCAACAAGCCCATCCCACAGGTGGGATTAACAAACTCTGGGTTTTAATACAATCAATTTGAAAACCAAGCCAATACAGGGGAATCTTTAATTGCCATTACTATCACAGTTGATTAGTTGTGTCCTACTCTTTGTGACCCTACTTAGGGTTGTTCTTGGTGAGGATATTAGAGTGGTTTGCCATTTCCTTCTCCAGCTCATTTTGCAGATGAGGAAACTGAGGCAAACAGGGCTAAGTGACTTGCCCAAGGTCATATAGCTAATAACTGTCTGAGGCTGAACTTGAACTCAGGTCCTCGTGATCTAGACTTGGCACTCTATTCACTGCACCACTTAACTACCCTAGACTTTAATACTGCCCTTTATCCAATGCATCATTCTGATGAATATCAATGTTTATATGGCTTTCATCTGCAAATATTTCATTTGAAAGATATCCTGTTAGCCTTGAAATTTTAATTAATACTATGTAGGGATGATTACCTACGTCCTCCCTATTTTTTCTTCAACCCCCCCATGGCAGATATTGAGGATATCGGCCTCCTAGTAAGCTTGAGGTAAATTATAGTCAGTTTTTACTATTTATAAAAGGCATGTATACTAGTGTGTTACATCAGACATTTAAAAAATGCTTATAAAGACCAGACCTGTGATTTTATTAATGTAGGGTACTCCTGGTGAGACACTTCCTCTGTCATTAGAGTAGCCTGGAGGCACTTAAGAGTTTAAGACATTTGACCAGTGTGGTACATCTACTTTGTGTCCAAGGTAGGATTTGAACCCATGTTTTTCTAACCAGGAGGTCAGCTTTTCCCCATTCTACTGTGCTGCCGCCTCTCCATATGAATCATTCAACATGGGGCTGGAACCCACGACCCTGAGATTAAGAGTCTCATGTTCTACTGTGAATCGGTACTTGTTATTTTATCCAAACTTTGATTGCTACACTCTTTTATGTGATGGTGGGCACCTGTTTGGATCTGTATTGTTTGGAGTTGTGCTGTCCCTTCCACTGGTATCCACTGGCATGGTGTTGTCAGATCTCAGGCCTTTCTTGTATTCTTCAAGTAAAAAAGTCCTTAATTTAGAAAGATCAAGGTCACCCACTGCATCCTGGGCCATCCAGTCATCTTGCCTTTTGACTTGCCACTGGACTTCCATGACTCCAGGAGAGAGTGAAGCTGGCAACTTTGCTCAGCTCTGCCTCTTTTAAATCCAATTTATTCAGAAGTCAAGACATCACTCTTATAATGTCATTGGTCCTGTTCTTGAATGAGGTATGAACAACAAGAAACATCTCCATGTGATTTAAACAGAATTTCAAGTTAATTTTTTTTTTTTTATTAAGCAATCAGGGTTAAGTAACTTGCTCAAGGTTACACAGCCAGTTATTTCTGGGTGTGGTGCTGAGTGTCTGAGCCCGGGATTCAATCTCCAGGTCATCCCAACACTGGAGCCAGTGCTCTTACTCACTGAGCCACCTGGCCGCCCCTAAGCAATTGGTGTTAAGTAACTTGCTCAAGGTTACTCGGCCAGGTGTTTCTGGGTGGGTACTAAGTATCTGAGCCCGGGATTCGAACTCCAGGTTGTTCTGACACTGGAGTCGGTGCTCTTACTCGCTGTGCTACCTGGCCGCCCCTCAAGTTAATTTTTTAAAATTTAAATTATCTTGCTAAATTTTTTTTTGAAAAAGTAGAAAAGTTGATAAATGAAAATCACAGCCAATGTCAAAGTTCATTTTACTTTTTGATCTTTTATTTGAATGGGGGAAGGAGATTTAAAAAATACCCATCACAAAAACAGCTAACAAGTATTAAAGTTAGACTGTTAATTTGATATTTACTTCTTTTCTCTATCATTCCCCTACTTAATGATGGAGGTGCTAGTGAGGAATGAAATGGTCCAGAAGCAAGTATCAGGATGAAAAGGGAGAAGGTTTTACAGCCTCCAAACTAGATAATTACCCGTGGATAATTGTTAGTAGCCTCTGTTTCTTTACCTGGTAAGAAACCATCTGACTTTTAGCTAATGCAGCCAGAGATCATAGGGGCCCTTCCCTACTTCCTTCCCACCCTCCAGTAGTATTTAAGGACCTTTCACAGTTCTCTTTACTGATAGACAACAAAGGAAAAAATCAGAGCAAGGCATGGGGGATAGTAAAGTGGGGGTGTGCAAAGGATTGGCAGTGGAATGAAATAGCAATGAAAGATGGCAAAGAATACAAAGAGTTAAGTGAAGGCTGGTTTATTCTTTTGCTTCAGTTCTCCCTTCAGATTTCCAGGTTCATCCAGTGTGTCTTAGCTCAGGGCTAGGCTGAAGGAGCTCAATTTGGTTTTCTCCTATTAAGCCGGTTTCTAGCATTAGAGTGCCTTCTGCCCTAATCATCCCAATAATAAATGATCTCTTGTTTTTAGTAGCACTTGTTGCCCTCAGGCCCATAATGCTTTCTAGAAAGGGTGTTATGAATCTTTCACACATGCCTGTGAGAGAGTGAAAAGGATGGTAGTACTTTTATTTACTTGGGCATTTTCTTCCTTTGAAAATCCTCCTCTTCTGACTCTCGGGTAGCGATGAGAAAATAAACCATCCTCTCCTGGCCTCCCCCTTTGTTTCTGCAGCAGTCTAAAGAGCTTGAATGAGCCTATTAAGCCTTCAGAAGGAAAATTATGTTCTTGGTTATAGCATCTTTGAGCCCGGAGCAATTTGACCATAATTCCCCTTCTCCCTTTAGTGGTAAAATATCTTCTAATAAAAAAAGGGGTGGGAGTAGAGCATGTTGTGAGTAAATACAGTGATACCTTAATGAATGAATTGTTTGGTAGCAAAGCTCCTTTATGACTAAGTTTATCTTATGGTTTTTTAAAAAAAATTGTGTTAAGCCTGTATAATGTGTGGTGCAGTAGAAAAATCGTTATATTTAGAGTCAAATTTGGAGTCATGGTATCTGCATTCCAATCCTTGATCAGCAACATAATATGGGTATTATCCTGGGCAAGTCACTGTTTACCTCAATGTGCCTCAGTTGTTTCATCTGTAAAATGGCAGAGCTGAACTAGATGACTCTAAGGCCCCTTCCAACTATAAAATTATGATCCCACGATACTATTGTGATAAAAATATATACTTTTCATATTCCACATCTGCTTGTTCCCATCTAGGTGAAGTTAAACCAGGCCATAGGATCTTGTGTAATCACAATTCCCTTTGCGTTCTCTTCCTCCTCAGTGATAATTGTTCTCTTACCTCTTCTCTGATCTGTTTAAGGTCCTTGATGAGGGTACTCATTTTTGGTATTTGTATAAACAGTGCTTGGCACAAAGATATTTAATAAATGCATATTGGTTGATTAAGGAAGATAGAGTCTTATATCAGTCATGTATGTTTGACTGTATTTTGATGTGAATACATTTTAGTTGGCTTGTTATACTCAGGAAAGCATATTTTAAAATGTCTTATCTGGAACTATGGAGTCAAAGAGATGGTATTCAATTGAAAAGAATTTCAGGCATCAGTTAAAAAAAAAGTAGGGGAGAAATTTGGGTGAGCCGAAGAATACTTGGTTTATTCTTCATTCCTGTAGTTAAATCTGATTTAGGTAACTGAGGTTATCTTGATTGGGAAGATGGGGTAGGGAGGTAGAGAAAAGAAGGAAAGGGTAGTTCAGAAGGGAGCTTTCCTTTTTACTCACCTCAGAAGTTTCTTTTTCTCTGGAGAAGGATGAGCTCCAAGGAATTTTGGGCTATGGCCTATTCATAGAACCAATATTGGAGGTAGAAAAGCTTGTAACCCTAATTCTCCCACCCCCCCCATGAAATAAATACTACCTTAGACAAAACAAACAAAAAAACCAAACCAAAACAACCCAACAAAACCTAGCAGTTGATGTATCGTGACAAATCTACTACCTTTGCTTAAGCAGACCATTGACTAGGTATAGCTAAGGTCAAAATTATCACCAAATTGGGGCAAGTAGGTGGTACAGTGAATAGAGCACCGGCTCTGGAGTCAGGACCTGAGTTCAAATTTGGCCTCAGACACTTGACACACTTACTAGATGTGTGATCTTGGGCAAATCACTTAACCCCAGTTGCCCTGCCTTCCCCTCTCCAAACACACACACACACACACACACACACACACACACAAAGAAAAAAATTAACACCAAATTAAACAGAAGGATAAAGACAAGAGCAAGATTCTATGTACTGTTGGGACAGTTTTAACCCAAGCTATTTAAATAAGTTATTGACTCTGAGAAGCATTAAAATAAAGCTGTTGAATCTGGTTATATTTTTTAGAGAAACTTAACTTAAAATGCTTACTTCAGGGAGGCTGAAGAAACCAAGAAACAGCTCCAGTTTTATCACCTTGCCAAATAGAGAGACAGGGTAGTGAAGGACACCAGAAGTTTAAAGCACAAGCTTATTTGCAAAATATTATAGATTGAGCAGCATTGCTGCTGTTGCTATGTTTTTGTTTTGTTTTGCTTTTTGGAGGGGGGAATGCAGGGCAATTGGGGTTAAGTGTCTGAAGCTGGATTTGAACTCAGGTCCTCCTGACTCCAGGGCTGGTGCTCTATTCACTGTACCACCTAGCTGCCCGCCTGATAATGCTATGTTAATCTGAGTTAGTAGGGTTTGTTGACAGAATGTGTGTTTAGGGGAGTAGTATGAAAAAATACTAAAAAGGTAAGTGGGAGCCAGACTGGGGAGAGTAAGAGAAGAATGTGAAAGATGTTGTGGAGGAAAGGTAGAATCACCAAAACTTAGCAATGTGTTAATTGTGGACTTGAGAGAGAGTTGAGGGTTATGATAAGGGTGAAAACCTGAATAACTGGAAAGTCAGTGATGTCATCAGAAGAGGTGGGGGATCTTGGAGGAGAGATAAGTTTTAGAAAAATGACTTCTGTTTTGGGCATTTTGAGTTAGAGACACCTACAGTATTTCTAGTTGGAGATTTGCAGCAAGTGATTGTTAGTACAGTAATGGGATTCCGTAATAGTGATAAAATGTGATAGTGGTAATGGAATTCAGGAAAGAGATTAGGAATGGAAGTAAAGAGTTGGAAGTCGTCTACATGGGATTGCTGTTTTACAAATAGGATCTCATTTGATGATGCACATCAGTGCTTACAAGCTTCCCTATGTTTTTCTGAATTCTTCATATTTCTTATAAGAATATGTTCCATTACATTATCTTGATAACATCTTGAAGACAATGGTGTATGCTTGTATTGACGGTATCCTTGATGAAAATACAAAAAGGGAATAAGCATGTTTTCACAGATCATTTTCTCCAGCAGACCATATCTTCACAGTCACACACAATTGTTTGACAGGCATAGAGAATACAAAATCCTCCCATAATCCTTGTTTGTTGATTACAGAACATTTGAAGACTAGGAGTACATTGTGCATACCTTAAGATCATACAACATTCCCTGATGTATACCCACCACAGTAATCCCTTTGTTCAGCAGTTCTCTAGTTATTGATATCAAGCCAGGCACACGACAATACTGTTCATCATTGATGTGGAAGATATTTCATGCAAAATTTAGATAGAAGAGATTGCCTATGGAAGTTGGAGTCCTCCAAATATTTCTATTTGCAGATGATATCATGATTTCTCTAAGACCCAGAATGCTAGTAGGATTCCTCATTGAGAGTGATAGTCATTCAAAAGAAATCTGCCTAGTAATCCACATGGAAAAGAAGGACATGAAGAACAATGCATACCACTTTGATTACAATAACAATAGCTAGCTCTTATATAGCACTTTAAGGTTTGTAAAAGTACTTTACAAATATTTTTTTCCTTCTATCCTCACAACAAACCAGGGAGGTGGATGTTATTATCATCTTCATTTTTACAGATGAGAAAACTAAGGCAGACAGATTAAGTGACTTGTCCAAGTAACTCAGGTAGTAAATGTGTCAGGCAGGATTGGAACTTAGATCTTCCTCACTCCAGGGGTGTAGAGCTTTATGTGCTTTCCTACTTAACTGCCTCTGTTTGAAGACAAGAGATGGACCAGTATCTATGAGAAATAGAAAGCAGTTCAGTTTTGCTATACCATAGAACATGGGAAAGGGAGTAATGTCTAATGAGGCCAGAGCAAAGTTGTGAAGCACAAGAATTACACAGGATGCAAAGGTGTGGATGGGGCGCAGCCTATAGCTGTGAAGGTATCACCTATATCTGTATGTCCTTCTCTTAACCTCCCAGTTATTAGTGCTCTGCTTCCACATCCCATGAATAGACCTTGTATTTATTCTGTATAGATTTCACATTTTTTTTCTCAGTAGAATATAAGCTCCTTGAAGGCAGAGACTGTTTCATTTTTGTCTTTGTGACTGGTACAGGGCTTGGAATATAATAAATGCTAAGGAAATGATTATTCAAATTGAATTGAATCTTTGAGGTCATAGGTACATTGGAGTGAAAAATGGGAGATAGCATGGTCTGGCAAAACACACAAGCACACATTAGATTGAGAGTCAGGAGAATAGGACAAGGTGAACCTCTGGGTTCCTCCCATGTCTAATATGCTGTGGGACCTGTGTTTAAAGCTTGGGTACTAACTAGTACTGTAATTTTGGACAAGTCACTTTGCCCCTTTTTAGCCTGTTTCCTCATCTGTAAAATGATGAGGTTCTAGAATATAATCTCTGAAGTGTCATCTGACTCTAATTGCATGATACTTAAGGTAGATAAGTTTGTAATTGTTTTACATCCCCTTAAAATTCAAAGTAACTTTTTTTAAAAAATATCTTTTGTTTTTGCATCACTGTTTCCTCTACCTCCCAGAGAATTATCTCCTTTACTGGGGCATTTAAAAAAAGAAAATTAAAAAAAAAGTCAGCAAAGCTAGCTAATAAATCAAAAAGGTTTGACATTATATGCAGTGCTCCATAACCATATTCTCTTACCTCTGCAGAAAAGTGGAAGGATATGTCATCTGTCTCATCTTTTGGAGCAAGTTTCATCATCATAATTTTGCATCATTCAGTTTCAGTTATTTCATTGTTTTCCTTTCCTTCTTTCTGTGTTCATTCTTTCTATGTTGATGTAGTCCTGTGTACATTGTTTTCCTGGTTCTACATCCTTCACTTTCTTTTTTTTTTTTTTACATCACTTTCCAGAAGTACATGTAAGTCTTCTCATGCTTCTTTGTATTCATCATGTTCTTCTAGCCCAGTAATATTCAATTATATTCATATATCACAATTTGTTTAGTGATATTCCCCAATTGATGGTTATCTGTCTTGTGTCTAGTTCTTTGGTAGGTAGGTAGACAGATAGAGAAATAATGCAAGTATCTGTTAAGTACCTATTTTTTTGTCAGCCATTATGGGAAGAGCTAGAAATAGAAATAAAGGAAAAACAAAGCAGCATTTATCCTTTTAGGAACTTACATTTTAATGGGGAAATATAATAGATAATAACAGCTAGAAAGTAGGGAGGGGAGGGAAAAGGATATTCATACAAAGGCAAAGTGGAAAAATCTACAGAGTAGCAGACAGTGGAGAGAAGTAAGCATGGGCACTTCCTGAAATGGTGGTCCTGGGTAGGAACTCACCAGTTAGAGGAGGGGAAGATCACAGGGGTGGAGGAATCTCCAGTGGGAGAAATCTTTTTTTTATTTTTAAAGCAATTAGGGTTAAGTAACTGTAATGTAATGACAAGGAAAGGCAACTTCCCAAGGTTCAAAATACCAGCATAGGTGCTGTCCATTTTATTCAGTGACAAACCAAGAACAGAGAAGGTCAAAACATGACATCATTCAAAATACAGCATTTACTAAGTGTGATTAAATCATCTCCAAGGCCTACCCCACCCCAGGACCTTCCAATCATTCAATCAATTACAAAGTCCCTGGTCTAAATACTTCTCCACCCCTAGGCTATACCTTCATTTAGTCCACCACAAAGCCCCTCTTCTCAAATGGAGATTAGTTTCCAAACATAAGTAAAGTACATTAATTTGCTCAAACCATAGGATACAAAAAGGTCAAAAGTTCCCCACCCCTGGATCACAATTGAATCTACCCCAGAGTTACATCAAGTTTAAGCACAGCACCTAATACCCAAATGGAGGTCTTTTCTTCATCTTGACACGAGGCAAGTTCTCAGCAATCTTAGTTCCTGGGGAGACAAGGCTTAGCAAGGCCACAAGATACATTGCCAGTCCCTTCATTAATTCATCCTCTGTCTGTAGAACAGTCCTAGAACCCCTGAAAACATTAGCAAAACCCTCTCCTAGGATTTCTGTAAACATACAACAAGAAAATCCTTCTTCAGGGCTTCTGAACCAACAGAAAGGTTCCCAGACCCCTGCAACAACAGCACTGTCCTTCACCAGTGGACAGTATTCACTTGGTACTCAGCAATGCTCTCCGTCTCTCTCTCTGCCTCCAGGAGGTGCTGCTTCCAAAAAGGTCCTTCTGCCTCTCTCTCCTGTCTCTCCAAATCTACCTCACCAGCTCCTCCCAGTTCGTGTCTCTCTTTTCAAGTCAACAAGTCCATCCCACAGGTGGGATTAACAAGCTCTGGGTTTTAACACAAACAATTTGAAAACCAAGCCAATACAGGGGAATCTTTATATTCCATTACTATCACAGTAACTTGCCCAAAGTTACACGTTACACAGCCAGTTTTTTTTGTGTGGGTGTTAAGTATCTGAGGCCAGAACTGATCCTGGGTCCTCCCGACTCCGGGGCCAGCGCTCTTACTCACTGCACCACCTAGCCGCCCCAGTGGGATAAGTCTTAATGGTATGGAATTGGAAAAGTCCAGAGACTCAGGTTCAGTAACCACAAAAAGTGCTGTATTTTTGTGTGTTTGGATGGTACTTTAAGAGGGTAGATTGGGCCTAATAGTGGAATCTCTGGGTATGGACATTTTAGTCACTCTTTTTGAATAATCATTTTCTGGAATGATTGGATCTTTCCACTCACTGACTTATTCTTTCTTTTTTATTTTGAGGGGGAAGGCAGGGCAATTGGAGTTAAGTGACTTATCTAAGGTCACATGGCTAGTAAGTGTCTGAGGCCGGATTTGAACTCAGGTCCTCCCAACTCCAGGGCTGGTATTCTATTCACTGTGCCACCTAGCCACCCCTGCTTTACTCTTTCTTAGGAATGATATTACTATGTAGTGTTTACTGATGGTCTGTGATGATCATTTTTTATGGGCTGGGCTCTTATACTATTAATATTTTTATTATATGACAATATCTGTATTTGTGTTCTGAATCCAATAATACTTATGTTTCATAAAAATATCTCACTTTGCTGATGTCCCATCAGTTACCAAATCAGTTTTCCCATCCATTTATACTTGATCATTCCCAGTTATTATTGTTATTATATAAATAAATTATATTATTATATAATTAATTAATAAATTTATTATAATAAGTATATAAAGAAATTAATTGATAAAAATTTTAAAGTTAATAATATGGTAAAAATATTATAATTATCATTATCCCAGTTATTTTCCTTGCTTTGCTGATGTGGTCTATATATGGTAAGTTTGAAAGTCATTGCTAGAGGATGTTAATCTCAGGTTATATGAGATTGAATTTCCTCTCTAAAAATCGCACCAATTCAATGGATAACTTAAAGAGAGGAATCAACAAAGTACTGTCCACAGGCCATATTTTGCCAACCCCTGACTTAAATGTTTCAATTTTTTTTTTCTCCTTGAGTCTTTAGAAAAAAAAATTTTCTTAAGGAATATATTATGCCTCTTAAGAGACCTATTGATAGATCACTCTCAAGTTCAGAGGTAGAAATTAATTCATTTGGCTTTGCTAATTCATTTAAAAAAATGGCTGTTATTCAGATATGGTTTGAAATCCTCTGTGTTTCACATTCCACTTAACTTTTCCTAGCATGCCTAATAGGTATCTAAAAGAAGAACGCTTTCATACAGTCAGCAAACCTGAATTTTATGGAGTCTTAACTGCTACTTATTGATGAAATTCAGCAGAGTATCCATTAGAGTAGTGTGCAGGCGGTTGTACTTTTATGATAAGCCCTACTATTTGAAGATCAATTCCTTTTAATTACATTAAATTAAATTTAAATGAAATTAAGTTACTATAACTTATCTCTAATAAGATACTCTGACTATTGGTTGTATTGAGAATTCTGGGTAGAAGAATTTTTTTGGTTTATTTTTATTTCTTGGCCAAAATCCCCATATGAAAGGATTTTTTCCCCCTTGTTTGTAGATGTTGATACTTAGTCAAGGTCAGTAAACCTTTTTTAATGGCTTGAGCACATAAAAACATTTGTATTAAATTTAAAAGCTTGGCTCATTTTAACTTTGAAATTAAATTTTAAAAATTACTTGCCTATAAAATATTTAAATTTAAAACATAAAACTATGTAAGGCAGGAATTAATTCTTGAATGTGTAGTATCATAGCTATATTTTCTGAGCCTCCAAAGTTATTAAGGAATACTTTTCTCTATACCTCTTTCCATCTATAAACATTGAGCTTGCTTACTTTTTTTGGAGTGAGGACAGAAGGCAAGGCACTTGGGGTTAAATGATGTGCCCAAGGTCATACAGCTACTAAGTGTCAAGTGTCTGAGGTCAGATTTGAATTGAGGTCCTCCTGACTCCAGGACCAGTACTCTATATACTGTGCCACCTAGCTGCCCCTTACTTTCTTCCCTTTATAGTCATTCATTCATTACTATAATTGAGTTCATTGATTTAGAACTGGAAGTGACCTCAGAGGTCATTTCATTCTCATTTTATAGATTAAGAAAGTGAAGTTCAGATTGGTTAGGCAGTTTGCCCAAGATCACACAGGTACTAGGTAGTAAACTTTGACAACCTCTCTAGCCAGCTTTTGATCTAAAAGTTGCTACTGCTGTTTGTCCTTCATTTTTGAAGAGGACCATGACATCATAAAGGTGATGCTGTCACTTGCAAGTGCATTGGATTTATGCGAAGCAGGGTTGTGCAAAGTCAGGAACCATTTGCACCCAGTTGCAAGATATGGATCAGGATGACTGGAAATGGCCTTGGTCTAAAAATACACAAGTCTGGAACAACCATTATGTCTGTAACTTTTCTGATTGTTAAAATAGGCTTAATTTCATTTTTGTAGTGGTGGTTAGTGTTCATCATGTCCAGGACTTACATACTTTTCAATTTTTTTGTTTTGTTTTGTTATTTTGCCTTTTGGAGGGGGAATGCAGGCCAATTGGGGTTAAGTGACTTGCCCAAGGTCACATGGCTAGTAAGTGTTAAGTGTCTGAGGTCGGATTTGAACTCAGGTCCTCCTGACTCCAGGGCCAATGCTCTATTCACTGCGCCTCCCCTTACATACTCTTCTTAAGGAAAGTATTTTTGGTTTTTGCCGAGTCAAGGCTTCTATTTGGTTTATAAACCTTTAGCCACTTTCTGTCCTCAGTCATAAACCATATTTTCTAGCATAGTTTTTGCTGTTCTCTCTCCTGCCAACCTTCTTGTTGAAGTTACTATGTCACAAAGTATAGATGAATTTAATTGGAAATCCTTCATAGAATTTTTCTTTACTCTCCCCAATACTTGTTATTATATAAACTGTAATTGTCTTCATAGTAGTCTTTTTGCTTATATTTATCTTAAAGACAGGAAAGGCAAGGTGACCAAGCATTCCATAAAATTTTGTTTATGTTACCATGTGCAATGAAATCGACCCCACCAACTCCTTTAATGAGGGCCTGAAAGTCGACCTTCATTTATAAGGTGAATGCCAATCTGGATATGGTTCAGTTTCTCCAGTATTCCATCAACCTCTTTATTGTTGGGTAGAGACGATATTGAAAGTATCCAACTACTGAATTAATAATAAAATAAACAAAATAAAACCAGTGTGATGTTTAGCACTCTCTTCCCCTCGTGTCTACTGCTCTATCACTGCAAAAGTAGAAGTAAGCCACACAGGATGGAAGACCATTTTATGTATTTAATGAGTTGCCACCTCCAAACAAAATTCATCACTTGGTCGTCAGTCTTCAATACAACAGATCCAGTCCATTTCTGGGCTTATCTTAGCAGACTTTTTAGCTTGGTAGTACCTACCAAAGTTTTTGTTTTGCTAATGAAGGCTTTAGTACAACAATTCAGAGTCACCTCTAAAGGAATCTCATTAGGTGGCATCAGAATAGATTTTATTAGAGATGTGGTGCATCAGTAGTCCTTTGTTTATATTTTGGTCTTTCAGTAATGGTCTCATCTAATAGTATTTTCATTCAAAGACTTTTGAAAATCATTGAAGCAGGTCTCAATCAAGGTATAGCTCTTACTTCCTTTTGTAACATTTTCCTTTTTTTCCTCATAAAGGTAGTGATTCAACCCTAATAGTTTCTCATTTTATTATTTTTCTGTATAGATAACTCTACAAAATACTTTGGATCTTCCCCCTATATTTTCAGAAATGTCAGGGACATTAGCAGAGTTTGTGTTAATCATCCACAGCCCAGATAATTGTAAGAGTAGGAACTTGGTGCAGTGGGAATGAATAGTAGAAATACATCACTGGTCCCTAGCATGCATAAGAGTCACACAATATAATTTATTTTAAAATACACTCAGTTAAAAAATGCTACAGAGGCAGTATGGTGTAGTGTATAGAGTTGGCCTTGAAACCAGAAAGACCCAGGTTGAAGTCTCACTTATGACACATATAGGTCATGTGACTCTGGACAAGTCTCTTAATCTCTTAGTGTTCTAGAAAACTGTCTAAGTCTATAAATTGCAGATAAAATGCTGACCCACATTGATAGAAGGAATTTCTTTATCT
Source organism: Petaurus breviceps papuanus (assembly GCF_028583685.1). Lineage (NCBI taxonomy): Eukaryota > Metazoa > Chordata > Mammalia > Diprotodontia > Petauridae > Petaurus > Petaurus breviceps. The sequence continues at coordinate 20,826 of NW_027187327.1, forward strand.
GAGCATTCTCTGTGCCAATAAAATCACAAGTTCAATCCCTATCTATATCCTTAGAAAAAAAAGCCAAGTCTTAACTTTTGGGATAACAGGCCTTATAGTTCACAGAGGAAAAAGAATACCCTGGGTAGTAGAATAGGAAACATTAATATTCATGAAATGGGAGAGGCAGTATTGATTTACTGTCAAGATTTTTTTTATAAGTTCTGTTGGTTGGCATATATCTGTTTTAAAAATAAGTGCCAGTTACTCAGAATGAGGAGGGAATCATGTTTTTCTGTATAACTGGATTTTCTGGATAACAGAATTAATTTTATAAAACCACTTAAATCTGTGACTTAAAAAAAAAATCCACAATATCACACTCATCGTTTTAAAAAAATACTGAACCTTATGTGATCTGGGCTCTTTCATAAATTACAATTGTTATGACTGATTATTATGTTGTGATATAAATATGCATAATTTGGATTAATGTGTTGATCCTTGAATATACCCTGGAATTTACTTTCCTTAAATGACTAACTTGTTTTCTTTTCATCCTTCATCCCCTCTAAAATAGGCACCTAAATGTTTGTTTTAATGAATTTTGCAACTGCATGATTTTTAGAATAAAACATTTATTCATTCAGCAAGCATTTATTAAGTGCCTACTATGTATAAGGTTCAGGGAATACAAAGACAAAATGAGAAGCTGTTCTTGCCCTCAAGGAGATTGCATTCTTTTTTTTTTTTTTGTGAGGCAGTTAGGATTAAGTGATTTTCCCAGGGTCATACACCTAGTAAGTGTCAGGTGTCTGAGGCCAGATTTGAACTTAAGTCATCTTGACTCCAAGACCAATACTCTATCCACTATCCTACCTAGCTGCCCCAAGGGGGTTACATTCTGCTGGGCTATCACTCTGCAAAAAATATTGAATCTAAGACTGAAACAGTTTTCTCTTATTGTGTTATTTTTTTGTAACCATAATAATATAATTGTCTTCATTATGAACATACAGACACACACACACACACACACATACACACACAGAGATGAAGATCCTTGTCCAGCATCACAATAAATAATTGCTAGTGCAGTAACTCAGACCTAGCTCTTCTGACTCCAAGGACCATCTTACATTTCTGTGTCATTTTATGATTTTCAAAACAGTTGCACTCATTTGAGTCTCATAACAAAGGCAGCATGTTGTAATGTTGTAGTTGGTCCCTTCTTTCCCATCCCCCACTCAGGTCTTTTTCACGGAGGTGGGTGGGCTGCTGGGTTTAGCTCCACCCAGGGAGACTTGGCGTGTTATTGACCAATCACTGATTTTGGCCGCTTCTGCAAGTTCCTGCTTATGTAATACCTAACTGTTGGCCGCCTGGAGTCCCTTTAAAAATTGAGGCTTTGCCAGGGATTGCTGCTGTACAATTTGGGGAGGTGCCCCGCCAGCCAGCATGGCCAACAAAGGGTTCGATTCTAAATTGTTACTTGGGTCTTGCCTGCGTTTTGGGGTACAATAGTAGCAGAAAGAACAGCAGGTTGGGAGTCAAGAGATCTAGTTTCCTATTCTAACTGTGACACCAACTAGCTCTTTGATCATTGTTCTCTTCTCCTCCCTGAGCATGAGTTACCTCATCAAAAATGATGGGGCTTGCCTGGATGGCTGCATTCTGCCTTTTAGGCTGCCTTCTAACAGCCTGTGAGATAGCCAGGGAAGGAGTTATCTTCCCCTATTGAGGTTGAGAGAGCTGGGCTTAGGGAGGTTGAATGTGTTCTAAATCACATGACTGATCAGTGGCAGAGCTCCAACTAGAACCCAGGTCTTTTGACTCCTTTTTCAGTGCTTTGCAAAATGCTAAGATGCCTACATTTATCAGTGAAGGTTGACCTTTCAGCAACTTTGCAAACATTCTATCATTTCAACTTCACTAGTGATACCAGCCTTCCAGTCAGGTTTATCTCTATTCTCATAATTCATTTTTATTAACTTCTTGGAGAAACATTTCCATCTTGTAAAATTTTAGGGTAGTGATGCTAAATGTCATTGGGGCCACATTGCATTGTAACAATTATAGACATAAATAAGACAATATCTGTCTTTATATTATAAAGAGTGAGTCAGGGGTGGCTAGGTGGCACAGTGAATAGAGCACTGGCCCTTGAGTCAGGAGGACCAGAGTTCAAATCTGGTCTCAGCACTTAACACTAGCCATGTGATCTTGGGCAAGTCACTTAACACCAATTACCCTGCCCCCCCCTCCAAAAAAGCAAAAACAACAACAACAAAAAACAACCCCCCAAACCTCAAAAAACAAAAGAGTGAGTCAGTGGCTGGGGGAAAGAATAAGAGGGGAGCAGGGATAAAGGAGAGGAAGTGAGAAAGATAGGAGAGGGTGAGAAAAAAATCCAAAGGCCAAATTACTAAAGGAAATCAAGGGCAAAAGTAGAGAGGTTATCTTTGGAGAAGGTAAGTACCCTCCTACCCCCACTTTCTCCCCCAATACTGTAGCAAAGGAGGAGAAAATGGGAAATATTGATAGGGTTAATCAGAAGAATAGCATTAGGAAGAAGAAGGTGCTAATAACCAATGGCCTCCATTTCCTCATGATTTGAATGATGGCTTGAAGAGAGAAGAGATTTGGACAGTACAGTAGAAAGCTAATAAGGACAAAGGCTGTGCTTATCCACTGGGGAGTGGCTAAATAAACTGGCACAGTAATGTAATGGACGTCTTACGTACTGTAAGAAACAAGCATGATGAATACAGAGAAACATGGAAAGACTTACATGAATTTATTCAAAGCAAAGTAAGAGCCAGGAAAATAATATACACCATGACTCCAATGAAGTAAATGGGAAGAACCGCCACTACAAAATAATCAAAACTGAGTATTATGACATTATAAAAAAAGAGCTTGATCCCAAGGGAGACATATGAGAAGACAACCTTCCCTGATCCCAATCCTTTGCAGGAGTTGGGGTCCACAGGTGTGAAACATTGCATATAATGTTAGACTTTTTTGATATGTTGATTGGCCTTATTGAAATTTTCCCTCTCTTTAAGAAAAATCCTTTGTTATAAGAGATAGCTCTCTGGGAAAGACAAGTGGAAGGATGTAGGGTAGGCATTGTAAAAACAAAAGATAGCAATAAAAATCTATTTGAAAAAGTAAGCCTTCAAGGTATACATTGAAATCTTTTTTCTCTCTTTTATTTTTTAGGGGGGAACATGGCTAATGTGGACATATGTTCTGTATACTTTATATTTGTAATGAATTTTGTATTTCTTGCCTTCTCAATGGTTGTAGGAGGGGTCAGAGAAGGAAACAATTTGGATTTGAAAATAAAATGAAATTTGAATTAAAAAAAGAAAGAAAAAAAGAAAATTTATCATAGGAGTGTAAAAAAGCTTCTGGGATTTATGCTAACAAGCTGCTCTTTGACTAGTTAGTACTTCAGGTTTGAGAAAAAGAAAGCCCGGAGATAGAAGAAAATAGAACTCAGGAAGTTAGAATTGGCAGGGACCTTGGTCATTAACTAGTCCAATACTCATTTTACAGATGAGTAAACTGAGGCCTAGAGACCTGCAGTGGCTTACCCAAGATTACAGTGAAGAAGTGTTAGGTCAGGAACTGCTATCCTTTGATTGCAACTCTAGGGCTATTTCTGTTAAACCCCACTGAAAAAGAAGCATTTTAAAATACATTTAAAGAGTAGCCATTTAAAAAATGGCCTTTCCTTTACCTTGAATCCCATAGATCTCTATTCATGGAGCAAGAAGTTAAGTACTTTGACTTTCAATCCATCCCTCTCTTCTATATTTAGCTTCCACCTTCTCCTTCTACCATTAACACTACCTGTTTTTAAAAGTCCTGTTTGATTTTTCCTTCCCACCTTTCTTATCCCACTTTTCAAAGTCATTCTTTTTTTTTTTTTTAAGCAATCGGGGTTAAGTAACTTGCTCAAGGTTACACAGTCAGTTATTTCTGGGTGTGGTGCTGAGTATCTGAGCCCAGATTTGATCCAGGTCATCCTGACACTGGAGCCAGTGCTTTTACTCGCTGAGCCACTTGGCCGCCCCTAAGCAATTGGGGTTAAGTAACTTGCTCAAGGTTACATGGCCAGGTGTTTCTGGGTGGGTGCTACTGGTAAGTGTCTGAGCCTGGGATTCGATCTCCAGGTCGTCCTGACACTTGAGCCGGTGCTCTTACTCGCTGAGCCACCTGGCCGCCCCCCAAAGTCATTCTTTTAAGTTGTGAGTGAAAGTTTATAAAAGAATTTGTAGCAGGCAAAAAAACTCCCGAAAAGAACATTCCGAACAGAAGGTTCATGTAACAGCTCAAGATTAAGCATAAACATGCAGTAGTGGCTATTAGCAAATTCATTAAACTTCTTGTTTTTGATTTCTTTATGTGGGGTAAGCATTTCTTACCTTTTAAGTAAAACCTCCTACCCTCCAGAGAACCATTATTCTGTGGAGCTGTTGATGGAAAGGTGGTTCCTTTGTAGAAAAACTTAGGTACATATAATTCACATGTACTTGTAAAATATTACTGCTTTCTTCTGGAGACCTCTGTTTTTTAATAATTGGTACTTAATATTGAAACCTTCTCTGCAAGATTCAACTTAAGTGTACATTTCCCCCTCCCAAATTGGAAATGATCTTTTTTTTTTTCCCCTGGTGCTTCTGTTAACACTTTATTATGCCTATCTTATGCTTTTACAGTCATTCTGTATTGTTGCTATTGTTGTTCCTTCATTCTTTTTTTTTTTTTTTTAAGCAATTGGGGTTAAGTAACTTGCTCAAGGTTACACGGCCAGTTATTTCTGGCTGTGGTGCTGAGTATCTGAGCCCAGATTTGATCCAGGTCATCCCGACACTGGAGCCAGTGCTCTTACTCGCTGAGCCACCGCCCCTAAGCAATTGGGGTTAAGTAACTTGCTCAAGGTTACACGGCCAGGTGTTTCTGGGTGGATGCTAAGTGTCTGAGCCCAGGATTCGATCTCCAGGTCTTTTCAACACTGGAGCCGGTGCTCTTACTCACTGTGCTACCTGGCCGCCCCCTGTTCCTTCATTCTTAAAGAGGACCAGTGACATCACTGGGGTGGTGTCTTGACTTGCTCTGAATTGGATTTAAATGAGGCAAAGCTGTGTAGAGTCATCAGCCTCACTTTCTCCTCCAGTCATCACTGGTGGCAAGACATAGGTCAAGATGATTGGCAGTAGCCCAGGATGCAGTGGGTGACTTTGACCTTTTAAAATTAAACTCCTGGGTCTCAGTTTGTCTGAGGCTATGCCCATTCAGTGACTAGGAGTTAGGTTAGAATTGAGACAGAAGATGGCCTGGTTTACCATCACAAAAGCGTCAGTCTGGAAGGGACCCTCTGAGTTTCTGACCAGAGCAGAAAACATTTCTATTTGCACTCACTCCAAACCAATCAAAACCCAGACAATGAACAACTGAGGCTTGAGCCAGGGCCTATTATTAGACATTCAATGAAAGCCAGAGTGATTTGAACAAAACCTAGTAGGAAGAAATAAATAGAGAAATTCAACTGAAAATAATTGCAGACAGTGTAAAATACTTGCGAGTCTACTTATCAAGATACACACAGGAACCATATGAACACATTAATTCTGCATTATAGTTACTTGTTATGGTGGGGGGAGGAAGGGGAGCCACCAGATTGTAAGCCATCCAAGGGCAAGGACTGTTTCTTCTTTCAATTTTTTGTATCTGTTCTAGGCTTTAGCATTGATTTTTGTACCATAACGCTTGCTAAATGGTTGTTGTTGAAATTTACTTGCATATATAGAACCCCACATAGCTCCTCCGGTGTTCAAATAACTGTTTCGTGTTGATAACTATTTAAACCATGGCCCAAGCCCCAATCTGATGTGCTGTTTTATTGCCGGACTTGCCAGAAACATATAAATCCAGTTGTAAAAACATTTAATTAAGTTAGACATGATGTGGAAAATAACAAGAAATAAATCAAGCAGTAAAATATTCTCTGTACCCTTACACAAAGAGATGTACATCACCTATACCTTTAGGAGAAGTATAATGAATTCCCCTTTAGTTTCCATAAATCCCCAGAAAAGCAGGAGGAAAAATCACTTTGTGCACTGATAGGGGAGTGCACAGGGTATAGTGAGGCCTGCTTCTTTACCTCAGGAGGCCATGACCCTCACCCCAGGTGGTCTTCTTCACTTGCCCTCCCCCCAAATTCAGCTCCATGTTTTGCCTCTGTCCTCTCAGCCCCTCTTTTCTTGCTTTTTTTTTTTAAGCACTTGGGGTTAAGTAGCTTGCTCAAGGTTACATGACCAGTTATTTTTTGTGTGAGTGCCAAGTATCTGAGGCTGGAACTGGTCCTGGGTCTCCCGACACCGGGGCTGGCGCTCTTACTCACTGGCCACCTGGCCGCCCCACTCTTTTCTTGCTTTTAAAGCTGTTTGACTTTAAAACTTTTAAAGTCAAAATGTTGACTCATTCCTGGTCCAAGTATTGTGGGAAATGAAGTCTGTTGGAGATACCCCCTTTTAGCTATTTCTTTTTCTTTAGACAAGGGCAAAGGAGGTTTGTGAAGTAAAATTCTCTCAATAATTCTCCTTCTCCCATCCCTTCCTTTCTTATTTATCAGTATTAGCAGTCATTTGCCAGAATTGAGTTTAATTGATTTTAGCTATCAGTTATGCTATATTAAAAGGATCACTCATGATTAGAAATTCTCATAACAATTTCAAATTTTGGTGATAGTCATTTAAATGGAAAAGGATTGCATTTTTCTATTCTAGTTAAACTACTGTGGAGAAGGCATTTCATCCTTCTGTTCTGGAATTATATCATTTAGTAAAGATGTTATTTTCAGTCTCAGAGAGAAAACAGCAGAATACTCCCCAGCTCTGCTTTTATTAAACAGTGTGAACATTTTTAAAAAGCTAAAAACAAAACAAAAACAAAACTCAACCCAAACACAGAGAATTACAAAAAAAAGTCCTTCAGAAAATCAGGTCAGGAGTTCTCTTGTGTCATGGACACCTTTGGGAATCTGGTGAAACCCATGGACCCCGTCTTGGAATAATATTTTTAAATGCATAATAAAAAATGCACAATATAAAAAGTCTCAGGATTGATTACAATAATAAAGAGCATTTATATAACACTTTAAGGCTTGCAAAGCACTTTGTAATTATTCTCCTTTTATTCTCCAACAACCCTGGGATTTAGGTACTATTTTTATCCCAATTTTACACATGAGAAAACTTGTCCTAATACTTGTCCCAGGTCACATAGCTAGTAAACATCTAAGGCAAGATTTGAACTCAGGTCTTTCTGGCTCCAGGTCCAACTCTCTCTATTCATTGTACCTCCTAGTTACCTGTGGATTAGAATAGAAAATAACTATATTGAAATATAATGATCAAAAAAAAAGTTCATAGACTTCAAGTTAAAAACCCTTGTACTAAAGCCATGAGAGCAGTATCCTGGGGTGAAAGAAGAGAAAACAAAGAAAGAAAAATAAAATCTTGTATTTTTATTTTAAAATTTTGAGGATTGGTGAAGAGGGAGATATAGAGAAGGTATTGGGTGTGAAGACAATATTGAATAAATATAATAGTTGACAATATAGAGTAAACATGACTCTAAGAATTTGGGGGCAAGTATTACCTGCTTAGACTTTAGTCTGGTTTCTATTTTTTTTGTGTCACACATGTAAAGTGTAACTAGAAGTAATGAGGCTATTTCCACCAGCTGCACACAGAATCACTCTTAATACTTTATAGTCACACTTCATATACTTTTGAAAACGAACTGATGACTTGGAAAAAATTGCTTAAACTCTGTCTTCTACCAGCCATATGGGGAGTGTACCTTGGACAGCTGCTCCCTCACTTGTACTCATATCTGTGGATTTTTTTTTCATATGACCATTGAGTTTTTCCCTTGCTTTGAAAATTTTGACATTTATTTAGCTCTGACTCTTTTCTTCTTGCATATCAGGTTGTGAGTTTCCCTAAGCAGAAGGAATTAATGAAAATGTGAATATTGTTGTGTTCCAGGCTTGCACGTTCATGGGAAAATGATATTGGAGTCCATTCCCTTGTCCTACCTTCCCAAACCTGCTTGGAGCTACTTTTGATATTATCACGGAGTAATGATTCATTGCCACCTTCTCTTCAATATATGAACTCCTTTCAGGTGAGAAACTGTATTACCAATAAGTAAAAAGTTTATTTGGTTTTTGTTTTCATGTGTGTATTGGTGGGGGGGGGGGAATGATTTCTGCGTGTGTGTGTTTATGTATTTCTGTGTCCTTTTCTGAGCTACCTTATATTCTCTCTTTTTTTTAAAGATTCATTGATGCTCTTTTTTTTCTTTTCCTCTTTTTTTTAATGTCGCTACTCCTGTAAAGAATTAGAAATGTTGTTGTTGTTTAGGAGATTGTTGTGAAAGAGCCATAACTAGATTCCTAGCTAGGCTCATTCTCTAACCTATATGTATATTCAAAAGCACCATAGCATAGCAATGTCAGACTTATAGGCATTTAGATTTAGGTTCAAATTATGCCTCAGATGCTGAGGGTTACCCTGGGCAAGTCATTTAAACTGTCCAAGCTTCAGTCTTTTCTGTGAAATGGAGATAGTAAATGCACCTGCTTTATAGGGTATTGTGAGGCTTAGTGAAATTAATGTATGTAGAGTGTTTTTTTAAATATTGTATTATAAACTTAATAAATATCCACAAACATGAACAGAAAGGGGGATTTTATACATGAAATTGTAGGGCATTTTTTTCTGTGTAGAGCTTTTTGTAATATCAAATTTAACAAGCTAGATCTAATACTACCCGACTTTTCTGTGTCCCTTTCTGAACTTCCTTCTATTCTTCTGTTTTTTTAATGATTCATTAATGTTCTTTTCCTCTTTTTTTTGTATAACTGTCACTATCCCCATAAAACACTTGAAGTATTATTATTATTACTACTTTTTTTTACTACTGTTATTACCACCACTATTACCATTACTTCTACTACTGCTACTACTACTACTACTGCTACCGCTACTGCTACTGCTATTGCTACTACTACTACTACTACTGCTACTCCTATTAGGCCTTCTGAGTGGGAACCCTGCAACGTTAAGCATTTCTCACCACTTGAGTTCCTTCTAAAATCTTCAAGAGGAAGGCCAAGAGCAATTGTCTTGAGTAACTGTCTCATGTTGAGAGTCTCCAGCCTTCTTTCACCTTTGTCCTGAGCAGAATTCCTAGAACAGAAATGGGTGACTGGTTTTCATGCAAACTTGGGAGTGATTCTTTCATGTAAACTGTAATGTAAACAAAGACTGTCTTTCCCCCAATACCTCTGCTTTCAGCAACCTTGTCCTCTTCCTTGGGTACTCCCCTCCTCTAATCCTTCCGTCTTCCAACCTATTCTTCATTCTGTGTTTGTTGCCATCTGGCTCGGTTAAATTTTTTTTTTTTTAAAGCAATAGGGGTTAAGTAACTTGCTCAAGGTTACACGGCCAGTTATTTCTGGGTGTGGTGCTGAGTATCTGAGCCCGGATTTGATCCAGGTCATCCCAACACTGGAGCCAGTGCTCTTACTTGCTGAGCCACCTGGCTGCCCCTTGGCTCGGTTAATTCTTAATAATTTGCCGTGGTCTTCTGATTTTTTACTCTTCCTCTCTCCTGCCCCCAAAACTCAACATCTTTTTCCTTGCTTCCTGATGCTCCCCACTTGGGAGTGAGGTAAGGAAAGCATACTGATTGGTTCTACTACAAATTCTCAGTAATTCCCTGGAGGTCTTTTTGTTCTAGGTGGTCCTTTTCTTGATTTCTTTTCTGACTCCCTTACCCATTCCTGACAGCAGCACTTCCAAATCTTTCTTCTCTCCTTTACTTCCCTCTCACCCCCAATACAAATTCAGCCCTTACTCTTTTAAACATGCCTGATATTTTACTGAAGAAATTGAAGCTATATGTTCTTAAGTCTCTCGCCTTTTCCAGTACTCCTTCATCTTAGTGTCTTCCCCCTGAGATTACCTTTAATAAACCCTGTATAGATATTGTTTGTATGTTAGACTCCTTTTTAGACTATGATCACCTAAAATGCAGGGACTGGTTTTTGTCTTTCTTTGTTATCTCTAGTGCTTAGCACAGTATATAGTATATAGCAGGCACTTAATAAATGCTAATTGACTGACAGGCATATAGGAAACAAATTTAAAACAATTACAAAACAATAAAGCAAATGTAGAATGTGATTATTCTATATATACTTATATAGGTTTGTCTCCCCAATTGCAATGATTTTAATACCAATTTCTTGTTGATAAGGGTTTGTTTTCATTCTTTTTATTTGTACTTTTTTTTTTTGGTCATGTCTGACTCTTCCTAACCCCATTTTGGGTTTTTCTTGGCAGAGATAACTGTAGTGATTTGCTACTTCCTTCTCTAGTTGATTTTATAGATGAGGAAACTGAGGCAAACAGAGTTAAGTGACTTGCTCAGGGGTCACACAGCCAGTAAGAATCTGAAGCCTGATTTGAACTTGGGTCCTTTCAGACTCCAGGGGTGGTGCTCTATCCACTGTACCACCTGGCTCTTCTTTTATTTGTATCCAGCATGGTGCCTGATACAGAGCAGGTGCTTTATAAATACTTTTTGATTGATGTTAAGGGAATGAAGAGTTAAAAAGAGATGATTAACAAAGGAAGGAAGTTCCATTTGTTTCCCTTGAGTTGCAGAAGAAGACTTGTCCTCTTTAAAGTGATTTTGGTTTTTATTTTTTTTGTTTGTCTTTTTTTTTGGAGAGGGAAAGACAGGGAAGTTGGGGTTAAGTGACTTGCCCAAGGTGACACAGCTAGTACATTTAAGTGTCTGAGGCCAGATTTAAATTCAAGTCTTCCTGACTCCAGGGGTCAGCGCTCTATTCACTGTGCCACCTAGCTGCCCCAGTTATTTATTTAATTATTTATTGCTTTTTAGAGAGGGGAAGGTAGGGCAATTGGGGTTAAGTGACTTACCCAAGGTCACACGGCTAGTAACTGTTAAATGTCTGAAGCTGGATTTGAACTCAGGTCCTCCTGACTCCAGGCCCGGTGCTCTATTCACTGCGCCACCTAGCTGCCCCAGTTATTTTGTTTTTAAAAAATGATTTTATTATGCCTTTCATCTTTATATCATAGTCATTTCTCAAGAAAAAAAATAAAAACTCTCTCACCCCTCTGGATTGAATCCTTCCTTGTGACCAGGAAAAACAATTGGACAAGCACATCTCATACAGTGATCCTCCTGGATAGTATCCTGCCCCAGGAGTTCCCCACCTCTCAGAAGAGATTTGTTATCTAGTATTTCTCTGGTTTTTCGATTACTCAGTTTAGGAAGTTTAGCTTCCTTTTATTGGGCAGCTAGGTGGCACAGTGGTTAGAGTGGAGTTAGAAAGACCTGAGTTCAAATCCAGCCTTAGACACTTAATAGGGATGTGACTCTGGGCCACTTAGCCCTGTTTGCCTCAATTTCCTCATCTTTAAAATGACCTGGAGAAGGAAATGGCAAACCTCTCTAATGTCTTTGCCAGAAAAACCCCATATGGAGTCACAAAGAGTCAGACACGACCGAAAAACAAGCTTCCTTTTATTGATCTTGTCATTTACATTGTTGAAATGACTGTACATGTTGTTCTTTTGGATCAATTCATATAAATCCTAAACTTTTTTGTCAAACATAGAATTTAATGCCTCATTAATCTCAGCCTATTGTCATCTAAATATTTGTGCATAAGAGAACGCTGCTCGTTAAGCATTGGTAATGGTACTTCACTTAGCACCTTTAATCAGAGAAGCTCTTAGTGCTTCCTAGTCAGTAATTGCAGAAATGGCTATTTCTGTCTTAAAGAGTTGCCTGGGACGTTAAGAAGTTAAGTCACTTGCACAGAGAGTGTGTGTGTGTGTGTGTGTGTGTGTGTGTGTGTGTGTGTAGGTAATTTCATTTTAGTCCATTTGCCAAATCCTATCATGTGCAAATTGTTTCATGGTTTGTAAGGTGCTACTGTAGACCTTGACAGAAGCGCTCTGGTAGTTTCTGCCCAAGGCATTTTGTTCCTCTTTCCTAGGGATGAGGGTGGGAAGCATCCTTATTAGAGAAAGTACCAGGTTACTTTTCATCCTAGATAAAAGATAAGAGAAAAGAAAGAATGTCTCTTTGCAAATATCAGACAGAGTCATCTCTCTCATTTGTTTTCTTAATAAGTGCTTAATTATTTGTAACTAGAATGAGGAAGTACTATTAAATTTTAGAAATGTTTAGGGTTTCTCATTGGTAACATCATTTAATGCTAGGTGTTGTAGTGGATAGAGTGTTAGTCCTGGAATAAGGAAGACCTGAGTTCATATGTGACTTCAGACACTTATTCACTGTGTGACTCTGGGTAAGTCATGTAATCCCTGTTAGCCTCAGTTTCCTCATCTGTAAAATGGGGATAATGATCACACCTACTTTTTGGGATTGTGTGGGGATAATTGTAAAGCACTTAAAGGCACAATGCCTGGCACATAGTAAGCACTGCATAAAAGTTAGTTATTTTTAATGGGTACCATTTTTGAGGAATGTTGGTAAATATTGAGTAGGGCCAGAAGATCCAGATATCATCTCTATGTTTCCGATACTCTGGCTAATGCCACATAGTTAGGAATGTTTCTTTTTCTGCAAAGCAGATTATTTTTGGTTTCCTCCAATTTTAATGTTGTTTCTGTTAGAGCTATTAACATTGCTGACAAAGCCTGGAAGGACGGGTATTTTTCTTGAGTTAGAGCTATGTCACTGTTCAATATTTAAATTCTTAACGTAAACTAAAGGGAAGCAGTATGGTGTAGTGGGTACAGAGCCAGCCTAGGAGCCAGAAAGAACTGGGTCTAAATTCCACCCTCCTCATTGACTGGCTGTGTGATTCCAGGCAAGTGACTTAACCTGTCAGTATTCTAGGCAATTCTTTAAGACTGAAATTTGCTGAGGAAGTGGTGACCTGCATCGGTAGAGGGATTTTCCTCATTCTGAAGGACAGACTTAGACTCAGTTTCTACCCCTAACTTAGGGCCATCTTGGTGAAAATGGTGCAGTAGGGATATCCTCCATTTTTGGCCTTCACGAGAATGTACAGAACTGGGAGAAGAACTTGGAGGGTTCCCAGGCACAGAATTTTGGTTTGTTTTCACTTTAAGGGCATCTGTTTCCATTGCTCTCTAAATTGAAACTCTCAATTGTGCATTTTGTAATTTGGTATTAGAATGGCAAAGAGGTTGATGAGTAGGTTGCTCCATCTGTGCAATATCCCTTCTCCTAACTCGTGGTTTAACCCCCGCTGACAGCACCCAACAGGAACCTTCCTTGGAAACTTCTTTGCAGCTACAATGTAGGAATAGAGTACTCCATGATCCGGGCCGCTCAACTGAAGAGTTTTCAACCTTTTGAGTTTCTTCTATTTCTGATTACATTTAGATTTCTGGTACCACCCAGAGTCTATGGAGTTCTCCAGAGGAGAAGAAAGTGCTGTCGTGGAAAGAATCCTAGCTTTGGAGTCAGAGGACCAGGATTCAAATCCTACCTCTTTTATTAACTACCTGTGTGACTTTAGGCAAATTGCCACCTCTTGGACTTCAGTTTTCTCATCTTTAAAATGAGGAGGTTGGATTTGATGACTTTTGAGGTCCTTTTGAGTTCTAGACTTAACCCTGTGATCACAGTCAGCTTCCTGGCACCACCCATTATGTCTGGGCTTTCTCCGAAGAAAAACAGTATACTGAAATAGAAAGAGTGCTAGATTTGGTTTTTGAGGACCTGGATTCAAATTCTGACTCTACAACTTCCTGTGTGACCTTGGAAAAAGTCATTATATCACCGCTAGTCTGGATTTCCTTTATATTTGGTAGAGTCTGACTGGTCCTTTTCTATTGGTGTATCAGATATTGCTGATTCTGATTTTTTTTTTTTTTGGTGATGTTCTTTGCTCGACAAGGCCAATGTCTTCTTATTCTTTTAATGAAAGAAGTATTTCTGATATAGAGCCTTTTGACTAACCAACAAGAGTTTGGCACTTCTTTTGTTTTCTAATGCAAAATCATGTTTTCTACCATACTTTTCACCAGCTGCTTCTATGCCCACCCGCCCACTGAAGCTGCCATATATTAACCTGTAGGTTGATTTGTTTTGGAGGGTCTTGTCAAGTTCTTCTTGCAATTTCTCTCCTTAAACATCTGGAGCAGATATTTTCATCTAGGCTGCTAAAATTGCTGTGGTGGACTCCGTGAAGACTGGAAGGCAGGGTGACCAAATATCCTTTTCCTTATTGACCTCTGAAACAAAAATGAAATTAATTAGCTGCTGAATGTTGCTAGCTTCTTTTTTTTCAACTGAATAAATAAATAATATCATTGAAAGGGGAAGGAGGGAAATAAGCATTTTCATAGCACTTACTATTTGCCAGGCGCTGTGCTAAGCCCTATATAAATATTATCTCCTTTGATCCTCATAGGAACCTTGGGAGGTGCTATTATTATCCCATGTTACAGTTGAGGAAACAGAGTCAGACAGGTTAAGTGACTTGGCCAGGATCACACAGCTAGTAAGTATCTGAGACCATATTTGAATTCAGGTCTTCCTGACTCCAGACTCAGTGTTTTATCCACTGTACCACCTAGCTGCCTCTAAGGAACCTCAGAAGGCATCTAGTTCTGCCTGTTCATTTTATGGATGAGGCAGTTGAGGCTCACACAGGTAGTAAGCATCAAAGGCAGAGCAGGTACTCAGCCTCCAAAAGTCATTGCTCTTTCAGCTGTACTAGCTCTCCAAAGAATATTCCTCCAGGCATGTGTACACATGTAGCTTTTTTTTTTCCTATCTTTGAGGGCTTTTTCATTTGTTTTTTGTCATATTAATGTGGTCTACTTCCTTCAACAGCCTGTCAACTTTTTAGTCATGTTATAAAGGTCTCACATTGAATTCCTATGGGTAATCAATATGTGTAGACCATATAAAAATTGTATGATTCTTAGAATTGTCAATGTGAGAAGGGTTTTCACACTTGTTCCCAAAGCTGGGAACATCCTCTGTTGGCTCTCTGTGGGGCTATTTAAAATTATCGGAAGAGGCCAGGGGTTTGCCTTTTAACATTAGATGTTGTAAGAGCTGTGACAAATGCAGTAGAAGAGAAAGCTATCAGACTTCTGCTGAGAATGAAGGACCTAGATGATTGACAGTTATGGTAGCTGCTCCCAAGGAACAGCATTCTCTATGACATTCCAGTAGAACCATTTCTATATCTTTGCATATATCTCTCTTTAGCAAGACTGAAGAAGGGAGTTATGTTGATGCATGTGGGTCCAGAGATGTATTGATACTTCTCTGCTTCCAATATTCCTTTCCTCTTTTAAGATAGAGAATCAAGGGGTTGTGGAACTGAATGTTGTAAACTAAAAGTAAATAAATAAATAAAAAAAAATAGAGAATCCCAAGTAGAACACTGGTTTTCATATTGGGGAATAAATTCTCAAGAGGAAGTGATTGCTGCTCCTGTCACTTTAGCATATTTTTAAAAAATATTTTTAAAATTAGTAAGCATATAATTTTCTTCCCTTCCTAGCTTTTTAACTCCCATTACCCATCAAGAAAAGGAAACAAAATCCTCTTAACCAATAAGCAAAATCAAGCAAAAGATATTTCCATATTGACCATGTTCAAAAATATATATCTCATAGATGTGGCGCAGTAAATAGAGACCTGCCCTGGAATCAGGAGGACCTGAGTTCAAATTCGGCCTCAGACACTTGACACACTTACTAGCTGTGTGACCTTGGGCCGGTCACTTAACTCCCCCTTCCCTCCTCCAAAAAAAACCCAAAAAACCAAAAATATATACCTTATTCTGCATCTTGAGTCTGTCATCTTCAGTGTCAGGAGGTAGATAGCATGCTTATCATCTACCCACTGGAGTTGTGGTTTGCCATTACTTTGATCTTGTCTTTTAGAGTTATTTTTCTTTAGATTTGTTGCTGTTAACGTATAAGTTCTTCTCTTGGTTCTGCTTATTTCACTCTGCATCATTTCTTACATGTCTTCTCAGTTTTCTCTGAAACCTTCTCTCATCATTTCTTATAACACAGTAGTTTTCCATTGATTTCATATACTATCATTTGTTTAGCTGTTCTTCAGTTCATGGGTAGTTAATTAGTTTCTTTTTCTTTACCCTATAAAAAGAACTGTTATAAATATTTTATACACATAGGTTCTTTTACTCTTTCTTTATATTGGTGGATTCAATAATTTGAACAGTTTAATGACTTTTGGGACATAGTTCCAAATTGTTTTCCATTGTGGCTAGATCTAATAAATTTTAAATGCCTTTTCTCTCTTTCTCCTTTTTTTTTTTTTGGAGGGGGGAAGGCAAGGCAATTGGGGTTAAGTGACTTATTCAAGGTTACACGGCTAGTTAAGTGTCAAGTGTCTATTTGAACTCAGGTCCTCCTGACTTCAGGGCTGGTACTCTATTCACTGTGCCACCTAGCTGCCCCATTAAATGCCTTCCCTCTCTCTCTTTGCTTTTTTGGAGGGCATTTGGGGTTAAGTGACTTGCCCAAGGTCACATAGCTAGTTTTTTGTGTTGTATCTGAGGCCAGATTTGTACTCAGGTGCTCCTGACTCCAGGGCCGGTGCTCTATTCACGGTGCCACCTAGCCACCATTTTTTTCTTTTTCTTTTTTCTTAAATGCCTTTTCTCAAAAAGAATTTCTGGGTCTTATTTCAGTCTTTGGACAATTTGGATATGAAAAGGATAACATCTAGTTCCAGAGTCCAGATGTTCATATTTTTGCCACATAAGTAGTTTTCCTTGGTATCTTATATGGTTCTCTCTTCCTTTCTTTCTCTTCTATCATACATGGTCATTGTGACTAGAAGCCCTACCAAATGGGCCAGTATAACCCTGCATCTCTACTTGCCTCTTCTTTTCTTTTCTCTGAAATAGACATAGAAATGGGAGTGGTAATCCTGGGACCTCAAAGCTACATGTGGCTGTCTAGGTCCTCAGGGGCAGCCCTTTGACTGAATCTAAGCTTCACAGAACAAATCCCCTTAATAAAAGGATTTGTTCTGTAAAACTTGGACTCAGTCAAAAGGCTGCACCCAAGGATCTAGAAGGCCACATGTGGCCTTGAGGTCACAGCTTCCCTACCCCTGACATAGGTAATTATGCAGAATCAGAGAGCCTAGAACTAATCATAAATACAACAGCTAAAAGGGATTATAGAAATCTAGAAATCATTGGTCCAGTCCTCTCCTTTTACAAATGAGGAAAGTGAAGTGATAGCCATTTTTTGCTTTTGTTTCCTACATGATTATCCCTATGGCTGCTGCCTTTGACTCAGTTCACCACCACATAATCTGTATTTCTTCTATGCTTTGTTCAGAGGAAGGATAGATGAGGACCAAGACCTAAAAATTCTATAGGAGAGAGCCAGGGGAGAGAAATGGACCATTCTCAAGAAGGAAATTTGGAAGACATTAAGAGGAGTAGTTCTGAAGGAAGACGAAAAGGAAGCATTGTCTAAAAAGACCATTTGTGAATGTTTAGGGAATTCATCAGCTTATCATGCTTTAGAGAGACATGTACAGAAGATGGCAACAAGGTTAGTGAATAGGATGAATATAAAAATGTGTTAGGGTCCTGTAAAAATAGTGTCAGGTGTGCTAAAGCTTAGAATGAACTGAGGCATGGGAGGAAAGCTAAGGACAATGAAATTTTTTTTTCTGTTTTGTTTTTGCTATATTGGAGAAAAGAGGAAGAGATGAAAGAAGGGATAAGGCTGGTGGTCACAGTGTGGGAGGTGTGGTAGGCCAGCCTTGACTTAAGTTGGTCTGGTACCAGATGACTTGAGACTGGGATGAAATGAGACATTTGTAGACTTTTTGTCAGTTAAATTTTATGTATTATCAGTAAACAAATGTTTGTCAATATTTGTCTTAGAAGGAAGTTTGCTTAGCTGTAGCAAGGGAAAAAATATTCAGAGCAGGGAAAAAACACTCCATGAGGATGCAGCCTTGATTTAGTTGAGCAGAGCTTCCCTCCCTTTGTGTTGCCTATGTTGATCAGACTGAGGGGACAGCTGGAGCTCCTTGTATCCAGACTTGTTTGTGCTCCAGCCACTAGGATGTTTTGTCATTGACCTGGCATTTAGTCCCCTGAGACAATTTTAATTACTTAATATGGAAAAGAACTAGCCTAACCACATGGTGGGACACCCTACTAGACTTTCCTTCTGTCACAGGTAGAATGACAGTAACTAAATATGGAAAGAAAGTGGAACTACTCAATTCTTTTTAAAAAAGTATATTTTTATTTATTGCATTAAATATTTTCCAGTTACTTTAAAAAACATTTCAAATATTAATTTAAAAAATTATTTTGAATATCAAATTATCTCCTTCCCTCCTGCCCCTCCTCCACTTTTTTTTTTTGCTGCTTTTTGGAGGGCAGTTGGGGTTAAGTGACTTGCCCAAAGTCACATGGCTAGTAAGTATGTCAAGTGTCTGAGGCTGTATTTGAACTCAGGTCCTCCTGACTCCAGGGCCAGTGCTGTATTCACTGTGCCACCTAGCTGCCCCTACCCTCCTCTACTTTTTAAGGAGGCAGGCAAAATGATACTGATTATATATGTGAAGTCATGTAGAACATTTCCATATTAGCCATGTTGCAAAAGAAAACACACACACACACACCCCTAAGAAAAATAAAGTGGAAAAAAGTATGCTGCAGTCTATATTCAGTTCATCAGTTCTTTCTATGGAAGTATTGTGGGTCCTTTGGAATTTTCTTGGATCATTGTCTTGTCTTTCACAGTTGATCATCGAAATAATATTGCTGTTACTGTATACCATGTTCTAGTTCTGCTCACATCACTTTGCATCAGTTCATGTAAATCTTCCCAGGTTTTTCTGAAAGCATCCTGCTTGTCATTTCTTACAGCACGATAGTATTTCATCACAATCATGTACCACAACTTGTTCAGTCATTCCCTAGTTGATGGATATCCCCTCAGTTTCCAATTGTTTTCCATTGCAGAAGGAATTGCTATGAATATTTTTGTGCATATAGATCCTGTTCCTTTTTCTTTAATAGCTTTGGGATACAGATTAGTAAGCACTAAATAAATCCTTCCTTCTACTCTCTCTCTCCCACTCTCTCTAAATCTATTATCCAAAACCATGAAATGCTTTGTTCATCCATTCCTTAATTGACGAGTATTCCTTCAATTTCCAATTCTTTGCTACCACAAAAAAAAGTTGCTATAAATATTTTTGTACATATAAATCCTTTTCCCTTTTATTTGATCCCTGAGATACAGACCTAGTAGTGGTATTGCTGAGTCAAAGGGTATGCACAGTTTTACAGCCTTTTGGGCATAATTTCAAATGGTTCTCCAGAGTGGTGATACCAGTTCATAAATATACCAACAGTGCATTAGGGTCCTAATTTTTCCGTATTTCCTCCAGTATTTCTATTTTTCTTTTCACATTAGACAGTCTGATAGGTGGTATCTCAGAGTTAGAACTAGTCAACTCAATTTATTTTTGTTTCCTCTATCAAAAAATATAATCTTTGGACTAGAAAAAAACAAGAATGGTTAATAGGGAATTGATTCCCAAGATATTGAAAGAATATTTTAGGATTGTAGATGTAGACTTGAGACCTTAGAGGTCATCAAGCCCCTAATTAAACAGGGAAGAAAACTTGAAGCCCAGGGAAGTTAAGAGATTTGCCCAAAGCCAGACAGGTAATAACCACACAGAGGCAGGATTTGAATCCAGGTCCTTCAGTTCCATGGATGGAATACCAGATGTGGAGTCAGGCAGACTCATCTTCCTGAGTTCACATTCACCTCTCAGTATCTTTGCCAAAAAAAGCCCAAATAGGATCACATAGAACCAGACACAACTAAACAACAAAATCTTTGGTTCTGGAGCCATTGTTCTTTTTACTGTAACATGTTGCCTCCTGGTTGCCCCTGCTGAGTTCAGGTTTTAGGTGCTAGATGTATAGTATGGAGATCCTAGAAGAACTGCTAGATGTTAAGACTTCTGCAACAAGATCTTTGAGAGAACTTAAAGAACGGGAGAGTACTATAGGACTAACTGGACCTTCAGATTCTCCTATTACTTTGGTCCATGAATGTAATGGTAATGGGAATTTGAAGATCTTAATAAGCCTAAGGGAATTTGAAGACCTCCCCTGCTTTGAAAATAAACTCTGCCTCCTAATAGGCTGAATGTAGTCACATGGAGCCTGTGATGGGAGGAGTTTGCTGAAGGGTGGAACAGAGCCCACAGGAAGCTGGGAGTCAGAGCTAAACTAGATGGTTGGGAGGAGAGCATGCTTCTGATGGAGACAGATAGGCTTGTGAGTAAAAGTTGTTTTTTTGGCACCTACTCTGACAGCTAGGCTTATGTTGGTTTGTGAGAAGGCTAAAGGATGGTATGGCTCTCTACTACATTGTGGTGCATTAACTTTTTTGCTATTATGATAGAATCGGCTTACTGGTTTTGGTATTTGGTTTTCTGGTATCTGAATAAATGTATTGCTTCTGTCTTCTATATTGAGAGTCTGTTATATTTTGCAATGGAGTACTAGTGATTGTGGGCACTGTAAATATTGTATTGGCTCTACAATGGAGTGTGGGCTGATGCCAGAAAGAAAGAAACAGCCAAGAAACCCAGGGTTTGGGCTAGGGATTGTGGTAGAGGAGAATAAGAAAATGTTTTGTTTGTCTTGTAATCTGTGTGCTTGCTGCCTTATTCTCTACCCCCTCAATCTTCTGCACCCTTTTGGTTTACTTTTAGCTTCTGAATCTTTTTTCAATATTTCAGGCCTAGTAAGTTATAAGATTTCAGGTGGTCTAAATGTTGATACTTGTTTCCAAACATGGATACTTCTGCAAAAAGTCAATTAAAAAAAAAAGAAATAGAAATTGAGCATCTTTTATTGCCTAAGGCTATGAAGTAAGAGATAATCTTATGCAAATTGAATGCAAATTTGAATGTGTTTAGTCAAAGTCTTGGTTCCAACTCTAGCTCTTTTATTTATAAAGGAGAATTTCCTATTGCTACTTTTAGGGAGAAAAGAATGACTTGTCATGATCCAGATAACCAAGAGAACTTTTCTTGGTCCAGTGTAGAAAGAAAGCTTAAGGAAAATACTAACCTTCAAGTAAGAGATTAGGTAGGGAGTAATTATGACCCTAGATCTCCTCCCCAGGATTACTTGTAGCTTCTAAAAACTAAGTAGGTATACAATAGAAAAGTCATTTGAAGACCTAGGGAGTTTGAACTTTGAAGGACATAATTTTGAGTGAAATAATTTTATTTTCTCAACTCAGTTCTAAATCTTGATGGCATAGATATGAAGTATCAGGTATCAACAACTGGTAGTTTGGTGAGTGTTAAAAATGTTAAAAGTATCTCATTTGTAGAATGTATTACAACTTTATTTCCATTCATCTTTCATAGCTTTAGAGCTAGAAGGAATATTTGTTGTTCATTGTTTTTCAGTCATGTCCAACTCTTTGTGACCTATTTGGCAGAGATATTGGAGTGCTTTGCTATTTCCTTCTTCAATTCATTGTATGGATGAGGAACTGAGACAAATGGGGTTAAGTGATTTGCCCAGGGTCATATAGCTAGTAAGAGTCTGAGGCCTGATTTGAACTCAGGTTTTCCTATCTCTAGGCCTGATGCTCTATCCATTGCATCACCTAGTTGCCCAGGTGTAATCCAAACTCCTCATTTTAAAGATGAGGAAACTGAAGCCTAGTAAGGTTAAGGGACTTGTCCAAGGTGATAAGATAGTGAGTGGCAGAGCTGAGACTTGAACCCAGACCTCCTGACTCTAAGTCTAGCCATCTTTTCACTGACCTATGTTTATCTCCTTCATCTCTGTGATTCCATCCAAGCCTCACAATAGCCCTGTCAGGTAGTGCAGGTGATTATTATTAACACAGTTTGCAGATGAAGAAACTGAGACTCAGCTTCCCCAGCACATCTATTGAATGTCACAGCTGGGACTTAGGTCTTCTTAAACCCACATTCCTGTCATTTCCTCATCTTTGCGTGTGGAACTTTCTCCCAGGTGGAGTTCAGAGTGTTAGTACCAGGCGAGTGCATAGATTTTGATAGAAGAGAGAGAAGGTACGCCACCCAGAGGCAGAGTGAAGTGCTACCGTGGAGAGCACAGTCTGGAGTTGAAATGCCCATTGGCTTATATACTAAGCCCCTGTATGTAACAAGTTTGGAAAATTACTGAATTCTTCCTGAACTCGTACGTGCTTAGCCAGGAGCCCCTCTCTTGTGAGAAACAGACCTGGCCATACTTCCTGATAAGATGTCAGAATGATCCTGGACATCTGGGTCTCACAATAAATCAGGGCAAGGTCTGTACAACTGTCCAGACCAAGGCCTGGCTACAACAGATGTGCTTATCTACCATTGTCAGACTAACTTTACCTCCCACAAGACTAACTTTATTTCCCACACCTATTTTTGGCAGTTTTTGACTTTAAATATTCCCCCTTTCCCGATGGTCGGGGCAGCTCTCCCAAGGAGAGAGTGGGAGACTGTCGCTGGCCAGCTCAATAAACTGATGCTTAGAACAATTGGCATGGCTTGGGTCATTTCAGAGTCAGGAACACCCAAGGACTACTATGGTCTCAGATTCTACCTGTGTGACCATGGATGGAGCCTTTAACCTCTTCCTGCCTCAGTTTCCTCAACTGCAAAATAAGGATCATCTGTCTCCCAAGGTTGTTGTGGGGAACAAACGAGATAGTAATTCATAAAGTACTGAGCACAATGGCTGGCACATAGTAGGTGCTTAATAAATGTATGTTCTCTTCCTTTCCTTGTCCCTGGATTTTGCTATAGCTTTACCAGAGGACTTGAAGAGTTGTTGAGGGAGGGGCAGCTAGGTGGTGCAGTGGATAAAGCACTGGCCTTGGAGTCAGACACTTAACACTTAGTAACTGTGTGACCCTGGCAAGTCACTTAACCCCCATTACCTTGCCAAAAACACAAAAAGGTGAGGGAAACTAAGTGATTCTGTGGGACACATGCTGTTGGACACTTCCCCTGAATCTCAGCTTATGCATTGACTCAGAGAGATTTCTTAGGCAATCTCTTCTGATGAGCATTAAGCTGTCTTGTTGCTTTTTTTTTTCCAAAGTTAATCATGACCAAACAGTCGTAAGGTAGCAGAGGTAAGAAATCAGGGCGCCAAAAGAGGATTACAGTCAAAAGCTCCAGTGATGGTTGACCAGAGTGCATGTCTAATACCTAATGGTGATAACAATAGCTAATATTTATATAGGCTCTAAGTGTTGCAAAGTGCTTTACATACATTATATCATTTGATCTTCACAGCAACCTTGTGAACTGAAAATGAATTGAGACCAGGAGGAAAACTAAGAGTGACAAAATGGGTTTTTGTGTGCCTATACTTTAGCGATTTTATTCTCATTTAGCAGATGAGGAAACCGAGTTAGGGAAAGGTCATGTGAATGACCAAGGGTCACAACTATGGATTCGAACCCAGCTCTCCCCAGTTCTTCTTTGTGTGTTCTTCCTGTCATCATGACATATTGGTTTATGGATCTTCATGAGAAAATCCCACCTCCTCTGGTTAAGGTTGGTGGCATTTGCCCTGATTAGTTTTTAGCAACTTCAGACTGATTGATATAGAGTATTTGTGGCACCCAAAGGATGTAGATGATGGCCTATCAGAAAAGGCGAAGCCCAAATTCCAGACTGAGTCCTAATAATTAATTGATTAATTATTAATTCTTCGGGTCTCTGATTTTGGGTCTGTGTATAACTACCCCAGTCTCTCAATCCCACTCTTTCTCTGCTTCTTTTTTTGTTTACTTCTCTCAGATAGAACCTTCCTCTGTTTATCATTTATAAAAGTGGTAAGCATTCATGGTGGGTGTCCATTCAAGGTAGCTTGTACAGTGACAGTGTGACTGCCCCATTCATCTGCTGCTTTTTAACTGAAGGCACTGAATATATTGATATTCTCAGCACAAGCGAGCTAATTTGAGATGTTTTTTGGCATTGAGTCCTCTATGCCTTGTTTTGCCATCCATGTCTGTCTTAGAATGCAAACATGTGGTAGCCACAGTGTTTTCGTGGTCATAAAAATTCAATAACCATGGGCCACTTAACAAATCCCCCCATATTGTTCCCTCATGGAAACACCCAAGTTTTTTTTTTTAACTTTACTGTCAAGATGTTAGCTGTTTCGGTCACAAACTGCACAGTGGTTTCTAGAGGTAAATGGATTGTGGTTTTGTTTTGACTTTTAGAGCTGCATGAAATGGAAAGGAAATTGGGTTCAGTGAAAGCATAGCTCCCTCAGTGTTTTACTGGAAATATTCATACTGTTTTGTTGCCCTTTAATTTCTGTGGAGCATATCTGTGCTTGTTCTTCATAGGTTCAGAGATCTAGAGCTAAAAGGGGACTTAGAGGCCATCAGATCTAACCCCAACTGAAGCATAGTAATCAGTCCAGGATTCTGCAGTTAATAAATATGTGAAGCATCATTTGAGACCAGGACTTTTAGACTCTCTCAATCAGGTGCCCTGCCTGTTATGACATGCAAACTCCCTTCTAGGCCAGAACCATGGATCTGATTGGTGTATGAAGGACTGACTTTCTTTGGCTTTCTCTGGTTGATTACTTTGGTTTCATGAAGATGAAGGACAGCAGCATTACCAGTTTGCTGAGGCTCTACTTTAGTGACCCTGGAAAGCCAATTAAGAGTGTTTCAGGCCATCATGTTTGACTTTTTGTTGTTGTTGTGGTTGTCTTTAGAGCTGTAGTAAATAATAATGCAGCCAGTTCTCCACTTAAGGTAATATGCATCTACTGGACTCGGCCACTTACTTCAGGCTTGGCTAGCAGGTAAATGAACACACTTCAACCTTGCTCCTCCCTCTGCTTTTGACTCAGTCAGACCTCATAGCCAACCCTTCTTCCTGATTTCAGTATTTAGGCCTGGTCCAGGTCCAGGTCCAGCCCCAGCAGCCCCTTTCTGGAGCTCTTTGAATCTCAAAGGCAAACTCTTCAGGGGAAATAGGGGCAAAACAAAGAAAGGGGGCTGAAGAAAAGGGTAGTAGAGTAAGAGAGGGTATCCTATGATTTTTGTGTGTGTATGTGAGTTTGTATCCCCAGTGCCAAATAGAGTTCCTGGCATATAATAGGGGTTTAATAAATACTTAGTGATTAATTAATTAAAATAACGAGACCACTTTTCTTTTATAGCTAGTAAATTGGCTCTAAACAACATGATGCTACAAGCCTGCTGTAGGCTTCTGAGTCATGGGGATGGAGTGGAAAGAGGGTGACAAAGGAGAAGGAGTCTATGGCTAGCCCCAAGACTGGTAGCTCCAAAGAGTGACTTATTCAGCCAGTGATTTAGGGAAAGCCAACTCCCCCTGGTAAGTGAACTCAGTAGACACTGACCTTTGCTGCTGTTTTGCTGACCACGTTATTGACCTGTCACTTTGCAGTCTGGTTCTGCTTTAGTCTTAGTCATTCTTACCCTCCTGTGATCCAACTGCCAGCTAACACCCCCTCCTCCCTCCAAAAAAAGGTGAAAAAGGAAAAAAGAAAAAGACAGAAAAACCTCTCTCTCCCTTCATATGTTTGTTTACTCACCTCCGCTTAAAGAACATAACATCCTTGAGGGCAGCAACAGTTTCATTTTTGTGTTTGTATCCTGAGCACCTAATACTGTACCTGTAGGTGCTTAATACATTTATTGATTGACTGAGTCTGTACTCTACTCCCAGTCCCATAGAATCACAAAATTGTGCTCTATTACAACCCATGCTTACAATTGGAAAAAAAAATCCTCAGACAAAGGGCATACATTAATGAAATACCCCTCCCCTTCAAAAAAATATTAATCAGAGCCAAGGTCTGGCAACATTGTTGCCAACTTGTGCAACATCAGGGTGCAAGGTGAAGCCACATGTTGAGTTGTTCTTCAGTGGCATCAGACTTTTCATGACCACATTTAGGGTTTTCTTGGCAAAGATACTTGAATGGTTTGCTCTTTCATTCTCTAGTTCATTTTACAGTTGAGAAAATGAAGGCAGACGAGATTGAGTGACTTGCCCAGGGTCACATAGCTAGTAAGTGTCTGACAGAAAGATGGATCTTCTAGACTTTGGGCCCAGCTGCTAGAAGCGACTTGTATTGTGGAGTAAATGTACCTTCTTTTTTGGTGTCGTAGTGGATAGAATGCTGGGCTGGTAGTCAGGAAGACCTAAGTTCAAATCCTACCTCAGATAGACTAGCTGGGTGACTGTAGTAAGTCTTCTCCTTTTCTTCATTCTTTGTCTTTTTCTTCTTCCCCTTCTTCTTTCTCTCTCTCCCTTTCTCCTCTTTTTCCTTCCTTCCTTCCTTCCTTCCTTCCTTCCTTCCTTCCTTCCTTCCTTCCTTCCTTCCTTCCTTCCTTCCTTCCTTCCTTCCTTCCTTCCTTCCTTCCTTCC
>NW_027187327.1:47415-58662 GCF_028583685.1 Petaurus breviceps papuanus
TCCTTCCTTCCTTCCTTCCTTCCTTCCTTCCTTCCTTCCTTCCTTCCCCTATACTCATACAGAGGAATTTACAGTAAGAAAAAGAAGGCAGAAAAGCAGGTATCTTTGGAGGAAATGATCAATATCATCCTCATTATATAAGAACTGACATTTATATTGCACTTTAAGGTTTATAAAGTATTTTACACACATTATCTTACTTTATCTCTACAAAATCCTCACAAAGTAGTAATTTACAGGTATTATCCCCATTTTACAGAGCAGGAAATTGAGACATGAACTCTGATGTTTTAGAGGTGAGATTTCTGATTTTAAATCCTATGTTCTTCCCATTATACCAAATTACCTTGTAGCCCAAAGGAGCTCAAAGTCTCCCCAAACATATCTGTCCAAAATCCTTACAAAGAAACCCTTCAGAATGCTATGGCCTCTGTGCGTCAACTAGCCACTCATTTTTGTGTGAGGTTCTGTGTTTTGTATAGGAGATACAAAGACAAAATTGAAGGGATCCCTGCCCTCATTTTCTGATTTAGCATTCAGCCAATAAAACCTTTTTAAATGCCTACTACGTGCCAGACCGCTATATTAGGTGCTGGGGCTACATTAAGAAGAAAAAGACAATTCTTGCCCTAAAGGAGCTCACAATCTAATAAGCATACAAATGTATACAAACAAGCTATATACTGAATAAATAGGAAATAATTAACAGAGAAAAAGCACTAGAATTAAGAAGCATTGTAGTAAAAACTAAAGTGGACAGGTAATATGATATAGTAGATAGAGACAATAAATTACAGATGAGTTTATAGGATTTAGAGTTGGAAGAAACCTGAGAAATCTAATACCAAGCCTCTCATTTGACAGATGTAGAAAATGAGATGAAAGGAGGTTGTTGAATTGCTGATCTGTGTCAGTGGAAGGGGTTTCCCAAACCAGAATTCCCTATGCCAGTGAAATCACAGGTCTTCCCCTCCTTCTCCACCTGAAATTAAGTCGGAATTATGAAAAGCATGAGGCGCTGTGGCATGGTTGGTAGAAGACTGATTTCAAAGTCAGGAAGAACTGAGATCAAGTCTGACCTCTGAAAGGAACTAACTTTGTGATCCTGGACAAGTCACCTAACCTCCAGGTGCTCTAGGCAGTTCTCTAAGACTGTAAGTTGATAAGGAGGTGCCAGCCTTCATTGTTAGGAATAGTTTCCTTACCTGGGAATTCCTTATACCAATGAAATCACAGGTACAGACTCTATTTCTGCCCTTAATTATGAGAAATAAAATAAGAAATTGTGTGCTATATTTATGCTTTATACCATTACATGTAATTGTATGTGATTGATTACTGTTTAATATTGTATGATCTCTGTATACTCCAGAAAGCATTTTATCATTTACTACACAGCTATATAAAGATCAGAGAGACCATAGACTTTCAGAGCTGGTCACAGACCTCAGTAATTATTTAAATTAGATTCATTTTAATCTGATTTTATATATGTAAATATATACATTTATATATGTATTTTTGGTTGTTCTTTAGTCATTTTTTTAGTCATGTCTGACTCTTTGTGATGCCATTTGGGGTTTCTTGGTAAAGATACTGAAGTGGTTTTCTATTTCCTTTTCTAGTTCATTGTACAAACTGGGTTAAGTGACTTGCCCAGGGTCACACAGCTAGTGTCTGAGATCAGATTTGAGCTCAGGAAGATGAGATTTCTTTACTACAGGCCAGGCACTCTGTCCACTGTCAACTAGATTGATCTGTCTGCACACATATACACATACATGCATGTATACAAACACATTTATATACATACACGTGTACATAAACACATAACGCAATATATGTATGTATTTTTAGTGGGCATCATTCCCTCCATCAGGAATGTTATATCACTATTTTAACGACTGTTTATTTGGATTCGACGTACGTAATTGTTCTCAATTTATAATTCCTTTTTCCAGGAAAATCTCCTGTCAGAGCATTGACTGTGTTCCATAGATCCTTTTATCTAGTATTCTGTTAGAGGAGAAAACGGCTGTTTTTATGTTATTTATATGATGATTTATGGCATCCAAAATGCTTTCTATACAGTCTTTCATTTGAACCTTGTAACAGTCATGTGAGGTAGGTGGGTTAAGTAACATTATTATTCCCATTGGAAAGATGAGGAAACCAGTACATGGCAAAGTGAGGTGGTTGACCCAAGGTCACATGGACAGTGCTGGACCTAGGACTTTTGATTGCAGACCTACCTAGTCCTTATTCCACTCATACCCCCTTCTTCTAAATAATCCAAATAATTAGAAGCATAATGAGAACTTAAATTTGGAAATTCCTGTGTACTTCTTTAAAATAAAATTGTTACTGAATCCTTTTATATTTTAACATTTTCAGATGTGGTAAATGATTCTGACTTTCTAAGGATGCTAAGGGGCTAGTGTCAGGTGGTTGGACCCACCTAAAAACAGGTGTTAAGGATTTTTAATAACCTTACCAGTGACATTCATAAATTTCTCAAGATGAAGTGGCAATTTGGGATGTAGAATTGATTGCAGAAATCAGGATATATTTGAACCATATTTTTAAGAGTTTCTATGTTCTAGACATCATCTTAAATCCTCATGATCTTATTTAGGCAGCAAAGTAGAGTGGTAGATAGAGGTGTAGAGTTGGAATCAGGAAGAACTAAGTTGAATCCTGCCCCAGACACTAGCAGTGTGACCTTGGGCAAGTCCCAAGTCTCTGTCTGCCTCAGTTTCCCTCAACTGTAAAATGGAGATAACAATAGCACCTTCCTCCTAGAGTTGTTGTGAGGGTCAAATGAGATTTTTATATATATGGAAAGCACGTAACAGTGCTTGGCACACAGTAGGTCCTTAATAAATGCTTGTTTCCTTTCCTCATGTGACTTTGGGGCAGTCATTTGGCCTCCCTGTGCCCAAGTTTCCTCTTCTAAAAAAGGGGGATAATCACAAGGTTATGATGAGAACCAGATGGCATAATATGTGTCCAGTGCATAAAAAGGCCAACAGGAATGTTAGTGATTATTATGTCAAACACACACATGAAAGGCTAAGACCCTATAAGAAACAGGTGTTTTTGTTCAGTGCTAATTATTTTAAGTTTCTTTTCAGAAGGAGAATTTGACCAGTGACCCCTAAAGAACTTTCCATTGTCTCCCTCCCTTCCTTTATATGGGGTTTTGTACATGTGTGTTTCCTTTTGAGAAGGGAAATGGCAACTCTTTTTCTTCATTTTTCCTATTTTAAAATGCCAGGTATGCTGAGGCTGGCATATCCTCATGAATTTGATTGTATCTTGTGGGGATATCATTGTCCAACAGAGAATGTTATAAAGCTTAAATTTAAATTTGTACATTTGGCCCCAGGCTTTCTCAAGACATAAATATTTAATAAGGATACTTTATCTATTCAAAGGGTTTAGTCTACTCCAAGGTTTCTGTGAGATTTTACCAGGCTAATTTCTATGGTATAATTTTTCATTTAGCAGGCTCTAGTTTCCAGTAATAATTATTTAAACTTACACAGACCCATGATAGTGCTTATCCAATCACTGCCCAAGTGCTTTTAATCTTTTTGTTGTATAACTACTGTTATCATATCAAATGAGATATTTATAAAGCATTTAACATAGGGCACGTAGTAGGTACTCAATAAATTAAATGCTTGTTGCCTTATCCACCCCTAACCCTCCTGTGTCTAAGAGCAGCAGCATCTCAATTCTTGACAGTAGAGCTGTTCTAGGATAGAATAAGGACATTTGGGTGGCACAGTGGATAGAGTGCAGGGTCTGGAGCCAGGAAGACTCCACTTCATGAGTTCAAATCCTGTCTCAGATACTTACTGGCTGTGTGAACCTGGGCCAATCACTTAACCCTGTTTAACTCAGTTCCTCATCCGTAGAATGAGCTGGAGAAGGAAATGGCAAAGCTCTCCAGTATCTTTGCCAAGAAAATTCCAAATAGGGTCACAGTCAGTCACGACTGAAAAACGACTCGACAACAAAAAGGATGATACCTTAGGAGGGTGAGACTTCTCTTGTCATGAGGGATGTTCAAGCTAAGGATGGTTGGCTGCTTGTTGGGGATGGTGTATAGCAGAGGGGCTAAGCAGCCCAAAGTGGGACCAGAACCAGATTAAAATATAACTCAAATGTAATTAGAGAATATCTCACAGTATAAATATAAATCCAATAGAACATCAGTAATCTTTATATGTGGTTTAGTGGCCCCATTTCTATTTGAGTTTGACACCCCTGGTGGAGAGGGACTCTTGTTCAGTATGGCACAAATGAGGTGACCTTTTAAGTTCTTTCTAATTGAGTGTCAGCGTTTTGATAATGAGCGTTTTTAACCATGCAGGAGGGGGTTATCAGGAAATTTACTGCTGTAGAACATCTACCTCTCTGGTGACAATATAACTAAGATATGACTGTATTCAGAAATAAACCCAGCAAAGATATATAGGAGGCCACTTAGTCCCCCAGCCCAGTTGTTAAACGTTTACCAGCACCCCCATATTATTTTGTAAGCATTGCTTCAGCTTGGCAGGAAGCTCCATAGGAGTGCCATAAAAAGTTCAAGGAATGAAGTCATAATTAGACTATAAGCTAATAATAATAATAAGAAGAAGACTGGCATTTATGCCATTCTTTAAGATTTGCAAAGTCCTTTACATACATTATCTCATTCGAACTTTACAACACCCCCGTCTCTAAAGTTTGGAGCTATAAGGTCTAAATCTTAACCTGATAGCCCAAGTAAATTGGTAGAATTGATCAGCCCTAAAGAAGTTTTTATCGTAATCTTAAAAAATTATTTAATGCAAATTTTTTATATCGCTATTATTTTTCAATGCCCTGATCCCTCAAAAGACCTTCTCTTATAATAAATACAATTTAAAAAATTGGGCCCATTGACCATTTCTGACAGCATACACTTTATTCTGCACTAATCTTTTAAAAGATTAAAAAAAAGGGGGGGGGTGGCTAGGTGGCACACTGGCCCTAGAGTCAGGAGGATCTGAGTTCAAATGTGGTCTTAGACACTTGACACTTACTGTGTGACCTTGGGCAAGTCACATACCCCCAAATGCCTTGTTTTCTGCCCTCCAAAAAAAAAAAAGAATGAGAACAGGGAAGTATATTTTGTCATCAGCCCTTTTGGGTAAAGATTATCCGACTTCCGATATCTTTTAGTGTTTTTCCGCCTTTGTATTATTTTGGTCATTGGTTTTAACGTTTCCCTGCATTGGTTCATACAACTCTTCTCACATTTCTCTGTATTATTGATATTCATCATTTCTTGTAGCACTCAAATATAGCAATCAACATTACTTAAAAATAAATCAGTAAGCAAATAAATAAATGTGACTGGCTGGCCTCAGGAAGCTACCAAATACACTCAAAAATGATATGTCAGCTTCCCATTTTAGGAATTACCTTTTCTGCTGCCACCTACATTCATAGGATTGTAGATTTAGAGATGGAAGGAACCTTGGGGGCTGCTGAATCTAACCCCTTCACTTTGCAGATGAAGAAACTGAAGCACAGAGAGGTTAAACGACTTCCCTACAGTCACGCAGCCTGTAGGTACCTGAGGTGGGATTTGAACCCAGGTTTTCCTGACTCAAAGTTCAGTGCCCTTTCTACTATTACACTTCATTTTGGGATGATTTTAGAATTTTTTTTTTGTTGAAATTTTGGAACTTTGGAATTGGTTGCATGACATGGGAAACTGGCAAAAGACCTGCCAGCATGGTGTACCTGCATCAAAGGAGCAAAACAGAATTGCAGAATTGTAGTAGCTCAAAAGAAATGTAAGATGTTCAAATTTAGAGACATCTCCACCCGGAATGTTCACTTGGACTGTTTTTGCCTGACCTTCTGAGCTTGTACTAGTCTAGATCAGCCACTGTACCTTGATATACTGTACCTTGAGTCCAACATAGTGATGTCATTTTAGTCCTCTTAGAGAATGAAGGACAGTAGTCAACGAACACGTCACTTTATTAATCTTTTCTTCAGTTGATGAGAATTTACCTTGCTTCTACTTTCTTGGTGCCACAAAAAGTTCTGCTATAAGTATTTAGTTATATATGGTTTACCTCTGATTGTCTTTGAGTTATATATGTAGTAGTGATATTTCTGGGTCATTCATTCAGTCCACAAGCCTTTATTGAGTGCCCACTATGTACTAGGGTAAAATAGTCCCAACTCTCATAGAGCTTAATGTACTTGTGATCATCTCTTCTAAGCAGTCATCTGAAAACCTCCCATCAGTCACCTGAAGCACACTGTCTTGCTTGGACAGTTTTAGGTTAGTGACTCTCTGGACTCTAGGTGTATTTTCTGACCTTTAGATTTCAGTATGAGAGGCAGCATGCCATAGTGAAGCCAGTGAAGCCATCGGTGTGAAGCCAGTGAGACATAAGTTCTAACCTTTTTCATATATTAACTGTGTGATCCTGGGCAAGTTACTTAATCTCTGAGTGTTCTAAATAGCAAAGAAAGTTGCCTACCTGCATTGATAGTTTCCTTGCTAGGAGGTCCTCACAGCAGTGGAAGCAGTTTGAAGTCCCTGTCTCTATCAATTTCAGTAAGGTAATTTAATTATCTAGAAAACCCAGCGGAGGATCTGGAATGTTCTTTAGTATTCTTCTGCAGTTCTGCCATTGTGTCATCTTGGGTATATTTATTTCTTACAATCCCTAGTGCCTTTGCTTTCCCCTCTGTAAGCTGGGTATTTAAAAATGCATGCCATATGGCCAACTCACTGTGAAGATACAAGGCTTAGTTAGATAATGTCCATGATTCAGGAAGCTGAACAGAGTGTAATTTCTTCTTTCTTTTTCTGTTGAAAGTGTAAATGCGTATCTTTTGTTCAAAAATGAAAAGAAATAATGGAAAAGAAAATATAAATCTGTCCTTTCATGATTAAAAAAATGATGTTTCCTTCCTCTGTCCCTTTCATTACTATTTATACTAGTGGAAGGGTTTAAAAATAATTTGTGTTTGTTTTTTGTTTGTTTTGTTTTCTCTTCTGGTGCAACTTCTGTGATCTCTATAGATTAGCTCAGGAAAAAGAATGAAAAGACATTTCTTTAAAAGAGTTTATCTTTCCATATAATTTCAAACTCATATGGGTTGATTTTGTATCCTGTGAAAAAGATGAGGAGAGTGTGAAGAGAAGGCTAGAACTCCTTTCTTTTTTTCATGTGCCCCTTCTCCTACAAACCTTCTATCTTTTTGAGTCACCTTGACTCAGTAGCTTGAAGCTGCCTTTTGGTAATGGCAATACCAGTTTGAGACCCCATCCTAGAAGTTAGAAGAAAGTGAGACTAGCCAAGGAGATGGAAGAAATGGTACCCTCTGAAATGTAGTAATCAACATTACTTAAAACTAAATACGTAAGCAAGTAAATAAGTGGATAAATAAGCAAGGCTGGCTGAAATCAGGGAGCTACTGAATGCACTCAGATGTGATGTGCCAACTTCTCATTTAAGAATTACCTTTTCTACTGCCATATCCCACAGTAAATGCATGCTTAGCTTCTTTTTATGAAGTGGTTACAAGCCCTGAGCTAGATTAATCACAGGCACACAATCCTTATGAGTGTCCTGGGGATATTTTCTATTGGTAGCTGTTTTTGCTATTTAAAGGTGATGCTTGAAATGGACCTAGATGTTATCTGCAAAGATTTTTATATTACAATATTGCCAAGACTTTGCCGGGTGCTGACTAGTCTAGCTTTCCCTGCTAAAGTTGTGTGCTAATTTGTCCCACTCCCACATAAATTTCTATGTTAGATTTGGAACTCTTAACCCATTAAACCAGGGGAAATAAAGTAAAAATCCTTAATGTTCCATTCACTGCAAGATTTTCAGGTGGGCCAGCCCATGCCTTAAGGGTGGAGAGGTGCATGGTGGGCGTGAGCAGGCTGTAGCATATCCACAAGGGAAAGAGCAGTAAGAAATAAAGGACATCATCAAGGAACTGTTTGATAGGAAGAGAAGTGGGATCAGTTACATAATATGTCCCAAAAGAGAGATGACAGATACATCTCCAGAATGCTTCACTCGATTACTGACTTGATGTCAGGAGAAAGCAAGGAAAAGTGAACTTTCTGTGGGGAAATATAGAGAGAATGTAGACTAGGGATGGTTGGGTTGTGATATGCATTGTTGGGGGGGAAATTCTGAATCGAGGGGATCACAGATCCATTTGAATATCGTTTCATCCCATCCTGCAGGATTTCAGCTGGGCTCCTCCAAGGCTAAGCTTTCTCAGCCAGTGAAGGAGTCATAGTGATGAAAGGTCTTCATGTCAGTCATTTTCTGATACCTCACCCTGGCGTGGAAATGAATACAGATTCTCAAAGGTTTTGTTTTTTTCCCAGCTGGAGCTCAAGCTCTGGAAGATTCTTCCAAGCTTTGGGGTATGGCATGATTCCAGCAAGAGACTTCATGTCTCCCTGAAAACCAGTCTAGTGTGGAGATGGGCCCTTATTTTTTTACCTTTGTAATTCATAAAAAAGTCTATTAAAGTGTGGAGGGCTGAAATACCCACAACAGTGAAATCAGTGTTACAGTATTTGCATTATCCCGTGCTCCAGAGGATAGAATGTCTATTTACTTGGCTACTTTGAAAAAATCCATGATTTCATCATTTTGAGAATTGCAGGGTAAATAGGGTATGAAAAATAAAAGATTATAAGGAGATCCTTGTAGGAAAGTTAATTCTGAAGTTCATAGACTTGCTATACTTCGTAACCAAAATTGTTATGTTTTCATAACTGAGATGCTATGTTAATGTGTTTCTTTACTAAATATGTAGTTTTTCTTTCTTTTTTTCTTTTTCCTCTGGCTTCTCTGGCTACCTTCAAGTGTCAGTCTGAGTCCTTTCTTCTTCAAGAAACCTTTCTTAGTAGTCCTCAATTTCAGTGCCTTCTCTCTGAGATTATCTCCAATTTATCCTTTATATAGCTTATTTATATGTAGTTTGTTGCTCAATTGTTTTTCAGTCATGTCCAACTCTTTGTGACCCCATTTTGGGTTTTCTTGGCAAAGATACTGGGTTGTTTGACATTTCCTTCTCTAGCTCATTGTACAGATGAGGAAACTGAGGCAAATAGGGTTAAGGGACTTGCCCAGGGTCACACTGCTAGTAAGTGTCAGAGGCCAGATTAATCTTCCACACTGCAAACCTGTCATTCTATCCAGTGTGCCACCTAGCTGTCCCTGGGCACTGTGTTAAGTATTTTACAGACATCTAATTTGATCCTCACAATACCACTATGTGATAGGTGCTGCTATTATCCCCATTTTACAGTTGAAGAAATTGAGGCAGGCAGAAGTTAAGTGACTTACCCAAGGTTACACAGCTAGTAAGTAAAAAAAAAATGTCTCACAAGTTTATGTGGTCAAGAAAATCCATCCCCTGTTGGTTGCCAACACTTGGGTAACAAGCTTAGCAAACTAGTTTTCAGACCAAGGTGCATTGTTATGGTGATAAATCAGAATGAGACTTAGGTGAAAAGATCACATATTGTTTATATAGTGTCTGGACTTGTTTTGGTGGGATTTATAATCTCTCGTGGAGTGTTTTTGAGAGAATGAAATACTTATACAGTGCATGGTAACCTCAGCGTATTATGTAAATACCAATGTGGCCCATTGGCACTCCACCCCTCCCCCCCACTAGATTTGGAAATGGAGAAGCTGCGTTTGAATCCTGGCTGTGTCAGTAATTACTTGTATGACCTTAGACAAGTCACTACATATCTGAGTGCTTAGTTTCCTTCTTTGTAAAATGACATTCTTGTTTAAATAATCTGCAAGATCTCTGTAGCTCTGAATCTCTGATCTTATAATACTAAATCATATTTATAAT
Organism: Petaurus breviceps papuanus; assembly: GCF_028583685.1. Classification (NCBI taxonomy): domain Eukaryota; kingdom Metazoa; phylum Chordata; class Mammalia; order Diprotodontia; family Petauridae; genus Petaurus; species Petaurus breviceps. Next base: position 57,325 of record NW_027187327.1, read on the forward strand.
AACAAAGAGATCTTATTATTTATCTTTTCTAGGAGGGTCTGGGTTTGAATTCTGGCTCTGCCATTTACTCCTTCTATGACCTCATTTTTTCCCGGGCTTTAGTTTTTTCATCCATAAAATGAGGAGATTGGATAAAACTATGAGTCTTTTCTTTGTTACTTAGGGTCTTCTTAACCTTCTACAGCAGCCTCTCTGGTACTCAGTTTTGTCATTTGTAAAATGAAGGGGTTGGATTAGGTCTCTTTCAGTTATAAATTTGAATATTTGTACTTTGCCATTTATCACCTGTGTGACAGTTTCCAGCTCAGTTTTTGATCTTGTAATTCTTTATGGTGGACTGAACTATAAACAATGATTTCAAGTTGCACTTTTAGTCTTTAGGTTAAAAAAAAAAAAGAAACAAAGCAAAAAAACAACCCACTGGAAATCTTCAAAGACTACTTGTCAGGTACATGGAGGAATTTTTTTTCAGGAATTGGGACTAGGTGGCTAGTGATGTCTCTACCACCCTTGAGATTCTATGTCTTTGTTGTGGCTTCATTGTTTTTTATTTCACAGTCAAAGGGATCCTGTTGACATGCCCCCAAATTCATTATTTCCTGCTGGTGTAGCATAAAGAGACTGTCAGAGAAGGTTGGATGGAATGCTTGAGTTCACACCCTTGCACCCCAGATGCTTACTGGAATTTACCTTTTCAAGTTCCTTCTATATCCTCCTTCTTTGATCTCTTGGCCCCAGTGATTTGGGTGCTTCTTTTGCAAACAAGAAGGCCCCAGGTGCATTACCACCATTTTGCATTTTCTGTGCAAATATTTCATTCTTCCTTGCCACCCCCTTACTTAGCTCAGAAGCTGAGAATTGATTGTATTTTTAGAAGCTAGAAATTTTAAGTTTTATGAAATGTTATATATAACTTGAGATGGGGGGGAATGAGAACTAGAAAACAATAAACAAAGAAAGCAATAAAGCATAGAAAGCAATATATTTGGTCATTTTTACCCAGAAGTAAGACTTCATGCCTGGAAGACACAAGGCTAAATAATGTTGTTTTTGTTGCATTAACCTAGAGCAATAATATGATAAAAGTGGATTATAAGAGATCACAAAGAACAGTTATAACATTAGAAGCAGCCAGCAGGAATAGTTTGGTGAGTAATCACTCTTACAGATTTCTGTTAAGAAACTCTAGATAGATGTCCTCCATTGGGGTCCTGAAGGTTAAATGTATACAGGCACCAAATTTGTAAAGAGAGAGAGAGGGAGAGGAGAGGAGAGGAGAGGAAGGGAGGAGGGTGGAGAGAGAGAGAGAGAGAGAGAGAGGGAGAGAGAGAGAGAGAG
>NW_027187327.1:58762-128116 GCF_028583685.1 Petaurus breviceps papuanus
AGAGAGACAGAGAGAGACAGAGACAGAGAGAGAGAGAGAGAGAGAGAGAGAGAGAGAGAGAGAGAGAGAGAGAGAGAGAGAGAGAGAGAGAGAGAGAGAGAGAGAGAGAGAGAGAGAGAGAGAGAGAGAGAGAGAGAAAGAGCTCTTTCTGGCTTGTGATCATATAAAATCAAATGTAGAAAGCACCTAAGACACTTACCAGCTGTGTAACCCTAGGCAAGTCACTTAAACTGTCTACCTCAGTTTCTTCATATGTAGAAAAGAGATAGTGATAGCATCTACGTTATAAAATTCTTATGAGGATCAAAACTGAGATAATATTTGTAAAATGCTTAGTACATACCTGACACATAGTAAGTGCTCAGTAAGAGTTTGTTTCCTTCCCCTTCCCAAACCTTAAAGCACTATGTAAGTGTTATTATTATTTTAAGCTTTCCTCAGACTTTATATATATATATATATATATATATATATAAAATCTGCATCACACTTTCACCTGTCTATCATAGACATAGTGCCTTAGAATAATTGTCTAGTTGTTTTATATTTTTAATTCAATTAATATGCAATCATATAAAAACTTTTAGCTACACACACACACACACACACACACAGAGTCATCACTACTCATAGACCCAAGAGTATAGTAGGCGATGCTATTGGGAATACAAGTATAGAATAAGGCTTGGCCCATACTTTTAGGAAATTTACAATCTCATTAGGGGGATCAGGTGTGAAGCTCAGAAAGCAACTTTAAAGGCAACCTGGCATTAGAGATAAGATGTGGGTTCAAATCCTGCCTCAGTTAAGTGTTACCCATCGTGCCAGACAAGTTAAATTCCTTGAGCCTCATTTTCTTCATCTGTAAAATGGGAATAATTGCACCTGCTATACCTACCTCACAGGGTCAATTGCTATGAGGATCACATGAGATAATATTTAAAGTACTTTGTAAATGTAAAAGCATTATATCAGCAATTATAATTATAATCATTACTACTAAATATCAAAATGAGTAATCCTGTTTGACAGCTAAATTTCAGCTTCCTCAAGACAGAAACCATATTCTCTGTGTTTTTGGTTTCATAGTACCTAACACAGGACATTTAATAGGGGCTAAGTAAATGCTTTGAAATTTTAAAATAAGGTCAGCTAGATGGCACAGTGAATAGAATGTCAGGCCTGGAGTCAGGAAAATCTAGGTTCAAATCTGGTCTCAAATGCTTACTAGCTATATGACCCTGGGCAAGTCACTTAACCCTGTTTGCCCTAGTTTACTCATCTATAAAATGTATTGGAGAAAGAAATGGCAATCCACTTTAGTATCTTTGCCAAGAAAACCCAAAAGGGTTCACAAAGAGTCAGATATGACTGAAAATGACTAAGCCACAAAAATAAATGCTTTGCAAACTGAACTGAATTGCAGGGAACAAGTGAAATAGATATTTTTTTCTACTTGACCAGCATATCTTGTAACTTGCCTGCCCAATCCATTAGTGTCACTCATGAATGAATGTCTTTCCAAGGCTTCTGTTAAGTATTAGATGTTTTAGATTTGGTATGATATGGGTCAAGTTATTGTGCCATGGATCTAAAGAGGGAGTTCAACTTAGTTTAGGTCAGTGATTGTCAGTCCCTTTACATTTCCCATATTCCTATATTCCACTCTAAAAATGACAGAATTTCTGGCATTTCAAAAGTATCTGTAACAACTTTCTTTCCCCTTTCCCCACCTTGGTATGTAGCAAAAATGGTCCAGATTCACCACAGCACCATGGTGGGAAGAAAAACTGTTAATGGAACAGACTCTTGGATTTGCGTGGGAAGACCCAGTTCAGACATTGACTACTGTGATGTATAAAAAGTTTAAGGGATGTAGCTTCTGGGTAATTAATCATTTTGTTAATCATGCAAGCAGATAATAAAAGGGTTCAGTAGCACTCTTGAATGCCAAAGACCCTTCATATAAACCACTAAACACTTATATGCCTTTGGACTATTGGGTGTTCCTGAGGACCCGCAGTCAACTCTGGTTATCAATGAGAAGAATGAATGGATGGACCTATTCTAATGAGGGGCGGGTGGGAGGTAGGGGTGGGGATGATGAGACACAGATCACTTTCCTCCCAGACCAGCTCCAGCCTTGGGCAATCTAGACAAAGAATCTGTCTAAACTCCTATGGGGTGAATGGAACACAATGGGGCAGAATTCACTTTAGATTAAATTCTTGGTTAGATTCTCTAGTTGGGTTGGGGAGAATTAATCTTTAACCTTATCTCCTAATGAAGAAGGGGAAAAAATCCTGCAATCTCCCCAACATTTGGTTATTTAATAATCATTTCTCTCACTACCATTGTTACTTTGGGCAAATAACTTCACCCTCACCCCTGCCTCAGTTTTCTCATCTGTAAATTAAGATGCTGGAAAAAATGATATCTCTGAGCTCCTTTATAGCTTCAAATCTAAGCTTCCATGATCTCATGATAAAGAAGGGTGTTAAGGATGAGGTCCTAATAGAAAGGAGTGGTCATATGAGTTGACAACATATTGAGATACAACTCAGGTACAACTAAAAATCAACCAATCAACTAACAAGCATTATTAGCATCTAACCATGTTCTAGGTGCTAGAGATTCAAAATAAAAAATCCCTGACCTCAAGGAGCATTCATTCTATCCAAGAATATGCACATATGTAGATATATAATAAGTGCAACGTAAATACAAGGTAATTTTAGGGAGAAGGAATTGGTAACTGTGACAGTCAGGAAAGGCCTCATGTAGGGTGGCATTTGACCTGAGCCTTGAAGGAGGTTAGGAGATTCTAAGAGGTGATAGTCAATGAGGAGGAAATGCAGGCCAGGTACCGTGGACAGGCTATACAAAGGAAATAAAATGTCATTTGTGAGGATTAGTTTGGGTCAGTTTGGTTAGATTGTAGAGTGCATGAAAGGAATGTGTGATTAAGCTTTAAAAGACATATGAGGCTAGAGCCAGTTGTTGAAAGGCTTTCAGTGCCCAATACAGTAGTTTATATTTGAGCCTTGTTGTATTTGTCCTTTGTTCTTGAAGAATGACATCAGGGAAATGATGACATGATTTGCAGTTGACTTTGATTTGAGTGAGGGAGGGCTGTGCAAGGTCACCAACCTCACTTTTTCCTCCAGAGCCATCTGGGTCCAGTGGCCAGATATTCATCAGGGTGACTGGAGATGGCCCAAGATGCAATGACCTGGCCTTTTAGGTCTTTTCAGGTTCTTACTTTGAGTGACGTAATGTCCATTCAGTGAATAGGCCATATTTGATCCTAAAGGCAGTGGAGAGGTACTGGTAGTTGCTGAGGTGGGGAATGATATGTCAGGACATTTACTTTAGAAAAGAAAGGTAGGAAAAGGACCTATATGTACAAAAATATTAATAGAAGCTCTTTTTGTGGTGGCAAAGAATTAGAAATTGAGGGAATGCCCATCAATTGAGGAATGGCTGAATCAATTGGGGGACAAGTTGTAGTATGTGATTGTGATGGGATACTACTGTGGTTTAAGGAATGACCATGGGTTGGGGGGGGGTTCAGAAAAACCTGAGCATACTTAAGTAAACAGATGCAAAGTGAAATGAGCAGAACCAGGAGAACATTGTACAAAGTAACAGCAATATTGTGCTATGATCAACTGTGAATGACTTAGCTATTCTTAGCAATTTAATGATCCCAAACGGTTCTGAAGGACTTGTCACAAAAAATTGTCCACATCCAGAGAAAGAACTGATGGCATCTTAATGCAGATTGGAGGATACTTTTTTGGTCTGAGTATTCTTTTGCACCATGGCTAATATAGAAATGTTTTACATGACTACATATGGATAATCCTATGTCAAATTGCTTGCTTTCTCAAGGAAAAGAGGAGAAGTAGGGAGGGAGGGAGAGAATTTGGAACTCAAAATTTAAAAACCCAAAATGTTAAGCTTTTTGTTTATGTGTAATTGTGAAAAAGATTAAAATAAAAATTAAAAGTAAAGAAAAAATAAAAGGCAGTAGATGATAAGGGTTGACCAGAGAAGAGGTAATAATGAAAAAACAAACTTCTTTTAATATTGAAGCTCAACACCTTCTTAGAACTCACCTGTTGCCTCTAGTTTGAGAAGCAAATGATATAATACATACAATTCTATTAATTTGGTGTAATTGCTAGTTGGGAAAGTTATAAATAAATGGTGTTATAACCCATGGGTATCCAGTGAATAAGATCTTGTAATGGATTTCATCTTAGTGCCTCTACATTTTTGACTTTCCACCAGTCTTTGCTTCTACCAATCCAGTCAGCATTTATTTGTGTGTATGTGTATGTGTATGTGTGTGTGCGTGTGTGTGTGTGTGTATATGTGTGTGAGACAGTTGGAATTAAGTTACTTGCCCAGGGTCACACAGTAAGTGTCAATTGTTGGAGGCTGAATTTGAACTCAGGTCCTCCTGATTCTAGGGTCAGTGCTCTATCCATTGTGCTACCTAACTGCCCCCCCCCTCCTTCCAGCATTTATTGAGCACCTACTATGTGCCAGAGGACTGGGAATACAAAGACATAACAAGTCCTTGCTCTCAAAGAGTATACATTCACATTTTGCACATTAAAACAAACAAACAAAAACCCTTAAGCTATATTGGGAAGACCTTTGTGGACTAATACCAAAGGAAGTAAGCAGAAGCAGAAAAAGATACTCACAGTGACTCCCACTTCAGAAATGGAAAGAATAAAAACAAAAACTGAATGCTGTGGAATTATAATGACTCCACTTGGCTACAAATAAGGAATGAGAAAATGCACTTCCTTTCCTTCTTTGCAGAGTTGAGGGACTAAAGGTACACATCTTCTCCATTAGAACATAAGCTCCTTGCAAACTTGTTTTTTGTAACTTGTATGACTAGTGAATACTATATCCTTTTGATGAATTGATTGAATTGTATTATGTTTACTTTTCTCTATTATTTGCTCCAGTGGATAGCTGGGGGGGAAGTGGTGATTTATTTGGAAATGAAAAATTTTAAAAACAAAAGATATCAATGAAACCTTTTTTAAAAAATAGCTTGTGACTTGACCAAGGTTATAGGTATGATGGCCATATTTTTCAAACTCATAACACATGGTCTGATAAAGGATATTTCATTCTTTGTAAAGCCTTAGTAAAAGAACACTTATTTTCTTGAGATTGGTATTCCTTTGGAAAATCTAGGACGTGAGTAGGTGTTAGGCTAGCTGGAATTAAGAAAGTCAATTATTGAATGCTACTTCTACCCATTAAATCCAAAAAGAGACAACATGATCTATTACAAAATCACTGGACGCCGTATCCGGCACTTAGTAAATGCTTATTGATTGGCTAGACAGATAGTCAAGGTTTGAGTTCTAGTCCAGGCCCTTTTATTAATTAGCAGCACGATCTCAGTCAAGTTACTCAAATACAGTTTCTTTGCCTTTAGAGTGGGGGGTAGGGCAGGGTATTTGGGCTAAATGATCTGTGAGCTTTACTGCAGCCCTGAAAGTCTGTGATTCTAGGTTTTATTTGGTGCAGGGGTTATTATTTGTACATACAGTTTAGTTTTTCAAAAGTTTCTCCTTCAGCATTTCAGTGAACTGATACAGCAAAGGGAAAAAGAAGACCAAAGCATTTCAGAACTGTTCAGAACAGAACTCAGACATTGAGTTCAATGTCTCAGCACTCTAGAGATGCAATATTCCTTCCCTTTTGCCTCTAACTCTAGTTTTGAAGTCTCTAATTGGATTCTTTGTGTCCCAATTGCGGAATCCTTTTGTGCGGTTACAGGTAAAACATTATGCTTCTTTCATAGGAAAAAAGGCTAATTTTATATCATTATCATTGTACTGAATCTGTGACCTAAGCCTTAGAGAGAGAGAGTGTGTGTGTGTGTGTGTGTGTGTGTGTGCATGTGCGCGTACACTTTCCAGTTTAATAGCCCAAGGAAGAAGGCTGTCCCAGGAGAGCCAGGGCCATGGCATAACAATTTACTCATTGTACAATTGTCCTTCAATGCTTGAGTGGAAAAGGAAAAATAGAAAATAAGAATGACTGTGGAAGGGAAGAGCTTAGCAGGGCTACTGAGCCCGAAGGTCATTAATGACACTAAAAGGAATAAAGATAATAAAGTAGATACAGAAAATCCTTTTTAAAAAAAATGATGCATTTTTGTTGCATTGTGGTACAGGGTAAAAAATAGTTGCAAAACAGTGAATCATAAACTTTGAATGGGAAAGCTAGATGGAATAAAAGGGGTAGTTAAAGAAAAAAAATGCCAGGAGGGTAGAAATCTTCTGAACACAGTGGAGGAGGTGGAGGATGAATAACTTGGTTTTGGAAACTGAAGAATGGATTCCAGCCCTTATCAGAATGTCAGAGCAAGGAAGAAAAAAAATGTAGGGCAATGAGAGCAGGTAGTTAGACTAGAAACATCATTTCTCGGAGACATTTTGCCTGTCTTGAGGAAAGGAGAGGGTTGCTCTAATGAATCCAAGCATCTGGGTTTTCAGAGTTAGAAGATTAATTGGAGAAATGGATTGGGAAGAGAATAGTTTTGAGAAGAAGGGGGAGGGAGAGGAGGAGAAGAGGAAGAAGCAGAAAGGATTAAGAAAAATGTTTTAGATGTCACCTTTATGGACTTTTTCTTTGTTCTGCAGGTTGTTGAAAAAGTTAGATAATTACTAATACGAATTCAGCTCTGTAAATATATACCTAACAGCTGCTTGATGCAAAGCATTGTGCTGTATCCAGTTGGTACCGCAGGGAATGCAGGACATGCTCTCTGCCCTCAGAGTGCTAATGTTTTATCAACAAACATTTATTAAATACCTACTATGTGCTAGGCACTGGGCATAACAAAGACAAAAATGTGCAGCTTATTTTAACAGAACTAAGATAAACATAGTCATCAATTCAACAAATATTTATTAAGTGCCTACTTACGTTCCTGGCATTATACTAAAGACCGGGCATACAAATGGATAAAATGAAACTATCCCTGCATGCAGGGAGCTTATGTTCTAATGGGGAAACATATATATATATATATATATATGTATATATATATATATATATATACATACACCCACACACACACAAATAAATATGAACATGAATAAATTCACATGTATGCGAAATATATTTGGGAGGTGGGGGGTGAACTAGCAGTTGAGGGGCCCAGGAAAAGTTGCATGCAGAAGATAGTACTTGGACTTTATCTTTTTTTTTTTTTTTTATAAGCAATTGGGGTTAAGTAACTTGCTCAAGGTTACACGGTCAGTTATTATTTCTGGGTGTGGTGCTGAGTATCTGAGCCCGGATTTGATCCAGGTCATCCCGACACTGGAGCCGATGCTCTTACTCGCTGAGCCACCTGGCCGCCCCGATTGGACTTTATCTTAAAGGAAAAAATATAAGGAGGAAATGCATTTCAAATATATGGTTAAAACAAACAAACAAAAGCAAAATCAAAAAATGGAAGGAGGGTCATAGAGAGTTTAGTAATAGAAACTAAGGATAACACTTCATTAAGAGTCTGGCCCTTTTGCTGGGCTCGGATTTTGATTGGTGGGAACCTGGGTCTAGGGAAAGATCGTCATGGGGAGGGAAAAGGATTCCAGACAACAGATAGAAATTATATGAGCAGAGGCAGGGAAGCTGTGTGTGTGTGTGTGTGTGTGAGATCAGAGGATGGTTAGTAAAATGGAATTTGGGTGTGTGGGTGGGGTTAGGATCAATTCAGTTGAATTGTGGAAGATCAAGAATGCCATGCTAAAGAGTTTGATTTTTAGCTTATAGGTACTGAAGAATTTTTCAAGGCTTTTTAGCAGAGGGAGTGACATTTGATTTGTATGCATCCACCATGGCACAATACATGTTTCCACACTTATCTTTTAGCATATGATCAGGGATGATGGTGACAAGGGACAGTGATGTTGAAAAATGCTTACCTTCAAGTGTCTTTCTTTAGTCTCCTTTCATGAATGGTTTTTAGGAGTCTGGCTATATTAATGTACACATTTGGACAAGTAAAATATACCTTCTCATGTGGGCCAAATGTGTGACTTAAGATTGTTTTGTTGAGAGGGATTATAATTTAGAGTTTATACCCATGCTTTGTTTAAGCTTTTAACAAAAAATTTAATTTTAAAAAGTTTAATTCTGGCTCTCAATGTCCCTCAAGAGAGTGTGGCATTAGAAGAACTAAGACAACCAATTGGTTGTTGTTGTTGAGTTATGTCCAATTCTTTGTGACCCCATGGACCCTAGCTAGCAGTCCATAGGGTTTTCTTTGCAAAGATATCTAGAGTTGTTTGCCATTTCTTTCTCCAGTGGATCCTTTTGTGCAACAGTCAGAGATTAAGTGACTTGCTTAGGTTCACACAGCCAGGAAATGGCTGAGGCTGAATTTGAACTGAGGTCTTCCTGACTTCAGGCTCAGTGCTCTATCCACTGAGCTACCTGCTGCCTCCCAGCCTAGTGGTACCCTTTGAGAAGGTTGACTTGGAGGCAGGAAGACCTGACTCTGAATCCCCCTTCAGACATTTAATGAATTATATGACCTTAGGCAAACCAGCCTTTTCAGTGTTGGTTTTCCCATCTGTAAAATGGGGATGATAACATCTGTAGCGATTACCTCCATTGGGTTGTTATGAAAATGAGCTAAGGTATGTAAATTTCTCTGCGAACCTGAGGAGGGGAGGGAAAGAACCTGGATCTGTGATTTCATTCATAGAGGGAATTCCTAGAAAGGGAAAACTCCCTTTGCCAATGCAGATCAGAACTTTTTATGCAACTTATGGAACAGAGTTGCCTGGGGGCACTGATGAGAGACTGAGTGCTTGGAGTGAGTAGTACTTTTGTGTGTCAGAGGTTGGACTAGACCCCAGACCTTCCTGCCTCTGAGGGGCTCTCTGCCACTACACCATGCTGACTCATGAAAAATTTAATGTGTTCTCTATATGTCAGCTATTATTTACTATCATTATCTCAAAGTCTTGTGTTATTGGGATTTGGAAATAAAAGTATTTTTCTCTTTTATTTTGTATTCTTTCACTAAGTGGTTTTCAGATGAACTGTGTTTTATAAGCCACGAGATAATTTACTTTTTGTCCATCTCCTACATTCAGACTTGTGGGTGTCATCATGCAGAAAGAGGAATGAGTAGGGAGCACCAAATTGGTCAATGATCAAGTCTTACACCACAATGATAAATGAATAGATAGTGTCACAAAATCCATTTGTGCTCCTTCTGATTTTTTTTTTTTGCCAAATGTTCTTGCTGTGACCTACTTCTATGGATGTGAAAAATGATTTTGCCATCCTTCTGTGACATTATGGCTGTAGTAAACTGTTCCTAAGTCTCTTGGTGTAGGTGGCATTACTGGAATAAGCATTAATTATTTTCAGACTGCTGATGCATCACCTCTGCGGGGTCTATATTTGTCTTCCAAGTGTGCATCATTGCTCTCTAATTATAGGTGATCTTGTGGGATTAGATTTTTCTGAGTTAAACAAACCAGGGTGACATGCGATATACATTGAAGGGTACAATTGAAGACTGTAAGTGAACCATGGTCCTCATCAGATCTGAACTGTGCCTCAGTGGTGTTTCTTATAGGTGTTTCTCTTATTGCTGCCACCTGCTTTCACTCTTGTATATTAAAACTAGATCTACAGAAGGTACTTTACCAACTAATATTTGAGCTTGAAAATTTTTGCTGGGAGCTATCTGTGTGCTTTTGTGATTCTGTCAACATTATTTCACTTATGTCTTTTTCCAAAGAAATGATAAGTCACAAATAAAACGTGCATTGTTGGAGGAGCTGTGGGAAGTCAGGCACACATTTTGTTGGTGGAATTGGAAATGCATCCAGTCCTTCTGGAAAACAGTTTGAAGTTATGTGGGAAAAGTTACTAAATTGTTCATATCCATTGATGCAGTGATTAACAGAAAACCTGGCATATAGCAGTACTTAATAAATGCTTGTTGATGGACTGTCATTTGATAGATTGATTCCATTAATTGACAGATTGGAAAAGAAAAGTCCCACGAACCAAAATATTTATAGCAGCTCTTTGTATAGTAGCAAAAACCTGGAAATAAATTGGGTGCCCATGATTGGGGAATGACTGAATAAATTGTGTTATATGACAATAGGGGGAATATTATTAAGCCTTAAGAAATGACCAGTATTAGGAATTCAGAGAAAAAAAATTATGGAAGATTTGTATAAACTGATAACAGAGCATAGAAATAGAATCTAGAGAACCATATACACAGTGACTCCAATAATATAAATGGAAACAGCGCTAAAAAGCATAAAAATTCAGTTTAAATAAAGCAGCTAGTCTTGGTTCCAGTGGACACATGATGAAAGACAAAGCTCTACCAGGAGTGGGAGGGCTGGAAGCATGGAATGCTGTAGATGCTGTTAGATGTGTGCTTCCTATGTTATTTGGTTTTTTTTAAAACTATTTTTATTTGTTATGAGGGAAAGTTCTGGGGGGGGGAACAGATGATTTAGTGGAAAGTGAATATGATACTTTTTTTTAAAAAAGGTACCAATAAAACCTTAAAAAAAAAAAAGAAATTACTGGAACTGTTGATTGTGCTTTGTTACCTAACCACACTCTATACCAGAGAAAAGTAGGTTAGAAAAAGATGTGTTGGATTTGAAGGGCCTTGAGATGTCTGTGGTTCTGGAGATTGACCCTCTTGACTCCTGTCTTCTTGTGATAAGAACTTTTTGCTATAACAGAGTGAAACAAGCCCGTGAGTGAGAAAGACTCTGTAGTCCAGACTTTGCACACTAAAAGGTAATGGGAGATTAAAGCAGAACTTTCCCCCTGTATTATGGGAATAAAAGTATTAGAGATCAGACCATCTACTAGCCTTGAGTGTTTGGTACTTAATAGTAACCAAAATAATATTCTATGGTGCTGAAGTTGGAGGCTGAAGAAACTGGTTTCAGTCCTGACAGAGCACCTTCCTGTGGAAATTTAATCTCTCTGGAGGTCCAGTTTCTTCATCTGTAAAATGGGGACAATAATATTACATTGCTTGTTTCAGAGGCTTGTAGTGACTATAGATCGGTTAGTCAGTCAATCAACTCCAGGATCAAATACAAAATATTCTGTTTGGGATCCAAGACTTTCATTACCTGCCCCCCTCTACCTTTCCCATCTTCTTATACCTTACTACCCAACATGTACTTTTTGATTCAGTGACCCTGACCTCCTGGCTGTTCCACAAACAGTACTCCACTGACTCCATCTCAGAGCTCTGGGCATTTTCTTTGACTGTTCCCCTGCCTCCTCTTCTTGGTCTGCTGACTTCCTTTTAATCCCAGCTAAAATCCTAGCTTCTACAAGAACCTTTTGTTAACTTCCTTTAATTCAAATGTCTCCCCTCTGCTAATTATTTCTTATTTATCCTATACATACCTTTTTTGTGCATTTTTGCTTGCTTGTTGTCTCTCCCCTGTTATATTGTGAGCTTCTTGAGGACAGGGACTGTATCCTTAGTTTGTAGCACAGTATCCAGCACATAATAAACACTTAATAAATGCTTATTGATTGACTAGGGATATAAAGACAAAAAAGAAACAGTACCTTCTCTCAAGTAGCTTAGCTTCTATTTTTTTTTTTTTTTTGCTTTTTGAAGGGCAGTTGGGGGTTAAGTGACTTGACCAAGGTCACACGACTAGTTTTTGTGTTAAGTGTCTGAGACCATATTTGAATTCAGGTCCTCCAGACTCCAGGGCCGATACTCTATTCACTGTACCACCTAGCCGCCCCAAGCTTAGATTCTATTGTGGGTAATAGTGTGCGTGTGTGTGTGTGTGTACATATTTTACACACACATTCCTATATACACACATGCATGGATATATACACGTGTGTCTATATACATAATACATACACACACATATATACTTACACAGGGTGACCCAATGAAAGACATCATATAAGGATTCTACTCCTCATTTCACATGTGAGGAGATTGAGGGACAGAGTTTAAATGCTTTGCTTAGGGTGATATAGCCGTAGGTGTCCAAGCAAGGTCTCAAAATCTGACCTTCTGACTCCATTGCCAGGATTCTGTTCTCTACACCATACTGATAAAATGTTGAGTTACTTCTTCCTAGGAAGGTAATAGATTTTTTAAATTAAAATTTTTTTCAATTATCAAGCATTACTATTTTTTTCCATTTCCCTCTCTCACACACACACACAATTAAAATTAAAATGAAAAAAAAAAACACTTGTAACATGAGCGTAGTCAAGCAAAACAAATTCCCATATTGGCCGTGTCTCAAAAATATGTCGCATTCTGCATATTAATCCATAACTAGATAGCCTGTTTTAGTGTGTACTATATGCCATTCCTAAACCTCAAGACCATTTTAATTACCATTTAAAATTTAAAATGAACATTGTAGAAAGTCGTTTAAAAAGTTGGTAGAATGCATCAAATCTCCACCACCTCCTAGTCCCCCAAACACACACCCTACTGTATAGCAGATGTTTTCCCCACAGTCTGGTGTTGCTGAGTTTCCAAATAGAGTTTCACTAATGGGCTTCATTGCTCTTAGTCCTGAAGTCCTGGAAAAGCTACTCAAAGGGAGGAGACAGGAATAAAATTTTGGAGTTAAGGGAGAGAAGTAAATTCATCCATTGCTTGATGTGAGAGCAGTAATATTTTTGGGGAACTGAGGTTTCTAGTTTGTTCTGTTGTAAATTAAAAACAAATGGTAGTGAACAGAACAAGAAAAAAATGAACTGAACAACATGACAGTGATTTAGACATGTGGAAGAATCCCACAGTCAGTTAAATGATTCAGTGGATAAAGCCTGCAGTCAGGAAGATTCTTCTTCCTGAATTCAAATGTGGCCTCAGACCCTCACTAGCTTCGCGACCTTGGACAAGTCACTTAACCCTGTTTGCCTCAGTTTCCTTATCTGTCAAATGAGTTGCAGAAGGAAATGGCAAGCTACTCCAGTATTTGGTCAAGAAAATACCAAATGGATTCATAAAGAGTGGGAAATAACTAAAAACAACTCAACAATAACAACAAAGAATTTCATGACTGGCTTGGAGAGTGGTGGGGAGTATGGAAAGAGGAAATAGTTTCTCATTCTCTGGTGAATTTTCACAACAGACTATAAACAACCATCTCTACTAGGTGATATCAGATATCAGTGCAGTGACTCTTTAAAAGGGCAACTCAAGATTCAGGTGAGACATTTTGCTTCTGGACATACCAGTAAATGTTAGAAATGGACTACAAATATTTGTAGAAAGGTCTTGTCTCTGTGATAGGACTCCAACTTTGTGACCTTGGGGAAGTTACCTCTATGGGTCACAATCTCCTCATCTGTTAAGTGACCTCTGATTCCCCCCGTGGTATGAAGAGATGGTGTTGTGAAGCTCAAAATCCTCAAAAGAAGTATTGAATTAATCAAATTAATGTGTTACAAGTTGAATTAATTAAATAATGTGTTATAAGTTACTATAAATGTGGTACAACACATTTATTAAGCATCTTCTGTGAGTCAGATGCTGTCCTAAACCCTGGGAAACAATGAAAGAGAAAAAGACAGTCTTCACTTTGAGGAATCCCACAGTGTATTGGGGAAGGCAACATGCAAATAACCATAAACAAATAAGGTAGATATAGGGTACATGGGAGATAATCACAAGGAATTTACCTCTTTTTGGCCAACTTCTGAGTTTGTAAAGTTAAAGTGGATGCCCATTGATTGGGGAATGCCTAAATAATGTACATGAATGTAATGGAATATTGCTACGCTGTAAAACAATGACAAAAATGATGAATGCTGAGAAGCCTGAGAAGACTTAAATGAACTGATGCGGAGTAAAGCAGACAAAACCAAGAAACAACATTCATGGTGACTACAGTCATATAAATGGAAAGAACTACCACAAAACAACTGAGAAGTGAATATCACAAAATTACAAAGAGCAAACACTTCCCTAAAGAAGACATGAGAAAACTTCCCTTCCCTCTTCCCCCCAACTCCTTTGCAGAGGTAGGAGGTCACAGGTATGGAACATTGCGTATTTTTTCAATGTATTGATTGGTTTTGCTAGTTTTTTCTTTTTATAAAAATATTATTTGTTTTATGAGATGGTTTCTGGTAGGAGACAGGGAGAAGGAAACAGGAATTTAGGTGAAGTAAAAACAAAAGTTATTAATAAATATCTATTTTTTAATAAAAACTAATGTTTATTAGCAGGCTTCTGCTTTCCAGAGAGGTGGCCAGGTGGACAGAGTATTGGACTTGAGGTTAGAAAGCCCTGACTTTGAATCTTGCCCAAGGTACTTACTAGCTGTGTGTAATGGGAATGCAAATTTGGAAGATCTTCCCTGCCCCTAGGCTAAAATGCACCTGAAGCCTGGGGAGGGAGGCTTGTTTTTCAGTAGATACTTCTTGATTGGCCAGTGAGTCAATAAGGTTGTTACATTCTCTGAGCCAGGAGAAGGCTATATAAGCCCTGATGTGTAGCTTTGTTTTGGGACTCACTTTGAGAAGTGTTCTGTGATTTGATCTGAATTCTGGGAAGCCGTTGTTGAGAGTCCCCCGGCTTTGAAAAACCCAGATGTGGAAACCCAGATGTTGACTGGGTATGGATGTAATGGTTGGACAGTTTGGAAAGCTGTCTACTTGATCTGTTAATGTCTTGATAATTCTGTCTGTATATTTTGAAGTTTGGGGTGCTGACCTTTTTCCCCTGAACAAATTAAACGATATATGTCTGACTGATTAAAGTAAGCTTGTTAACCCATTTTGAGTTGCTTTCCTTTAACAAAGCAGATCCGAGAACCTGTGGTAGCTGCAAACCCTGAGGACGCGCTTGGGGTGCTTGCTGCTACACTGTGCTACCCTGAATAAGACATTTAAGCTCTCTCAGCCTCAGTTTCCTTTTCTATAAAATGGGGATAATAATAGCACCAAACTTGAAGAGTTGTTTTGAAGATCAAATAAGATAACATATGTAAAGCACTTTGCAAATTTAAAGTGATATATAACCCACTACCTTGGTGAAAATTTTTTTTTTCTATGTTAGGAATATAGTGGCTGGCTTCCTACTGTCTGCCAGAGTAACTTAGGGGAAAGGGTTAAGAGTATATACCTGGTTCCATGCTGGATAAACCTGTGGCTGTGTCTCTCCCCCTCCTCCATGGAACAGGGGAGCCAGGGTCGAGATATTCCCCAACTAGTTCTCAGTGACTGTTGTGTGCTGGAAGACAAGATTAAGCCTTCATGTTTTCCTTTCCCTAATAGACTCTGTTCCATATTTACTTCATCAGACTTATCCCTGATTTTTCCAGTGGTTATTTGGACACTACCCTGAGGACAAGGTTAAATATCTAGGGTAAATTAAAAACATACTAAAGTAAAGTTGGGTTTTAAGAGAACAGGGAAAGGATATATGGACAGGGTGATTCTTAGAAAGAATAGCAAGGTGTTTAAAATGGTTTTTTTTTTTTACATTTTATTCCAAATAGCTTTTTTTTTCTTCCCTTGACTTACTATATTTCTCAGAGACAAATGTCTTTTTCTTAGGAAGAAATTTGGTTCTAAATGATAAGAGGGTTAGGCAAATATGTTCTTTTGTTTTCTTCTCATTTCCAAACACACTCTGAAGCCTATAGAGTGTTTTCCCCCTAGAGAGTCCAGAAATAACTCTACCTAATTAACTCGACAAGGGTATAAAACCACTTCCATTCTTTTTGAGGTGACTTGGAACCCCCACAGCCTCCTAACAACATGTAGCCCTGCATCCTCCTTCTGCCATGGTGAGGTGAGCATATTAGCAGCAAGAATTGGTTGTCACAACACAAGGCAGTGAGTCACCTGTATCATTCCATGCCCACGGGAGTTTCTTGGACCTTTATTCTGAAGCAGACACTTCTGTCTCCCCCTTTTCATTTTCCCCTTACTTACAGAGGATTGTTCTTGCCTGATTAAAAAAGTTTGCTAGCTGAAAAGATCACTTTTCCCATCCTTATTTGCTGATATTAGAATTTAGCTTTTTTCCTTTGAACTCAAGTAAAAAAGAAAAGGACATACTGAGATGCTTTAGGACTTATCTCTTAGCTTTATCTTTTCCTGTCTCTAGAAGACAAAAAGGTCCATCTGGGAAAAGTTTTAGGGTACTTTTTTTTAAAGCTAATAGTTTAGAAAGCTCTTTGACTTACTAATATATATATGTATATGTCTGTGCTGGGACAACTTAATTACTTCAGTCATTCTATTGGCCAGTTTTTGACAGGGATGGAAATGTAATCCTAGCATTAAAGGAGTTAGGACAGAAGAGACCTTCAAGATCACCTAGCCCAGGGATTCTTAAACTTCTTTAGTGTTACAGATAGACCGTTTGGCAGTCTGGAGAAGTCTCCACACTCCTTGGAATGATGTTTTTAAATGCATAAAATAAAATACATAGAATTACAAAGAAAGCCAGTTATTTTGAAATACAGTTATGAAAATATTTTTTTAAAAAGTTCATGGATCCCAGTTTGTGAACCCCTGATCTAGTCCAACTGTCCTGATTTTACAGTTGAATTTCTTGCGTAAGATCATACTGCTAATTACTGGTAGAGCTATGAACTGAACTCTTTATGTCCAGTCAGTTTCATTCATCTCTGTGACTGAAATTTGTGACCCCATTTGGGGTTTTCTTGGAGAAGATACTAAGAGTGATTTCCTATTTCTTTTCTCTGGCTCCTTTTACAGATGAGGAAACTGAGGTAATCAATGTTAAGTGACTTGCTTAGGGTTCCATAATGAGGCCAGATTTGAAACTCAGGAAAATTAGTCTTCCTGACTCATGGACACAATGTTGCCACCTTGCTGCCCCCAAACTCTTTATATATGACCCCAAATCCAGCCTTTTTTCTACTGTGCTGGGCTGTGATAGAGTTAGTGATCATGCTGGAGATTAATGGGAAGGTAATGTTTGGGGTATGTATGTGTGCCTACATGAGAAGAGCTAGATATTATAGGGGACAAAGTTTTGGACCTAGAGTCAGGAAGACCTGAGTTCAAACTGGGCCTTCTCAACAGAAGGTGATGTTTAAGTTGAACCTTGAAGAAAGCCCAGAATTTTAAGAGTCTGTTTTTAGTACTGACTAGCTATTAATATTACTACTATTATTGTATATATATATATATATATATATATATATATATATATATATATACCTGTGATAGAATATGGATATAGATATATGCTCTTAATGTGGTAGGGAGGCAGGGATAATTAGAGATCATAAGCTCCTGGAGCTTAATGGCTAGAAGTTATTGGTCATTGTTTTCCACTCATGTCTAGCATATGCTTTTCTTGTAGTAGGCACTTAATGTTTGCTGAATTGGAAATGGAAGGATCAGGGGTGACTAGGTGGTGCAGTGAATAGAGCACCGGCCCTGCAATGAGAACAACCTGAGTTCAAATCCAGCCTCAGACACTTAACACAAAAACTAGCCGTGTGACCTTGGGCAAGTCACTTAACCCCAACTTCCCTCCAAAAAGCAAAAAAAAAAAAAAGGAAAAAGAAAATGGAAGGATCACTTAAACAGAACCAAAGTGTTCCTCCCCCCACCACTATGAACAAATTCATAGATGTGCCACAGAGAAAAAAAAAAAAAGCCAAAACAAATAAACAAAAATTTGCAAAGTATTGACCTATCTTTTCACTTGGGGTGTTCTATTAATTTTTTTCTATATATTCTATATTCAATTGCAGTATTATACTGACTTCATTAATGTAGACTTAAGGGCAAAAGGGACAAGAATCAGCAGAGCCTAACCCTACCCCATGGTTCAAGGCCCCTTAACTTTGTAGGGAGTCTTACTGCGAGTCTATGATAATACCTCCAATTTGGCTCCCCCCAATTCAGTAGATTTACTCCAGCTCATTTTTTCCATTGCCCATTCCTCTCCTTGTAAAGCTATGGTAGATCTCTCCTTCCCCTCCTCCCCTCAATAAATGGAAACATTCGAAAAAAGAATTTTTATTTTTTGCCCTAAGACTTTTTGTTATCCTCCCAAAATTGGTGAAATTGTATGTCAATATTTGAAATATATTGTGTTTGTTTCAAACCCCTCACAGTTCGTCTTCACTCTGAACAGAATCTCAGATTAATTCAGGTTTTGTTCTTTGGCTATAATTTACTGGAATAATGTATCTCTTACCCTTTCCCATTAAAACTTTATAATTTCTCTGTTTTCTTCCTGAATATTACCAGATGACTGAATTGCTAATCCATGATAAACTTCTATTTGACAGTATGAAATGTTCTATACCTTTAGGAGGCAGTTAGGTGGTAGAGTGGATAAAACTACTGGGCTTAGAGAGTCAGGAAGATCTGAGTTCAAAATTGGTCTCAGATACTTACTGACTTTATTACCCTGGGTAAGTCACTTAACCTCAATATACTTCAGTTTCCTCAGCTGTATAATGGGGATAATAATAACACCTCCTCCCAGGGTTATTGTAAGGATCAAATGAGGCAAAATGCTTATTAGCAAAGAGTCTGGCACATAATAGGCACTTAATAAACACTTGTTTCTTTCCTCCCGTCAGTAAACAAGAGAGGGAGGTGCATATTTTTAAATCTCTGGGACCAAGGTTGTTCCTTATAATTACACAGTGTTCAGTTTTAATTTTTGCTATTGACGTTGTACTTTCCACATATTATGGTGTTAACAGTTGCTCTAGGAGTCCAAACATTCAACTGGCTCTGAATCCATCAAACTGTACTATTGTCCTGTTCATATCTTTCCATCTTTTCCATAAAACAGTATATTTTATCAAATGCTTTGCTAAAACATTGGTGACCAGTATTTATAGCATTTCCATGATCTACTAGTTTATTATTACAAAGTTTATTAGCCTTGTAAAATTTAAAAAAAAAAAAGGAAATAAGGTTTAGTTTGGCATAATATGCTTTTTAAAAATTGATTTTTCTCCCTTTTTATATAACTTTAATTTCCAAGTCTCTTTCTCCAGTTTCTCCTTGTCCAGTGAGTGCTCCCTTGTGACAAAATTTTTTTTAATCAATAAAAAAAAGCACTTTAACAAAACTAACCCACATATTAAGTCACATCTTATATTTAATGTTCCATACCCATAGTTCTTCACCCTTGCAAAGATCGAAGGGGAGAGAGTTTTTCCAACTCTTCTCCACAGCCTAACTTGGTCATATTTATGTAGGACTTTGTTTCATTCTTTGGATATTTCTATTTACATTGTTACAGTCATTGTATTGTTGTCCTGGTTCTGTTTGCTTCACTTTGCATAAATTCATCTATGTCTTTCCCTATTTTTCTGAATTCTTAATATCCATCATTTTTTAGGGACCAGTAGTTTTCCATGTTAATTATGTGCCATGTGAATTTGTTTAGACATTCCCTAATCTACTTTGCACCTACCTATGAAGGAACAAAACCTCAAGGGGAAGAAGAATTTTTTTTAAAAAGTAGGACTAAAAGGAGAATGGCACTTCCCAACCTCAAATTATATTACAAAGTAATAACCATCAAAATATTTGGTACTGTTTAAAAATAGAAAGGATCAGTGGAACAGGCTAAGGAAAAATTGGAAACAGTCAAACTCAATAACTCAGCATTCAAGAAACTGGAGAACATAAATTACTTGGGAAAGAATTCTCTTTACAAGAACTTCTGAGAGAACTAAAATTCGGCAGAAATTAGCTTCAGAACAACATCTTACTCCATATATCACAGTAAGTTCAAAATGGATATGCAAGTATTAAAGATTGCATCACAAAAAATAGAGAAGCTGATAAGGTAGTAGTGTCATGTTCCAGAAAAAGTAAGAAGACCAGTGTTGTTGGAATGTAAAGTATGTGGAGAGAAGTATAAGAAGACTGAAAATGTAAGAAGGAACTATGCTATAAAGGGCTTTCAAGACCAAAGAGGAGATGTTATGCTTGTTCTTAGAAGAAGTGGAGAGCCATACGCCAGTATTTTTACTTACTGACTTGTCCAGGGTCACACAGCTAGTAAGTGTCTGAAGCTGGATTTAAATTTAGGTCTTCCACTGCACCACCTAGTTGCCCTGAGAGTGGGTAATGGGCTATGAAAATGACTGCAAATGGTCAGAGCATGCTCAGATCGGGGACTTGCTAAATATAGTGATACCTCATCTTCCAGGAAAGCCAGGAAGGAATGATGGGCTTTCTGTGTCTTCATGTAGTCACACCACAACTGGAGTACTGTATTCAGTTCTGATTACTCCAACTTAGGGAACACATTGATTGATAAGCTAGTAAGTGTCTAGAGGAGGGCAGCCACTTGAATCTGTGCCACATGAATATTGATTGAAGGAACCTATGTTTGGCATACAGAAGAGAAGACTCAGAGGGCACATGATAGCTTCTGTTGAGGATTTAAAAGGTTGTCTCTTGGAGCAGGGATTAGATTTGGTCTCAGAAAGTACAAGAATTTAAGCTTAACGTTAAGGGAAACACCACCAACTTCCCAACGATTAGAGCTGTCCAAAAGTGGAATGGGCAGCTTCTAGAGGTGTTGGGTTCCCTCTTTTTCTAGCTCTTCAAACTGAGTCAAAATGACTCTGTCTTGGATGTGTTAGTGAGAATTTCCACTGGGTATGGTTTATACTGGATGACTATTGAGTTCCCTTCTACCTCTCTGATTCTGTGATTCTTTGATTGAATTGCTAATCCCTGATAAACTAATCCATTCTAATATGTTAGTGACTGGGTAGGATAAAACAGAAAAAGACCCAGATCTGTGCTTTCATTATAGGGAACTCCCAAGTGAGGAAACGCCCTTTCCCAATGCACATTGTGAAGCTGTTTTAGAAAGTTTCCTTTGGTCCTGAGAGTGACTTGCCCAGGGTCATAAAGCCAGTGTGTGTCACAGTAGGGCCTTGGACCCTGAGCTTTCTGTTTCATGGAACAACTTTTTTTTTTTTTACTACTTTATTCTGCCTCTTGTTAATGAAGTCCCAGCTAAACTCTCACCTTGTACAAGAAAACTTTCCAGACCTATTTTAATGCTAGCGCCTTCCCTCTGATGCTATCAACATAATTGTTTGAATGTTGTTTCCTCCCTTAGAATATGGGCTCTTTAAGAGTGTGGACTATCTTTTGGATTTTCTTTGTATCCCTAGCACATAGTACACTACCTAGCATGTAATGTTGTTGTTTGGTCATTTTCAGTGGTGTCCAAATCTTTGTGACCCCATTTGAAGTTTTCTTGGCAAAGATACTGGGGTGATTTGCCATTTTCTTTTCCAGCTCATTTTACATTTGAGGAAACTTAGGCAAACAGGATTAAATGACTTGCTCAGGGTCACACAACTAAGTAGTGTCTGAGTCCAGATTTGGCCTCAGAAAGATGAGTTTTGGGGTAGCTAGGTGGCGAAGTGAATAGAGCACTGGCCCTGAAGTCAGATAGGCCCTGAGTTCAAATCCGGCCTCAGACACTTGACACACTAACTAGCCATGTGACCTTGGGCAAGTCACTTAACCCCCCAATTGCCCTCCAAAAAGGAAAAAAAAAAGAAAGATTAGTTTTCCTGACTTTAGACCTGGCACTCTATCCATTACATCACCTAGCCACCTGATAAATGATTATCGACTTGGAAATAGCTTTAGTATGCTAACCTACTTTTAATTTTTTTTTTTTAAGGAGACTCCTAGAGAACTTTTGTAACCCAAGAGAATGAATTTCAGATATACTGACAATCATGTGGGAGAAAGATTGGCGGTGGGGAGGGCTGGGGAGGGATGCAGATGAGGCTTAGCGGCATCTTTTGAAATTATACCATAGAAACAGCTATCTGCCTTCCCAATGTAGAAAGGCTGTCTCTGCCTATTAATGTGTGATGCCAAGGAGCTTAATAACAGAGTATGACTGATGTCCTGTGTAGCTTCAGTTCCTTTTGGGGAAGAGCCAGGTCTAACCAGGGGCTTCCCTTGAGAGTCAGAGGCCAGTAGCTTGTAGCACAGATTGCTGGCCTTGATCAACTCTGTCATTTCCCAGGAAAATTTAATTGGGCACAGGTCATCCCCAGCTACTTCAGGCTCCAGTCACTGGAAGAATTCACAGTACAATAGTCTAATGACTGTGAATTTATAATTATAGGCCTTGTTTATGTCCAATTCCACTCTTTTCCAAAGTGTTCTGGATACTTAATTTGCAAGACTGTTACCTAGTTGGTGTTTTGATGTGTGTTTGGTTTAATTGGAGAGAGCATAACTTTTTCATGAAACTAACAAAAAGGATTTATAGTAAAGGCAAAAAAGCCCACAGTTTTTACTGTCACGGAGCTTATATATTGTTGGGGTAAATAGCATGTTACATATATAAGCATGTAGAGAATAAGCATTTACTCATAAATATTTATTACAAATAAATACAAGGTAGTTAAATATAGGACAGAAAATGAAGGCACTAGAAGTTGGGAGGAAGCAGCAAGCATATATTAAATATATACATATGCTATGTACCCGACAAGGGTAAAGTGGATAGCGTGCTGGACCTGCAGTCTGAAAGACCTACCTGACTTCAAATTTGGCCTCAGATACCTACTAGCTATATGACCCTGAGCAAGTCATTTAACCCTATTTGCGTCAGTTTCCTCATAAAATGAGCTGGAGAAAGAAATAATAAATCACTCCAGTATCTTTGCCCAGAAAACCCCAAATGGGATCAATAAGAGTTGGAAACAACTGAATGACAAACATGCCTAACATTGTGCTAGGTGCAAGGAACAAGAAGACAAAGTACCTGCCCTCAGAGCTTACATTCTAATTTAATGTTTTGCCTAATACTCCAAGTTCCAACCTCACAGTACTGTCAGTACCCTAATTTTAAGCCTTGTTCTACATTTATAGCAAAGAACACAATTTTTCTCGTGTGGAGCAACTAAAACTTCATATGATTAATAGTTACTTGGCCCCGGACAAGATATTTACTCACTCTGTGACTCAGTTCTCTCATCTGTACAATGAAGGAGTTGGGCTCAATCACCGGTCTCTTTCAGCTCCAAGTTCATGATCCTTAGACCTTGTTAGAGGTCTTACTTACAGAATTTCAGAGCTAGATGGGACCGCAGCTGGCACCTAGGAATTCCTACAGCATACCCAGTGCATGGTCATCCAGCCTTTCTTAGTAGACATCTCTCTAGTGAGGAGGAACTACTAGGAAGCCTCTTCTCCTTTGGGCCAACTCAGATCGTTAGGAAGCTATCCTGTAGTTAAGTAGGCTGCTTCAGGAGGTAGTGAGTTCCCCCTCACTAGGGGGCTTGAAATGAAGACCGGCTGATCACTCGATGAGTTGGTTGGTTGGTTGTTCATCCTTCATTTTGAAGAGTTCCAATGACATCATGACATTGGTGTAAATTAGTGGGTGATGGGTGATGACTTGTGCATGAATTGGATTTAAGTGAGGCAGAATTGCACAAAGTTGTTAGCCTCACTCTCTTCTTAAGTCATTTAACTCCAGTGGCAGGACAAAAGTCAAGATGACTGGGGATGGCTCAGGATGCAGTGGATGACCTTGGCTTGGTATCTTTGATGTCTGACCAAACTCTGACAATCCATTTAGAACCCATAACCTTGCCCAAAGCCTCCCTGGACCTCAGAATCCACTAGAGTAGTCCTTCTTTGTCTCTGTACTCCCCCAATCTTCTGGGCCAGAGTCCGGGTCCTTCCCTTTCTCCAGTGTTGCAGAATGACTGTGGGTTCCTCCCCTCCTTCCCTGATGAGTAGGTTGTAGAAGGAATACTTTTTCAGATATGGATGGGACTGGATGTCCCTTCCAACTCTGAAATCCTGTGATCCTGCGATTTTTAAAATAAGGATTTTTTTTTTTCATCATATCACTGCAAAATATACCTCTCTTCATTTTCTACAAATCTTCTACCTAGTCTCTTGCCTGACCATGCAGAATGAATCTAGAGCACCTAGGCTGTGCAGTAGATAGAGCCTGGTGGAGTCAGGAAGATCAGAATTAAAATCCTGCTGCCCACACTTGTTAGCTGTGTGATCCTGTACAAGTCAACTTAACCTCTCTGCTCCTGTTTCCTTGTCTGTAAAATGAAGATAATAAAAACACAGGGTTGTTAGGGTCAACTGCATTAACATATGTAAAGCCTTTTGCAAACCTTAAAGCTGTGTAAATGCTTCAGATATTTGGAGAAAGCTGTTGTCTTTCCACTGTCTCCAATCTCCCACCCCTCCCCCAGTCTCCTTTTTTCTGGATTGAAAAACCCCCAATTACTTCAACTGTGCCTCCTAGGCTGTGATAGCAAGGCCCTTAAATATGCTGATTGCTCTCCTCTGGATGCTATAAGTGTCACAGTGTCCTTGACATTCGATAGCCAAACCTATTGTGGTCAGACCCAGAATAAAGTACATCAGGACTGTCACGTCAGTTCCCTAATCCTGGACACCCCTCTTCTGGCTGCCTATCAGCAACCTGTCAAAACCAGATGAGTGAGAAGGCCAAGGACACATTTACAGCAGCTGAATTTGTCTGGGTGGATTTTTTTTCTTTTACAAGTTAGCCACTCTTGCAATCAAGGCTAGTGAAAACACTGTTTTACTTGCAATTAGGGTAAACTGTCACTAGGTGGGAATGGTGCCTTGGTCATAATCATATGACCAGTGAACTATTTTTTCGCTGAAATAGGTTGAATGTGTAAGACACAGTCTGGTTCTTTCCTCCTGAAATCCTATGACTGTTCATTGGAAGCTGCCTCCAGATAATAATTGTATCTAGCATTTTATATAGCACTTCAAAGGTTACCTAGTGTTTTGCATATATTTGATTCCTACAATAGCCCCTGTGGTTTGTGGGTGCTATTATCATCCCCATTTTATAGATAACAGAGACCTTATATGGTTTGCCTTGAGTCACAAGTAAGTGTCTGAGGCAGGATTCAAATTCAGATCTTCCTTTCTTCCTTACTCCAAGTATAGCTTTCTATCCATAGTACCAAGTGGATGGCAGGTTACATACCATGATGAAGAAGGGAAGAGGAGCCCAACATTTTAGTTCTGGCTTTCTCATGAATTGATTGTGGAGATAATTACTTAAATTCTCAGTTTCCTCATCTATAAAATAAATGACTTCGGCTAAAACCCTTTTTTCCCTTAGGAAGAAAAAAAATACTGAAGGGAGAAGCCTTTTGCCTGGGTTTACTATTAAGATGACAGAGAGGACACAGAGCTACTCAGATCCTACTTTATTAGTTTGAACATAGCCTCAGTGCCTCCCCCTCCCCACTCCACCTCCATCTGACTCATATTAAACATGAGGACGGGCTGTTGTCATTCCCTTAGGGTCTTTCTCTCTAAAGGATTTCTGCTTTGCCCTGTGTCTCTGCTTCTGACATGTAGATAGGTAAACCCCAAGCTGCTTTTATAGGCTACAGACATAGTTTTAATTGTTGTGCACAAAAGTGAGGGAGTTCATTAGAATGCTTGTTCCTTGGAGGTAAGGACTGGTTTTTTCTTCTCTTCTTTTTTCTTTTTCCCTTTCTCCCTTTTCCCATCTTTCCTTCTCCCTTCTTCTCTCCCCTCCTTTCCTTCCCCTTTCTCCACTCTCCCTTCCTTCCCTTCTCCCTTTCTTCCTTCTCTCCCCTCCTTCTTTCTCCCCTCTCCTCTTCTCTCCTTTCTTCTCTTGGCATCCCCAGTGCTTAGGACAGTTCCTGGTACACAGTAAGTGCCTAATAAATGCTTGTTGACTAACTGGATCCTTCAGAGTTGTGGGGATTTCCAGGCTTTGCAACTGAGGGAGGGAATGGTTGCCCTAGAAAGTTAGGCAGAGAGTGGGAGAAAACAAGTGAGAATGACTCATCTATTGAACAGCCTGGAGTCTAACTACTTTCTATGTCAAAAATTGGGTAGAGATTTTTCATCAGCCTGAGGCCAGAAGTAAGTTGGCACTCTCAGCCTGGCTTCTTAGAGCCTGAATCCCAGCCCAAGCTGAAGGTGGAGGATTATCGAAGAAGACAGTGAGCTATACCCTAGGAAAGAAACATTTCATCTCCCTCTGATGATACCCTTAGCACCTGAAACAAGTTCATGCTTTCCCATTGCCACTTGCCTCTGCATTCATCTCATGGTTAGAGATTAGAAGTCAATATCTGGTTTTTCATAAGGTGTATAATGACATTGGATCTTAAATGTAGAGGCAGAAGGGACCTTGTTGTTGTTGTTCAGTTCTGTCTGACCCTTCATGACCATACTGTCCGTGGGGTTTTCTTGGCAAAGATATTGGAATTCTTTCTCCAGTTATATCATACAGAGGTTAAATGACTTGCCCAGGGTCACACAGCTAATAAGTATCTGAAGCTGAATTTGAACTCAGGTCTTCCTGACTCTACATCTAGCATTTTATCCACTAAGTAATCTAACTAACATCACAAGGGTCTTTAGAGATCATCTAAGGTGGTCCCCATATTTTTCAGATTAAGAAACTGAGAATTTGAGAAATGGAATGGAGCTTGGCAGCCAATTTTGTCCAACTCATACCCAGTAAGGATCACCACTGTAACACACATGACAGGTGGTTGTCCAGTCTGTGCTTGAAGACTTCTTCTTCTTGTTTTTTTGCTTTTTAGAGGGGGGAAAGTAGGGCAGTTGGGGTTAAGTGACTTGCCCAAGGTCACATGGCTAGTTTTTGTGTTAAGTGTCAGAGGCCAGATTTGAACTCAGGTCCTCCTGACTCCAGGGCTGGTGCTCTATTCACTGCACTACCTAGCCATCCCTGCTTGAAGATTTCTAAGGAGATCACCTCTCCAGGCAGCCTGTTCCTCTTTTGGATAGCTCTGATTGTTAAGAGCTTTTCTTTTTTTTCTTCCACCTCCCCCCCACCCTTCTCCCCTGGATATTAGAAGTCTAAATTTGCCTCTTTACCTCTTTTACGCATTACTCCCAGTTCTGTGGCCATACAGAACAAGTGTAAGACCTCTCCCACATGACAGAACTTTAAATATTTGAATAGAGTTGCCATGTTCTCTGTGAATCTTCTCTTCTTCTGGGTAAAACATCCCTAGTTTACTCAGCCAATCATCAGATGATATAACTCGATCAAGGCCCTTCAATGGTTGTTCCACTCTTGACATTCTCCAGATTCTCAATGTCCTTCTCAAACTGTGATACTTAGGGAGCAGGACACAGTGCTCCAGAGGCAGTCTGATCAAAGCAGCGTCCTGTTTGCTATCACCTCCTTGTTTTGGAAGCTGCACCTCTTAATGCCTTTCAAGATCTCGGGTTTTTGCTTTTTTTTGGTGTGTTGGCAGCCACACCACATTGCTAACCCCTCTTTAAACTTGCAGTACACTGAGACACCCCGCCCCCCTTTTCAGTCTAGCCTTGCCTCCCCTATTTTATACTTGTTGAGTTTTTGGTTTCCAAGTATAAGATTTCACATCCACCCCTACTTCATTTACCCCAGCCTTCTTTGGGATCCTAACTTTATCATCCAGCTTCCAGGCTTCTTCTCACTTGAAATTTTGATGTGTATGATATCTTTGCCTTTATTGAAGTCATTGATTAAAAAAATAATAAAAATGTTAAGGGGCTTGTTCAGGCTCATACAGGTAATAAGTGACAGAGCCATAATTAGAACCCAGATTGCCTCTGCCTGCAAACTTGGCATACTTTCCATGTACCATTCTGCTCCCCTGATTTCTTACAATATCTTTTTGGATGAGATGGAAGGGTGTGGCCAAGATGATGGCATAGTGGATTCTGATCAGCCTCAAGAGAGCTCCCTAATTCTCACAGGTTCCTGTACTTACCCTTGACCTCATCGATATTTTTAACAATGATGTATATTTCTGACACACTTCCCCCATTAAAAAATTAACTGTAGAAATTATTAATTAACTGTAGAAAAGGTAGCT
Organism: Petaurus breviceps papuanus; assembly: GCF_028583685.1. Taxonomy (NCBI): domain Eukaryota; kingdom Metazoa; phylum Chordata; class Mammalia; order Diprotodontia; family Petauridae; genus Petaurus; species Petaurus breviceps. The sequence goes on from NW_027187327.1 coordinate 86,734, forward strand.
TTGTAGTTAAGTGACTTGCCCAGGGTCATACAGCTAGTAAGTGTCAAGTGGCTATCTGAGGCTGGATTTGAACTCAGGTCCTTCTGATTTCAGGGTTGGTGCTCTATCCACTATGCCACCTAGCTGCCCCTATTTGGACTTTTCTTGGCAAAGATACTAGAGTCGTTTGCCATTTCCTTTTCTAGCTAATTTTATAGATGAGGAAACTTAGGCAAAGAGGGTCAAGTGACTTGCCCAGGGTCACATAGCTAGTATGTATCTGAGGCCAGATTTGAAGTCAGGAAGATGAGTCTTCCAGACTCTGGCTTTTCACTCTATCCACAGTGCCACCTAACAGTTATTTACTATATATTTGATCTGTGCTGGCTAGGTATACAAAGGAAGGCAAAAATCGTCCCTTTCCTCAAAGAACATTAATGGAGGCATTAATACTAGTTATCGCTTTAAGGTTTGCAAAACAGTTCACACCTCTGATCTCATTTGATCTTCAGAAGCATGGGAATTGGGTAGTATTATTATCCCCTTTTTACAGATTGAGGAAACTGAGGCTAAGGGGTTAAATGACTTGTGCCAGGTCACAAAACTAGTAAGTATCTGAGGCAGGCATCATACTCAGGTGTTCCTGGTTAAAAAACAGACACTTGAGGCTAGCTACCTGATGCCTCTTTTGTATATAAAAAGGAGACTATGGTTTTAAATGCTTAAAATAAATATTGAGAGCATCAAAGGAAAAACCCTTTCCACAAATTATAGGATTATACTGTAAAATAGGCTATAGAATGTGTAGTCACTGCAGCCCTCGGGTAGCTCATACACAAGGTATAATTTCAGTTGCATTTGGCATTGTAAGTGTTCCATCCTGAGCTCAAAGATCAGTCTTAGGAAAGAAAGGCAGACAACCTGCCGTTCATACCCCAACACTTGAAAAATGTGTCATTTCCCCTAGGAGCACAATATTTTAAGAGCCCCCTGGACAGATATTAGAATTAGGAGATTCAGTGTCATTGTCCTTTTACCTTCACCATGTCCTACTTGTGTTTTAGGGAAATTTAGGGACTCCTATAACTGGGGCTTAATTTTCCCCGAGTCAGATTTTATATTGAAAGGGAGAGTTACACTTGGCTAAGATTCCAGCTAAAATGTATTGACGTCAGTCAGCCTGTGTTTTAGGTAACACAGGTTCTGTAGGCTCCTACCCTCTCTTGACCTAACTTCCCTACCTTCCTTAGAATGGGAGTGAGGTATAGTTGAAAAGTTAGTCTGATACTTTTCAGTAGGTAATGAAATTCGTTATTTTTGTAGTTTCAAGAATTACATTTTTTTTTAAAAAAGAAAACCTTTTAGCTGGCTGGACATCTATCCACAAAAGCTAGGCAACTCACATCTGAGATAAATTTATCCAGTTCAGATTTTGAAGACAGCTGTGACCTTCCCTGGATTTCTTCCTGAAAGAGGGTGGTGAGTCACCTTGGCTGTATGCCCTGTGTCATTCTTCCTACTTCAAAGAGTTCTGTTCTTACTTGGCTAAATTGCAGTGGCCTCTGAATCACTAGAGTTAGCATGCTATTATGTACTTAACATTTTTGGAGAGCTCTGGCAGCCTTTACAGAAGCTGAGTTGGCAAGACCTCTGTGCCCATCTAGTCTAATTTCTACCTGGATAGGAATCTTCTCTACTTTATTCCTGGAAATTATTTATACGGCCTCTTCTTTGACGATCTCTTGTCTGACCACTCACTAATTCCAGAAGAAGCCCATTTCACATTTGGACAGCTGAGATTATGACCAAGATTTTTCTTTATTATGTTGTGCTGAAATGTAGCCTGTAATCATCTACCCTCTCCTCCCCCACCCGTCATTAGTACTAGATCACATTGCCTTTCACAGAATAGATATTGGAGAAAAGCTGATTACATTGAATTAAAATTCTGGGTCCTAGAAGAAGACATTTCTTCAATGTAAATAGCCTTGAGAATATAAGGTCTAGATTTAGAGTGGGAAAGGACCTTAGAGGTCATTAAGTCTAACCCTATACTTTTACCAATGAGGAAACCTAAGGCTTAGAGAGTTTAAAGCAGTTACTCCCAGGGTCACATAGTCATCATATTAGGTAAGATTTGAACCCAGATCTTCCTGAGATCAACCTGGGGCATTATCTGCCCATTCTCTGAATTCTTAAAAAGTTGTCGTCTGAAGCTTCCCAACTATATGTCCTCTTTTCTCCAGGCTAGCCTCCCACTCCTTTTAGCTGTTCTAAATTTACTGCTGCGGTCACCAGGTCTTACATCATATAATCAATCAATCAGTGATCAATAAGCATTTATGAGTGTTTCCTATGTGACCCACTTCTATTCTAATCACTCAGTACAAAGAGAAACACTCTCTTTTCTGCTTTCAGCAGAGAAAATACCAGCAGATATACAGAAAAATGAAGTCCCCTATCCTTCACCTTAGCTTAACATGGTGACAAGTTTGTGTTTTGTTTCTTTAGTCTGTCATCCATTTCTTTCTTTTGGCCTGGTGGTCTATAGTATACTCCACCCATAGTGTCACTTATCTTTCTCCATTTATCTCATCCAAATACTGTTCACTGTGTATCTTTCTTCAAGTTCAGGGATTTTATCTCTGTGTTTTATATATGATTTTAGTCTGCCTCCCCCCACTTTTTTTAGTGAATTTAGTCCTTCTCAATAAGATAAACCCTTTCCTAGTCTTGTTCTAGTCATGAGTTACATCCCATCAGGTCTTGATGAAATATCTATGAGGTTGAATTTATTTCTTTGTATAAGATTTCTAGTTTACCCTGTTTGCATGTAATCACAGAAGATCACGAGTTGTATCACTGCCCCTCTTTTCAGATACTGTCTCACAGGAATTACTGGTCCTTTTCGTGGATCTTCTTCCTATATTTTATCTCCTACTGTCCTGATACTCTAGCATTAGACTTGGTAAATATACATGGGAAGTTTTCTCCTTCTTTCTCCATTTTTAGTTTAAAACCCCCATAACCAGATCTTTGAAATTTCAGGCAGATGTATATTTTACTAGTACTCATTAGGTCTGTTCTCTCAAGGATTTATCCAGAAATGCAAATGCCATTCTCAAGCACTATCTTAACCAGCAGTATACTTCCAAAACCAGCTGTTCCCTTTCCTTTTGAGTACTGACCCTCAGCTTCTACCCTGAAAACTACCATTCTTCTATTTATGACACATGTTCAGAAACTGTTTAACCTAGTTGAAGTAGATTTTGCTCTTGGTTGCTTTTCTGATAAGCAACCAAAAATTAGAAAGGGCTTAATAATGAGGCTATCAGTAAGAAAAATCAATCGAAATATCAGAATTCTGTTATATCTGTTGCAGAAAGCTGGCTTGTGCCCCAGTGGGGCTCATACAACTTGCATTGACCCTGAAATTTATAATTCTGCTCAAGTCTTAAAGAAGTAACATCTGAGTTTTGATTTTTTTTTCCTTGTGTGTATGCTCCTGAGCTAAAGACTTAAGTAAAAATGCAACTATATAAAACTGCATCAAGTGCTAAAAGCCTTCTCAAACCTGTTAATTATTTATTAAAACTTTTCTATGCTGAATGTGTATCTTTCCAAAGAGATGAAAAATTTCATTTATCTGATGATGTAGTTAACTCGCCAGTACATTTCTCCCCGCATCTGTTATTGGCTGTCTTGATGATATTCTTTTAAACTTTGATTAGGCAGAAGCATACTTCTAGTATAGAGGCAAAATAGCCACTTTAGAAATAACATCCAAGGTAATCCAAGAGAGGAGAGATGTCTCTTTTATATGTTTACTTCTGTTCTGTCTTAAGCCAAAGCTCCACATTTTCCTGAAAAACACTAAATTAAAAGAATCTCTAGAGTCACAAGTGATAATATAGTCTTTGTTCCTGGAATGTATTAAATCTTACACCATAACTCTCACCATCCATGCTGGGTTTATAAGTATAAATATATATAAGAATATTTCCATACAAGTAGGTTTTATCAAAAGGCAATATATTTTGAGGTACACCCCAAACTTGCCACAATATGTCTTTGATCTTGTGAGTTTGAAAGCTTGGAAAATTTAATTTAAAAAACTTTCTTGCTTTGCATTATAATAATACCACTGATGTTTTTTTTTTTTAATCACAGTCCACTTAGCTGGGAAAAGATGGATGGTGAGAATATGTTCAAGACTTACTTCCATTCATGTCTGGGAACCTGCCTTATGTATATATCTCTTCTTAAACAGACTGTCAGAAGATGCCCAGTTCCATTGTATTTTTCCCTCCCCCCAAGCATCATATGTATCTCACACACAGTGAGTGACATACCTAGCTTGGCTGTCTTGGCTACACTTACCTGGACTATTTCCCAAGGAGAAGACAAAAAGCTTTTTAAAAATTATGTCTTAGTATAAATTAACATACATGTTAGGGTAGCTAGGTGATGCAGTGGATAGAGTGCTGGGCCTTAGTCATGAAGACTCATCTTCCTGAGTTCAAATCTGGTCTCAGACATTTACTGATTGTGTGACCTTGGTTAAGTCACTTAACCCTGTTTGCCTCAGTTTTCTCATCTGTAAAATGAGCTGGAGAAGGAAATGGCAAAATGTTATGGGAATGGGAATCTAAGATCTTCCTTGTCCTTAAGGCCCTTTGATAGGCTTAAGTGACTCTGAGAACCTTCCCTGATTTGAAAATATACTCTGCCCCCTAATAGACTGAATGTGGTCACCTGGAGCCTGTGGCAGGAAGCTTGTTTTTCAGGAACTCCCACACCTTGATACTTTGTGATTGGGCAGTGGGTCAAGAGGGTTGTGACATTCTCTGAGCCAGGAGAAGGCTATATATACCCTGATGTGAGGTTTTGTTTTGGGGCTCATTTTGAGAAGAGTTGTATGATTTGACCAGATGAGACTCTGGGCAGCCATTGAGCCCCCCAGCTTTGAAAACCCAGATGTTGGTGCTTCCCTCTCTGGTAACTGGTATGGATGTAATTATCAGACAGCTGGAAGCCTGTCTGCTGATCTGTTTCTCTATCTGCTTGTAACTTGTTTGTATTCTCTGAAGTTCGAGGTGCTGACCTTTTCCCCCTGAACTAGGTAAATGACATATGTTTGAATAAAGTAAGATTGTTAACCCATTTTGAGTTGCTTTCCTTTAGAAAAGCAGATCTAAGAACCTGAGTTGGCAGCTACCCTGGGGATGCTAGGGTGCTTGCTACTACAAAACCACTCCAGTATCTTTGCCAAGAAAACCCCAAATCGGGTCACGAAGAGTTGGACACAATTAAAAACACCTGAACAACAATAACAAAAAGAGTACATTATAGTTTATAGGAAATCAGAAAAACTAAAATGAAATTATAATAATGACTAATTTTCATTTATAGAAGTGAACTAATTTGAGCTTCACAATAACCTCATAAAGTAGGAGGAACTGTAGGTATTATTATCACAGAATCACAAGTTCTTTTTGTGTTGGAAGGAACCTTATCAGTATCATAGAGTGTAAAGAGGGGGACTGTGTTTTTACCTTTCTTCATCTCCCTAGTGGTTAGCACAATGTTTGGTACATAGTAAATATTTACTAAATGCTTGTTTACTGACTTACTGAATATGAAGCTGAAGGACCTGAGTTCAAATATTAATTCTTTTACTTATGATTGTGGGCGAATCACTTCTTATCACTGGACTTCAGTTTACTGTAAAACAAGTGATGTTGGACTATATGGTCTCCAAGCTCCCTTCTAGCTCTAAATCTGCGATCTGTTGATCAGGGCCTCCCCTGCTTGAAGAAGAATCCACACTAGGACATACCCAACAAGCGGTCATCTAACCTTTGCTTGAAGGCTTTCAGAGCCAGAAGTAGAGAGAAGTTAGATGACTTGCCTGTATTCACTTACACAGGATCACACAGCTCAAAAATGGGATTTGAACTCAGGTCTTCTTCATTTGGCATCCAGCAACACTCTATTCATAGGTAGGATTGAATAGATCCTATTCCATCCATAAATAGGATAGCCATGGCTTCTTCTTCTTCTTCTTTTTTTTTTTTTTTGCAGGGGGGAAGGCAGGGCAACTGGGGTTAAGCGACTTGCCCAAGGTCACACAGCTAGTAAGTGTTAAGTGTCTGAGGCCGGATTTGAACTCAGGTTCTCCTGACTCCAGGGCCGGCGCTCTATTCACTATGCCTCCTAGCTGCCCTAGCCATCTTTATTGGGTACAAACTGTGTCCAGAAGGCTATAACATATTAGAGTTCATTACCTTCCCCCTATAAATGTCATAATGAATACATCATAAATTACCCTTTAGTCAGTCAACAAGCAATATTAAGTGCCTACTATGTACCAATCACTGTGCTGATCATTGGGGACATAAAGTCAAGGAGCTTGCTCTCAAGAAGCTCACATTCTAACGGGAGAGAACATACATATGACTAGGTACAGACAGGCTATATACAGGAAAAGTTAGAGATAATCAACAGAGGAAAGACATTAGCATTAAGGGGGATAAGGAAGAGCTTCTTACAGAAAGTGAGATTTTAGCTAGGACTTGAAGGAAGCCAGCAGTGCTGGGCTCGTGGTCATGGCTTGGTAACCTGTTTTTTCCATCCCTAACAAAGGAAATATTTGATCTCTTCTCAACAGCACTTAAAGGCTGTGTTGTAATCACAGCTCCTGTTTCTATAATGTCTTGAGTTTTGCAAAGTGCTTTATTTACAATAGCCTGATGATTAAGATGAGAAACTCCAGCTTAGAGATGAGAAGTGATTTGCCCAGGGTCATACAACTGGTAGGTGTCAGATTTGGAATTAGAAGTCAAGTCCGGCAGTCCTAGTGTATCCTAACTGCCAAGTCCAATATATCTTCTAGTAATAAATGGAAATCCTTGTGGAGAGAATGTATAGAGTGGAGGAAAGTCTCTGCTTTCTGACATAAGAGGAGAGAGCCTCAAAAAAAAAATAGAAGAGGTCCCCTATTGACTTTAGGATCTTAACCCCATATACGTTTGCAGACTTCTTTCATTTTTATTTATGACTTTTAATTCTTTTTCTCACAGTCATTTCCTTATCTAAACCACCACAGATTCAGAACCTCTTGACTGCGTACACGATTAAATCCTTCCTTCTAACAAAGAAACATAACAAATAAAACTATTGCAGCTGATAGTGTATGTCACATTATAACTTTCCCTTCCTTCCCTCCATCCATGAAAAGGAGGGAGGGTGTTCTATCATCTATACTCCAGACCAAGATTGGATATTGCACTGTCTGGCTACCTTTTTGTGATGTTTCATTTATATAATGGTCATTGTGTGTACATATTGCACTTTTATTCTCCATTAGTCCTTTTTTACTTTGGAAAATTTCTTGCTTTATTATGAACTTAAACACCAAAAAAGAGCATTTTCATATATATTGCAAAAGGAAAAAAAAGAGGACTCTGTGAAACAAAGGGTTTCTATTTCATATAGTTTGATTTTTTAAAAGTATAATGAATGCCATGTGACACTTAAAAAATTTATTCTAAAATTAAACACACACACACACACACACACACAACCCAACCCAAAAACCATTTCCATATACAGAGCAGAAAACAAAAAAGAACATTCTATATGAAACCATGAATTTTCATTTCATACATTTTGGTGTTTTTTTTTTTTAGTTATATAATTAATTCTTTATGTTACTTTTGAAATTGTCCTGTTTGTGCTTCCTTCTGAATGTCCTTCTGTTCTCCTCTTGTTCATTTTGAAAAAATATTACAGTGACTTTTTTATGTACATAATTTCTTTTAAATATTCCTATGTAGTCCTTATGAAAAATCCACCAAAAAAAAATCCACTTTTTTTGAGCAACTGCTTTCCGTTGTTACAGTTACTCATACTTATCTTTAGGAGTTAATAACTTAGCATCCCCGAAGCTGGGATGTTCTGGTCTGAGCCAGCTGGTCAACACAATCGTGCTCCCTGGGGCTTCCAAGGTCCTCACCTTGTTCCTCTCTGACCACTCTGAGGAATTTTTGGTCACCCTGTAGCTTTGTTGGAGGATGCCTCAGGACACAGAGCCTTGCAGGCTAAACATGTCACTGGTCATCTCTAATCACTTGTGGGAAGCCCCAGCATTGGTGCTAATTTTATTGGCAAATAAAACCCCCATTCCTTGTGGATTTCTGGTTGACTTTTTGTGTAGTTCCAGGGTGGAAGAAATAATTTGCCATGGTTCTTTTTTGGATTTCTTGATCATTAATGGGTCTGGTATGAACTTCAAGGTTTTCCTGGAATACGTGTATAGGACCTTGGTGGTTTGCCTTCCGTTCAGGCAGCTGTCTTGGTCTTACATTTTAGTCTAGTTTACACGCTCTTGTTTCAGCCAAACTGTCTCATCATCCCATCTTGTGTCTCTTTGCCTTTGCATTGCATGTATTTTTAAAGTTTTAGAGATTTTTTTTCCATCACTATGATTTTCCAGTACCTCTTGGACCCTTCCACCAAAAACAAATTAAAATTAAGTAGAATCAACACAATGACTTTGTCGTATAAGCATGTGCTTTATTCAATAGTTAGGCCCTGATATTTCTACCAAGAATAAGGAGATAGTCAATGCAAGAACCTGTTTGATTTTGTCTTCAAGTACTAGTGCTTAGCAATCATGTAAAAAGTGCTTTTTGAATTAAATTGACAGGTTTTTTTGATAATAATAATAAAAAACTGTATTTTTATGGCACCAAAGCACCTTACATACATGACCTGTCTTAGCCCTCACTACCATCCTATAAAGTATTTAGTTCTTTGGGTGGGACCAAGCATGTGATTTCATTGGCAAAAAATGGAACTCCCAGTGAGGAGATTAGTGCCTATTTTCCTCTGGGCAGTGAGAGTTAAATGATTTACCTAGGTTTGCAATCAGTCCATGTCAAAGACAGGATTTGAACCCAGGTTCTCATCACTCTGAAGATTGCCCTCTGTCCACTATGCATTGCTTTCCTTTTCTGGAATTGGGGGAATGGAAGTTGGTAGTACAGGTATTATTATCCCTGTTTTACAGATGTGGAAGTTGAGGCTCCAAAAGGTTAAGTCACTTTCCTTGTCACACAATTAAGCATCTGGACTGGGACTTGAACCCACCTATCCTGTCTGCAAGCCTAACACTCTACTATGCTATACCATCTCTCAGTTTTAGTTTTTACTCTTTCCAATACTTTTTTTATACCAGTGTTGTCATAGCAGTAATTCTATAGCGTATACCTACAAAGTTATTTTTAAAAAAGACAAAACAGAGAGCATTGTTTTTTTGGATGAGAAATCTTGGCACCCCAACTAGAGTTTCAGGCAGGTGCACTGCAGTTTTTTCTTAGAAAAAGGCAATCTGATTCCAAGTTAGATCAATCTTTATATGCAATTTGGAATTGCCTTTAGTGGATGAATATGAGTATCACAGTGTGGTTTTTTTTTTTTTTTAAGATTTTAAGTACACAATGCCATTATAAAGAAACCTTGCTGTCTATCTCTAAAACACCCTTTCCACTCACCCCTAATACTTATGAAACTCATATTTTTCAATGCATTATAATTTTATCTGGTTTGTATAGCACAAACTGAGGTGGTTCTGTGCCTTTGCAAAAGATGCTAATGTTATCTAGTGCAGTCGACTTTGGCAGCAAAGGAGTTCTTTCCATTGAAATTTCAAAAGATTAATAAGTAGAAGTTAATCATACAAGTTTATGACTATATTAAAAGACTTTCAGGATGTTACAAATGTTGAATGTATATACTGGAATTTTCTAAGCATGGCTTTTAGTTCGACCGTATATCAGCCTATTATTGTTTGCCAAATGAGAGAAAGTTAAAAAAAAATAGACATTTTGCAGAATTTTAGGCACGAATATATCAACATCATCATTACCATGATTGTTATTATTATTTTTATATGCTGTGATGGAAGAGGGCTGCTTTTAATGATGACTTAAACTGGAGACTTTATTTTTAGTCAACTTTGGGGCAATGGGAAAAGCACTGAATTTAGAATCAGTTAAGATTTGACTAACTTAGAGACTTACTAGCTGTGGGACCCTGGGTGAGTCATTTAACTTCTCTCATACTCAGTATCTTCTGTAAAATGGAGATACTAAATAGCACCTCACTCACAAAATTATTGTGAGGATCAAGTGAAATCAGAGCACTTTGCAGAACTTTAAAGCACCATGTAAATGCTGATGATGATTATTAGTAATTCTTTTATTTGACCACAAAAAGGAGTTATTTTCTCCATCCATGCAAGTAGTCCATTGTCGTTTTTCAGTCATATCCAACTCTCTGTGATCCCATTTGAGGCTTTCTTGACGCAGGTACTAGAATGGTTTGTTTACCATTTTCATCTCCAGCTGATTTTACAGATGAGGAAACTGAGACAAACAGGGTTAAGTGACTTGGCTAGGGTCACACAGTGTCTGAGGCCAAATTTGATGGATCTTCTTGACTGAGGCCCAACACTCTATCCGCTCCACCACCTAGTTGCCCCAAATAGTCCATAGAACAGTAAAAATGTTGGATAGATTCTAACCAAAACCAGTTCTGCTCCTATCTGAATCCCATTAAAGTTGTAAGAATGATATGATGCTGATAGTTATAATAAATATTTAATAACCTCTGGACTATGCAGAAATGAAAAGCTCTCAAAAGGTAGAGACCTAGCTTAAGAAATCAAAATGACGTGGGAACAGGATGCTGTTCATTCTGTGCATGTCTTTCCTGTCATCCTGTCTGCTTCCGTGTTTGTCTGGGTAAATGGAAATGCTGACATTCAGTTACAAAAAGCAGTCACTTTATCTACCTGTACTCCAGTCCAGACGGTTTCTATCTGAACTCCTCTGATTATTAGATGGGAAGAAACAAGAATAATCCTAAGAACAGCTGCTCATGTTTATATAATGCTTTAAGGTTTGCCAGGCATTTGACTACTTGGTCTCATCAGATCCTCACAAACAACAGCACTTTCAGGTAGATGGTGCTGTTATTCCTATTTGATGGATGAAGAAACCAAGGCCCAGAGAGTCTGAATGAATGACTTACCCAAGGTCACTTGGCTGAGATGGAATTGGAATCTAGATGTTTCTGACTTTTCATTTTGGCACTCCAGCTGCCATGTCAGGTTGCTTCATATGGCATCTCTGCAAACCTTGGTGACCATATATTTCAGCAGCAACAAAGCCTAAAAATCTATAGCCATATTCTTACATTTTCAGGTGACTTGAAACATTTACTTTTGAGGGTAAAACTAGAAAGATGAAATGCAGAGATTTTTCTCAATGCAGTGGAACAAAATCAAATTATCTTCTCTTAAAATAAATGGCAGTCAGGGAAGGCAATTTTTCCTGTTATGGATAAGAGCTAGGGAGTACAAAATCAGCATTTAAAATGTGTTAACTCATAGCGTTTTAAATAAAAGAAGCCCAAATGCAGTCGATGGTTACCTGTTCTCATAGATCCTTACAGTTTCTTGCTATTACATCCTAAAAAAGCATACACATTTACAAAATGTACTGGGGATTGCTGAATCATAGAAATTAGAAGTGAGAAAAGACTTGTTGGACCAACTTTTCAAAGAGTTCTTTCTGGAGCCTGCATTTTTCTTATTCATAGTTATGTAATTAAATCACAGCCAGCTTTTTGCGGCTTTGCAATGGAGACTGGCTGTTTTCACTTCTAGGGTCGAGCTCACAGCGAGGTTTGTTAAAAAAAAAAATTCTCATGGTAGGTCACAAACTATGACCAAAGGTCCCTCAGTTTCTAGAATATTACCTGCTTTTTCTGACTTTTCTCTTAGGAATAGAAATTCTATAATATCCCTCCTAGCTCCTTTCCCTTTTCCACTCACATTTGTGCTTTGCCGTCCCCTAAAAGAATGTTAGCTCCTTGAGGGCAGAAATCCCTCCCCTCCCTCCCTCCCTCCTTCCCTCTCTCCTTTCTTCTTTCCTTCCTCCCTTCCTCTCTCCCTCTCTCCCTCCCTCCCTCCCTCCGTTCCTTCTTTCCTTCCTTCCTTCCTTCCTTCCTTCCTTCCTTCCTTCCTTCCTCCTTCCTTCCTTCCTTCCTTCCTTCCTTCCTTCCTTCCTTCCTTCCTTCCTTCCTTCTCTTCCTCCCTCCCTTCCTCCCTCGCCCACTCCTTTCTTCCTTTTCTCCCTCCCTCCCTTCCTTCCTGTGGCTGTGAGACTCAAATTAGAAAACTAAGAAATACTCAGGAAATTGCAGAGCATGACACCATTGTAAGGTGGTGTTACTCTTCTGTAATGTAACGATTTTCAGCATGCCTTGGTAGCAGTGAACCCCATGCTTGAAATACTCTCCTTCCTGCCTCACCTCCAGCTCCTGAATTTCTGACTTCTCTTGAGGCTCAGCTCCAGTGCTACCTGCTACAAAAAAACCTGTCTTGAGCCTTTTCCTTCTATCCACTTGTTCATATATCCTTCTATCTCCCCTAGAATTCCATCCTAGAATTACAGAAATTCCCAAATGGAGACTGACTTATTTAGTACTGCTATAACAATACTAAAATCCTGATAATAACAGCAGCACTAAGAGCTCACGTTTATATAGCATTTTACAATTTACAAGAGACTGTCTTTCACAAAAATCTTGTGAGGTGAGTATCATAGGTATTGTTCCCCTTTTGAAGCTGAAGGATATCAAGTATTTTATACATTCTGTACTCATTTTCAGCTGAATTTTTCTATCTCTTCCTGCAGAGTTTTATTGGTATTATTCAGAAATACTGATCATTTATTTTATATCCTGGAAGTTTTGCTAAAGTTATTGTTTCAATTAAATTTTTAGTTGGCTCTTTCTTCATGGTTATTCAATTTCTTTTTCTTGTTTTATTGCTATAGCCATCATTTCTAGTACTATGCTAAATAGAAGTGGTGACAATGGACATCTTGCTTCCACCTTTCAATTTGTTAGAAAAGATTCCAGTTTATTTCCATTACAAGTAATAATAGCTCTCAGTTTTAGATATATACTATTTATCATTTTAAGGAAATGTCTGTGTTTTCTAGGGTTTTTAACCTCACAAGTATCAAAGTGGAAAAATGACAAAAAAGGAAAGTGATCAATGACAGGGAGACTGTAAAGAAACAGGCTCATTGATGCACTTTGGGTCAGCCTGTGAATAGCTCACCAATTGTTCTGGAAAACAATTTGGAATTATACACAAAAAGTTACTAACAGTGTGTGTATGCACCCTTTGACCCAGCTATGAGCCTGCTAGGTCTATGTACAAAAGAAAGCAAAGGAGGAGGAAAAGTCTCTCTCTCTCTTCCTCTTTTATATATATATATATATTTTTTTTTAATATACATTTTTATATTTATAGCGTCTCTTTTCATGGAGGCAAAAAAGCTGGAAACCAACAAGAAGTCCATAAATTGAGAAATAGGCAAACAAATTATAGTATATAATTATGTACTATATATTACTGTAGGTACATACTATGTGTACTATACTTATGTACTATATATACTGTAGGTGATAAATTACTGTTGTGCAGAAAAACATGAAGAAATAGATGGTTTTGAAAAGATATAGAAAGACTTGTATGTATGAACTGATACAGCATGGGATAAACAGAACTAGAAAATTAATTTATAATATCAGTATTATAAAAATGAACAGTTTTGAGGACTTTTATGTCCTCAAATGGATGAATTAAATGAATGGACAGAACCAGGAGAACAATTTATACAGTACAGAAACACTGAAAAACAACTTTAAAAACTGTAATAGGGGCAGCCAGGTAGCACAGCGAGTAAGAGCACCGGCTCCAGTGTTGAGAAGACCTGGAGATCGAATCCCGGGCTCAGACACTTAGCACCCACCCAGAAACACCTGGCCGTGTAACCTTGAGCAAGTTACTTAACCTCGATTGCTTAAAAAAAAAACAACCTGTAATAACCCTCATTAATATAGTGGCTGTTCATGATTCTACAGGACCACTGATAAAACATGCTATTCCTGTCAGTGATGGATTTAGGGTGTAGATTGAGGGATGCATCATTTTTGATACAGCCATTGAGGATTTTTTTTTACTCAGTTATTCATATTTGTTGCAAGAAATTTTGTTTTTTCTTTTCCATTTTTTATGAGGTTGGAGACATAGAAAACAGATTTCTGTTAATTTAAATTCTGTGTGTGTGTGTGTGTGTGTGTGTGTAAGAGAGAGAGACAGAGAGAGAGAGAATTGGGAGTGTTCAAAAGTTGTATGCCTTTTCAGAAGAGGTTGCTATAGTATTAGTTTTACTTAACTGTTTTACTTTGTTAAAGAAGACCTCTCATGTAGTAGTAGTCTATAAATGTAATGCAAATAGAAAACAGCAGTAAAACTTTTTTTAAAAATAGAAAAAAAGAATCTTCATCCAGGTCATGCCACTCACTGTGGATATTTCTTCTATCCTGCTTGGTGATGTCATCTACTTCCATGGATTTAATTATCTCTATGCGGATCCTATTTCCTGTTCACCAGCTATCTCATGGATATCTCACATTCAACATGTTCAAAAGAGAACTTAGTATCTTCCCCCCTACTCCTCCCAAGTCTGGGTAGCTAGGTAGTATTGTGGATAGAGTGCTAGTTCTGGAGTCAGGAAGACCTGAGTTCAAATGTGGCCTTAGACACTTGCTAGCTGTGTGACCTTAGGTAAGTCACTTAATTCTCCATAAGTTTCCTCATCTATAAAATAAGCTGGAGGAGGAAATGGCAAACCTCTCTAGAATTTTTGCCAAGAAAATCCCAAATGGAGGTATTAAGAGTTGGACACAGTTGAAACAACTGAACAACAAATAACCAAACCATCCCTTATTTTGAACTTCCTGTCATTTTCTAGGGCATTACCATCTTCCTAGTCACCCAGATCCCCTACCTAGGTGTCATCCCAGACCCTTCATTCTCTCTCACTCCCCCATATCCAATCTGTTGATAAATTCTGTTGATTTTTTTTTCTTTTTGGAAGGGGGAAGGCAGGACAATTGGGGTTAAGTGACTTGCCCAAGGTCACATGACTAGTAAGTGTTAAGTGTCTGAGGCTAGTAAGTGTTAAGTGTCTGAGCGGGTTTGAACTCAGATCCTCCTGACTCCAGGGCCAGTGCTGTTTTCACTGTGCCACCTAGCTGCCCCTCCTGTTAATTTTTTTACCTTGATAACATCTTTTCTCTATGCTGCCTTCTCTTCTCTGGACCTGCCAGCACCCTGTTGTAGTCCCTCCTCACATCTAGACTATGACAACAGCCTGCTGGTTGTTCTACCTGCCTTAAGTCTCTCCCTACTCCAGTCCATCCTTGGCTTAGCTGTCCCAGGTCTGACCCGGTCACTCTATTACTCAGTAACTTTCAGTTACTCCCCGTTACCTCTGTTGTCAGATATAGCCCCCCCCCCCCCCGGGGCTTTTAAAACCCTTCATAACCTGTCCCCTTCCTGCCTTTCCAGTTTTCTTTTGCTTTTCTCCCTTCCATGCATTCTACAGTCCGGTGCCCGCTTGTGTCCTTTGAACACGATACTTCGTTCTTTGCCTTTTTGGTAGCTTTCTTCCATACCTGGAATGTACTTCTTTCTCTTCTCTCCCTCCTGGCTTTCTTCAGGACTTCGCCCAGCTCTCTCCTTTCGCCTAGGTGCCTTTCCCAGCTCGCTCTCCCATTGCTAGTGCCAATGCCAAGTGGTTTTCCTCTTGTCTCCCTCTGTAGAATGCAGACTCCTTGAGGGCAGGGATTATTTTTGATTTTCTTTGTTTCCCTAACACAGTGCCTCACCCTACTTACATAATTAATGCTTGCTGATTTACTGAGGGTAGAGCTGGGCGGAGTCAGCTGTCAAATTAATATGGGCATCGCCTACTTTACGAGGTTGTTGTGAGGAAATGGACTTCTCAAAACTCAAAGTGATAAGTTAAATGTGAATTACCATTTAAATTGTATCTCTGGACTTCATATTTTGTCCTTTATTTCCTGAGTTTCCTTTTGGTTCTAATAGGTTTTCCAGATTTCTTTATCAATGGCATTGTTTTCATTTCTTTCCCCACCCTAAATCTTACATGTCTGACTGTTTCCAAAGCCTGCGATGCTCTCCTTCCTTATCTCTTCTTCATGTAATCCCTCTCTTACTTCAGGATGCAGCTGAAGCACCACCTTTTATACTATGCCTTTCCTAATTACCCCAATCCTAGTACCTGCTTTCCCTAATTGCTTTTATATAACTATTTGATATTGTTTTTTCCTACATATACTTAGATGTTGTCCCACTTGATAAAACGTACACTCTTTGAGAGCAGGGATTATTTCTCATTGTTTCATATTTTGCCTCTGTATCTTGAATGCCCAGCAGAGCACCTGGATATAGTAGGTATTTAATGCTTCTTCATTGATTGGTTGATTGATCCATGCCTTGAATCCACATTTCTATTAACTATTCACTTGGTATCCTTTCTGAATTTGCATGGCATCATGGGTAAAGAACCTTGGAGTCAAGAAGGCCTAGTGTCTCAATCAGTATTGGCTGTCTGACCATGGGCAAGTAACTTAACCTCTCAGTGTTCTAGGCAACTCCCTAAGACGGTTAAGTTTTCTTCTAGGCAAGTCTCTAAGACTGTGTTTTGCAAAGAAGACACCAGCCTGCATTGGCAAAGGTAGTTTCGTCACTGGAAGCTTATTGTACCAATGAAATCAGAGTTCCATATTCTCTCCCTATCTGAATTTATAGCCTAATTCATGTTTTCCCATAAATCTGTGTGGCTGAATGGATTATGTTTATAATTCTGTTTCTGTGCTATGGCAGGTTGTTAACACCATTAGAAATTCAGAAAGTATCCTACCTGATCCTCATTAAATAGCTAGAAAATGGCTCTGTGTAGAGGCCTTAAATGAAATAAAAATTTAATAAACACTTGATTTTAAGATGTTCTTGTTGACAAGCACAATAAACATGATTAAAAACATTAGGGTGACCTGAGTTAGGTGGATGTAATTTACTAGTGAGGAGGAATAGAAATTGCCTCATGCATTTCTACAGCTATGGATATTTCCAAAAGATACAGAAGAAGCATATGAGTCAGTAGAAAAATTTGATTTGGTGGGAGCACAATTTTAATGTCAATAAAAACTCCATCTTTTCTTTTAAAGGAAATGTAAATCATTTTTAATTACTTCATGGTTCATTAATTAAGCTCTACCTAATTGGTACTGTAAAAAGCTACTGTAAAACTGCACTTTTTAGCTGAGCTTAAAGTGTAGGGTTGGTTTTTTTTTTTTCCCTTCTTTAGAGTAGTCTGGACCCTTGCTGACCAGATGGAGCTGACTTTGATTGAATGTTCATTCAAACATTGTCAAATTTATAAGTAAAACATTTTGTGGTTTGTTTCTGTCTTTTACAGGTGGCCTTTTTGAAGATGTGATTGTTGGAGTCTGGGCATTCCCCTCTCTGCAAAACAACTTTCCAACATAATGCATTTCAAAGGGGCCAGGTGTCTCTGTGGCAGGCAGCTATTTTGAAGAAAGGGGTTAAGTTATAAAAGGAGAGCATCTCGTTTAATACTTCCTGTGTATTTGTTTGCATTTGGCAATATGCCCCATTTGGGAATAGTTCTCAGTTGGGCCCTTTGAAAAGCCGAGGCTCTGAAGAAACTCACAGTTGTGGGTTGTCAGAAGTTGGAGATGGATACAGAAGTGACCTCCCTAACCCCTGCAGAGAAGGACTTTCAGCCCTGTGCTGCGTCAGCACCACCTGGAAGGAACAGGGCTGGTTGCTGGGATATTAGCTAATGGGGACCCATCTGTCCTGTATGGAAGCTTAAGAGGCAGCCAGTGAGGACATCAATGGGGGGGGGGGGAACTGAGTGTTGAGCGCCACAAATTCTGAGAAGTAGACTTTTAAAGAGCATCATAGATGTAGCTTTGTTATGAAAGGAGAAAAGAAAATAGGTTATTTCTAGCTATTGCCATCAGACTAAAAAGTAAACCGAATGTTTTATTAAACCATTTTTCATGATGCCTAATCTGTTTGTTTCCTTCCTGTATTACTTTTTTTTGGTACTGTCGCAGTAACCTTTATAACGTTGCCCCTACTCTCCTAGCTTTAAAACATATTGTTTTAGAAATTATGATCTTAAACATTTGATATGCAATAAGGAATTAAAAAGAAGGATCATACATGAAACTGTTAACTTCTGTTATGTACAATTTGGTTTTTAAAGTAAATTTTCAATTTAACACAGGAATGAAGTAGGAAAAAAAAATTACACTCCCTGTGTCTCTGAACTGTTCTTTTTCTTGTGTATTTTTTAAAAAGGTTTATTGCCCACTTTTCTTCCTTTTTTATTTTTAAATCTCTATTACGACTCACTAACTTTTCCCCCACACTGAAGCTTTCTCCTCTTAGCATAACTGAACTATATTTATGTTTTATGCAATAGTTGTAAATATGTAAGTATAACTGAGTAATAATTGTACTTGAGTAATTGAGTCATAAGTATAATTGAACAAAACAAATCAACATGTTCATCCCCCTGTAATTTCACAATAATCTTGTTAAAACCTTATAACTAAAGTTTACAAAAAGCTATAGCAATGTTGTGACCAGAGAGAGTAGGCCAGATTGGCCCCTGTTCCTTTCCCCCATCCTTTAACTTGTTTTTCAGGACAGTCCCTGTATGGGACATTCTGGCCCTACCCTTCTCTGTTATGGAACTAATTGCCCCTGTATGTTGCTTCTCTCTACATGCTTTTTTTGTTGAACCAATTAATGATATTTATTAGCTGAAGTATGCCTGTATTACCTTCTAGCAACAGCATGGTCCAGATGACCCAATATATACATACATGTGTATCTCATCCTTCTTCCTATATAAAAATAATTGTTATTCATGTGTTCCAGGGCAAGTGACAGGATCTTATTTCAGTTTCTAGAATGCATAATTTCATCCATATGGATCCTAGATCTAGAATTTACCACAATATGGCAAGGCAGTCCTTTTCCATTTCCCTAATTAACTCACTATCCCACTCACCACTCTTGCAGTGATTTTCACACTTTTTCATCCCTCTTCAAACTTTGTGTGACGGCCTTGCCCCTGCCCTCTCTACTTAAAACTTTGTCTTATATTTTATTGAAAAAATGGAGGCCATTTGCCAAGAATTCTCTTTCCTCCTCATCTCATATCTCCCACATGCCTTACATCACTTTCTTTCACCTTTGTCTCTCATGATGAGGTGGCCCTTCTCCTGGCCAAGAGGAAGTCCTCTATAAATAATGTACAAGTCATGTACAAGTAATCCCATCCCATTCTACCCCATTCCATCCCATCCTACTCCCTCCCCTTCCCTTCCACTGCCTCCCCTCCTTTCCCATCTCTTCCTCTTCCATCCCCTCCCCTCCCCTCCCATCCCATCCCTTCCCTTCCCATCCCATCCCCTCCCCTCCCATCCCATCCCTTCCCATCCCATCCCCTCCCCTCCCATCCCATCCCTTCCCATCCCTTCCCCTCCCATCTCCTCCCCTCCCATCTCATCTACTCCTCTCCCCTCCCCATCCATCTTTTCCAGCATATTGGCTTCTCAACCATGTCTGCTCTTTCACTTAGCTTTAATCTCTCCTTGTCTACCAGCTGATTCCCTACTCCCATGAGAGGTAGCTAGATAGGTCAGTGGATGGAGCACTGGCTGGAGTCAGGAAGAACTGAGTTTAAATCTGGTCTAAAATTCTTAGCAACTGTGTGACCATGGGCAAGTCATTTAACCTGTCTCAGTGCCCTCAGCTATAAAATAGGGATAGTAATAATAGTACCTACCTCCCAGGGTTGTTGTGAGGATCAAATGAGATACTAATTGTAAAGCACTTAGCACGGTGCCTGGCATAGTGGGGGCTATGTAAATGGCAGCTTCTTCTTATTAATTAGAAACATGCTGTCCCTCAAAAAACTCTCACTTGATCCATCCCTCTTCACCATCTCCTGTCTCTTATCTCATAACTAAAATCCTTGAGAAGACCATTTATAATCAATGCCTCTGCTTCCTTTTCATTCCCCTTTTTTGTTGTTGCTAAGTTGTTTCAGTTGAGTCCTGCTCTTTGTGACCCTATTTGGGCTTTTTTTTTTTTTTTTTGGGGGGGGGCGAGGCAATTGGGATTAAGTGACTTGCCCAGGGTCACACAGCTAGTAAGTGTCAAGTATCTGGTCTGAGGCTGGATTTGAACTCATGTCCTCCTGACTTTAGTGCTTTATCCTTTGTGCCACCTAGCTGCCCCTATTTAGGTTTTTCTTGGCAAAAATACTGGAGTGGTTTGCCATTTCCTTCTCCAGTTCATTTTACAGACGAGAAACCAAGGCAGACAGGGTTTAAGTGACTTGCCCAGGGTCACACAGCTTGTAAGTGCCTGAGACTGGATTTGAACTCAGAAAGATGGGTCTTCCTGATTCCAGACCTGGAACTCTATCCGCTGAGCCACCCAAGTGCCCCATTCTCTTTTTAACTGTGTAATCTGACTAATGATTTTGTCATTCAACCAAAATGGTTCTTTCCAAAGTAACCACTGCTCTCTTTAGTTGTCAAATCTAATAAATAGTCTTTTCCCATTCATATCCTTCTTGACCTTTGCAGCCTTGAACATTTTGATCACCTTCTCTCTAAGTTTCCATGACAGTACTCTGATTCTTTTCCAAAGTCTGACTGACCACTCCTCAGTCTCCTTTCCTGTATCTTCATCCAGGTAGTAAAGGTGGATGTCCCCGAGGGATCCGTAGTGGGTCTTTTCCCCCTTTTATATTGTTTCACTAGGTGGACTCAGCAGCTGTCCTGGATTCAGTGATTGTCTCTATGCTGATGATTCTCAGATTAACTCATCCAGGACTAACCTTCCTGCTGGCTTCCAGTCTCTCATCTCCAACTGATTACTGGACATCTCAAACTGGATGTCCCATCTTAAACTCAACATGTCCAAATCTGAACTCATTATCTTACCTCCTAAACCTTCCCCTCTTCCAAACTTCCCTATTACTGTTAAGGGCATACCTAAACAGTGATCATTCCGGTCACCTGGGCTCATAAAGTAAGTGTCCCTCAACTCTTTACTCTCTCTTCCCATAGCCAGTCTATTGTCACCTTCTTCTCTTGCATGTGCCCCCTTCCCTCCTCTGGCACTGCCACCACCCCAGTACAGGCCACCTCATGCATGGACTATTGCAATAGCCTTTTTGTTGTGACTCTGCCCCAAGGCTGTGCTTACTTCAGTCCATTCTCCACTCAGCTGTCAAATTAATCTTATTAAAATACAGATCTGATCAGGTTGCCATCAATCCTTCCCTCTCATTTAGTAAACACAGGCAGTTCCTTATCATGTCCAGGAGCAAATATAAAATTCTCTTTGTCATTCAAAGACCTTTATAACCTGGCCCCTTCCTATCTTTCCAGTCTTGTTATACCTTATCCTGCCTGCCCCTCACTGGCCCTGTGTTCTCTGTGACACCTTTTTGCTGTTCCACATAAGACACACTCTCTCTAGACTGAGTATTTGCCCTCCTGTAGGGTTAATGGAATATGAAGATCTCCCCCATCCATTAAAAGGCATATGTGACTGTATGTGTTCCCTTTTTCTCCTTGGAACAGGAACTGTCTTCTCAGGTTTACAGGATTACATAAGGGTATTTTACCTCACCAGTAACGGGTGTTTTGCACCTTTCAACTCTGGCCCAGTTTCCATGTCAAGTCACAGAAGCTAGGCACGTAGGCTCTCACTCTTTGCTGAGCCAATCAGATGTCGAGTCTTTGTTTGAAAACTATATATTCTGGGAAGTTGGTATTTTGCTTTGGTGCTCACTCGGGGGAAGAATGTTTCTCCTGAGGTCTTTTTGATTGCCTGGGTGAGACTCTGGGTCCCAATGTGAACCTAGATGTTGGTGTTCCCTGGTCCGGTGATGTTTGCAAATAATTCTATTACTCTGTTAAGACAGAGCCCTGTATTGGATCTGTCTTGAATACTTATATATTTCTCTGCATTATCTTTCTGATCTTTCCGCATTGTTTAATTAAAGTAAGATTGTTAACCCCTTTGAAACCACCTTTCTTTAGAAAAGCAAATCAAAGAACTTGTGCTAACAGCCCTCCTGTGTGCTGGTGTTACTAGTCTTACACCTGCACAGCAGCTGCAAGTATCATTAAGATATACCTCCATACCCAGAATTCTCTTCCTCCTCATTTCCTGACCTTCAAATCTCAGCTGAAACCCACATTTCCCTATCCCCCTTAATTGTAGTGCCTTCTCCCCATTAGTTGTCTTCAGTTTTATCTTGTATATATTTTGTTTGTACATAGTTTTTTTTTGCCTTTTAGATTGTGAGCTTCTGGAGAGCAGGGGTTATTTTTTGCTTTTCTTTATTACTGGTGCTTGGTCTAGTGCTTGGCAGATAGTAGGCATTTAATAATTGCTTATTGACTGACTTAATAGGCCATCTAGTCCACCCCCTTCTTTTATAAAGAAACTGAAGCCCAGATAGGTTATGTAAATTACCCCAGTATTAAATATCAGAGGCAAGGTCTTGCTTGACCCATGTCTCATTGACTGAGTCAGTGCTCTCTCCACTGTAACCACAGGCCTTCCTCTACTGACATGACTTGTATTCCCCCTCCATGCCTAAGTACAATATTTTATAAGTTGTGGTGGCTAAGAAAATTCATCATCTGGTGATGACCTGTACTCAACACCTTTTTAAGCTTAAGTTGACTAATTTTCAGGCAATAGATAAATAGTTTGTCATCTAGCCACATCTCAACAATTAGACTAGGCTTTAAGTAGAGAAGACCATGAATGATTCATCATAATATTCTTGAACTTTGGTCTTTACTGGTTTATACTCCCTTCTCCATAGGATAGTTGTGAGTATCAAATGTTACATGTGGGCTTTATAACCTCAAAGCACTATATAAATTCAAGCATGGTATGGGGGATAGGTGCTAGATTTCAATTCCGAGGTCCTGGGTTTAAATCCTGGCTGTGCAGTTACTTCTGGGACCATGGTCAAATCACATCACTCCTGTGTGCCTCAGTTTCCTCATCTGTAGAATGAGGGGTGGAAGGCTGACTACATGACTTCCAAGGTCTTTTCCAGATCGAAATCTATGATCCCATGACTGATGAATCAGAAGATTTTAGATTTAGAAAGGGATCATTTATCTGGGCCCTTCATTTTAAAGATGAAGAAACTGAGGCCTAGAGTGGCTAAATGATTTGTCCAAGCTCATATTCAGCTGGTAGAGCCAGACTGGAAACCTAGTTTTCTGATTCCTAGTTTTTCACCCCTGGGAAATGAGGTTAATGACAAATACAGAGTCCACATAAGGGATGGAGGTGAAGAGAGGGCTGAGCTTCTCTTCTTTATTCAACATCCCTTCCCCTTCCTCCACTGAGGCAGCATTATACAGTGGAAAGAACCCTAACCCTGTCCTGGCTCATAACCCTGGACAAATCTTTACCAAGCTGGACCTCAGTTTCCTTGCCTGTAAAAATGTTCTGTAAAGTCCATTCCAATGATGATTCTATGATTAACTAGGTCCTGTCTAGGTTTCTTTCTATTTTTCTTCTGCTTTCCTTTCCTATTCCTAGCATTGGTTTGAGACAGGGTTTCTAGAAGAAACAGAGAGAAATTAACTGGTGAGTATATGGGGCAGAAATCAGGCTTAAAATTGGATTCGGATTATCTGTAGTTTCTGACAATTTCTGTTTTCCCAGAGTATAAGATAATCTATTCTAAGTCTTTCCTTATTAGCCTCTTTGAACTATTGCTTATTTATATGCTTTTTCATGGAGAATAAGTAGCCATTACAAACATCCTTAAAGGGTTGGGGGGAAAAAAACAAACTTCTTAGTTATCAAGTTCATTACTAAATCTCTCCATACGAGAGAATTCAATTTTCCAAATGCTGTATATCCTTATTTCTTTTTCATTGTTATTGCCTCTCAGGAAAGCAGAATTTGTTCATTGAATTTGATTCTGATTCTGCTCTTATATTTCTTATTCATTTGCTCTCAAGTACCCCATTTCTATTGTTTTCTGTCACTACCCCTACTTCTCCAATACATACATTTTTAAAAATAAAGTTTTTAACACTTAAATCTCTCCTTGGATTTCTTCTTCCTAACCTTTGCTGAAAAGCATTCCATATAACAAATAGTATTTTTTAAAAGGAAAAGAAAACCCACTATATTGAAAAAAATCTTGACAATGTTTATACAGTGTTCCCAAACCATTTATTTCATACTTCAGCAAAGGGGTGTGTGTGTACATATATATGTATGTGCATGAAGGGGATGGGTGGGGAATGGGAATATATCTTCTCATATCTCTTCTTTGGAACTATGCTTATTCTTGGTCATTTTGTAACTTCTGTCTTTTTTTTTTAAGGCAATTGGGGTTAAGTGACTTGCACAGGGTCACACAGCTAAGTGTCTGAGGCTGGATTTAAACTTAGGTCCTCTTGACTTGGGGCAGTGCTCTATCTACTGTACATCCTAGCTGCCCCTGTAACATCTACTTTCAATTGTTTTGTGGTGACTTTCCATTGTATGTATTGTTTTCTTGGCTCTGCTTACTTCACTCTGTATCAGTTCATGTACATCTTTCCATACTTCTCTAAATCCATTACTTGTCTTTCTGACCTCAGTTTTCCTTAAACTGAAGAAAGTAGTACTTCGACCCCCGAAGTAAAGCACTTTAAGGTTATGTAATTTTGTCAATGTGGAAACTCATCCACTCCATCTTAGTTGAGGGTTTTCGGGAGTTGTTGTGAACCACAAGCTCACCTTATGGCCAATCTAATAATGAGCTTCTGAGAATTTAGCTAAGCTGGTCCTCAAACAGCAGACCTACAGTGTGTCCCACATCCCAAACCTTCCCACCTTGGAAGGACTCACCAGAGGTTTTGCCTTGCTGGCATAACCTTCAAGAACGCAGGGTAAACCAAGTATCTTAAGGAAGCATCAAATGAGGATTTTAGTGAAATGAAGAATACTCCTAGAGATCTGGGATCTTATGTATTTTTTTTTTCTTTTTGGGGAGGGCAATTGGGGTTAAGTGACTTGCCCAAAATCACATGGCTGGTAAGTACGTCAAGTGTCTGAGGCTGGATTTGAACTCAGGTCCTCCTGACTCGAGAGCCTGTGCTCTATTCACTGTGCCTCCTAGCTGCCCTGGATCTTATGTATTTGAGTGTTCCTTCCAGTGGTTCAGATTGTATCCCATCTCTGTCTGCCTATCCTGTATAATATTTGTGTAAGTCTTCCCATAGATTTCAGAAAGAGGGTCCTCCAGTGATCTGGGGTCATCCTTCATTTTCTTCTGACAATGCAGGGATACCAGTGGAGTACTTGAGCTGTCCACCTGTCACCTGTTGCTTTTACCATATGACTAGCCCAAAAAGTTGAGTTAAATATTTCACTCTTTCTGATTTAATTCTATACAATCCAACTCCTTAGACTCAATCAACAATCATTGACAGCCAAGGGAATGCTTTGTTAAAATTTTAGATTGATCTGAAGGAATTTTGTTGTTCAGTCATTTTTCAGTCATGTCCCAACTCTTGGTAACCCCATTTTGGGTTTTCTTGTCAGAGATACTGGAGTAGTTTGCCATTTCCTTCTCCAGTTCATTTTATAGATAACTGAGGCAAACAGGGTATAGCAGCAAGCACTCCAGCATCTGCAGGGTGGCTGCCAACACAGGTTCTTAGATCTGATTTTCTAAAGGAAAGCTACCCAAAATGGGCTAACAATCTTGCTTTAATCAATCAAGCATATCATTTACTTAGTTCAGGGGGAAAAGTCAGCACCCTGAACTTCAGAGTATACAGAGGTTACAAGCAAACAGAAACATTTCAAGCAGACAGGCCTCCAACTGTTCAACCATTACATCTATACCTAGTCAGTTGCCAGAGAGGGAAGCATCAACATCTGGGTTTTCAAAGCAAGCCTCCTGCCACAGGCTCCAGGTGCACTTAAGCCTATCAAGTGGCCTAGGGGTAGGGAAGATCTTAAATTTCCATTTCTTAAATTTCTATTCCATTCCTGTAACACAGGGTTAAATGACTTGTTTAAGGTCACATAACTAGTAAGTGTCTCAGGCCAGATTCGAACTCAGGAGGATGGGTCATCTTGACTGCAGGCCTGACACTCAGTCCACTGTGCCACCTAGCTACCCCAAAAGAATAGGTGAAGGGATTTGAAGATCACTTCTCCACACTCTAGGGTTGATTTTTGTTTTTAAATAAATTTTATTGATATGTTTTTTTACACCACCTACATTTCCCAATGCATTATCTGCCCCCACAGCCCACCCTGAGTGCTATCCCTTATAACAGGCAATTAAAATGGGGAAAATTAAACAGTTCAGGGAAACTACATATTAAAAAAACAAACCTGATATTCTGTGCAGTTCTATGCCATAATCCTACACTATTGCAAAGAAATAGGGGAAAATGTTTTCTTATATCTCTTCCTCAGTGCTGAGTTTGGTCATTATAATTTCACAGCACTTATTTTCCATTCACACTCTTTGCAATTGCTGTTTCGTTTTCTGTATGTTCACTAACTACTTTAATAATTCATTCTAACATTCGTCCAGGATCCAAAGTCAGGTTCACTGGCCTATATCTTACAGTCCCTATTCTCGTTGCTTTTTTGAAAATTGGGAGATGTCAACTTCTCCAATCTTCTATTACTCTCGTCCAAATATCACCACCATGAAGCAGCAACCTACCAGTTCTTCCATTACTCTGGGATGTAGTTCATCTGAGCCAAAAAGATGTCAATTCTATATTTTTCATTTTTGTTCTATACTTTCTTTTTTATTGATTAATTTATTTTTAATTTTCAACATTCACCTCCATGAGTGCCAAATTTTCTCCCCCTCTTTTCTCTCCCCACACCCCAAGACATATTCTTTCTAGTCTAAAGGTTATATTTCTTAGTAATGAAAACAGAAGTAAAATAAAAATCGAGCAGCCCTACCTTCTCTCTTTTGTCATCATCCCCATCAATAAATCAAAAAGCATTTATTAAACACCATGCTGAATAAAGGCCCTGTGCCTTCTGTGAGCCTCCTATCTCCCCCAATGTAGCGAAAAATCTCTTTTGCTTATTCTTAGTTTTCCTCATTAGCTTCAACCCATATTGAAATTTATCATTGTTGACATTATTCTTATAGATGATGGTATTTATCTTCTTGTTCTAATTTCCATCTTCTATACTGTCTATGTCTTTTAAAAGTCTAAGTAGTTGGTGAATTCTCTGTGTTACATATTGGTCTCTTCAGATAACTCCTTCCTTTCCTAATCATTGGAATTTTTTCTCTTTGCTCAGAATTTTATTATTGGGTTTCCCATCCCTCCTGACCCGAGTCCTTCTGTAGGTTTTTATTCCATGAGATCCTAACTATCCTTCTTCTTCTTCTTCTTTTTTTATTATAAGCAATTGGGGTTAAGTAACTTGCTCAAGGTTATACGGCCAGTTATTTCTGGGTGTGGTGCTAAGTATCAGAGCCCGGATTCGATCCCAGGTCATCCCAACTCTGAGGCCAGTGCTCTTACTCGCTGAGCCACCTGGCTGCCCCTTATCCTTCTTAACCCTTCAAAATTCCTTTTAAAATCTAATGTGCTTATACTTGGAGGAAATAATTACTTTCCCCAAAGTTCTCATTATTTTCACCCCCACTTATCAGTTCTTCCATTAATGAACAGATTCAGAATTGAATTTTCCATAGTTTATTCTTTTACCTTATAAAAGAAAGTTATCACTGTCAGGTCAAGAGTTATTAGTTGTTTGGCTTTTAGGAGGAAGTTCCAGTGGATGTCTGGATAATTGAAGCATGCCCCTTCCCACCATCATTTTACCATACTTTGCTTCTGTGTCACTTGTGATCTGCTTCATCTGTTCAACTCATCTAAAGAAAAATGGCTTCTATTTGTCTTTATCTGAATGCCCTCCACTATGCTTCCTTACTCCTGGATTTCTTTATGAATATATCTTCTTGGTATACTATAAAAGGCAATGTATTATAGTAAATAAAAAGCTGGCTGAGTAGTCAGGAAGACCTTGGTTCAACTCCACATTTACTGGCTCTGTGAATCTGGATACATCACTTAATCTCTCAATACACCAGGCAATTCTAATTTCATAGTAGGTGCTTATCTGCATTGATGGAGTTCCTAACCAGGAACTCCCTACGTCAAGGAAATCTCAAGTCAGTTCACACACATACACACACACACACACACACATACACAAAATGTTATCCCATTCCCCATTTTTGCCTATTAAAAAGTATATCAAATATTTATTTGTATTTTAGTGAAAACAATGACTAACAAGATGAAATTTTGTAGTGAGGATTGACATACACATTTCATTAGTAGGAGAATCATGATGTACTTAATCATCCTTATTCTTGTGTTTCACATGTGAGTTGTTTAACAACTGTAGAATATCACAAATGAATGTTTTTCAAGATCTTTTAGGTCTGTTTTTTCTGATTATGTACCTCTAGACAAATAAGATATACCATTCCAGAGTCACATTCTAGTCATTGGTCTCATCCCATTAATTTTTAGTAATAGTTGAGTACAAGGAGGTCAAATTTATTTCCTTGTTTGGGATGAATAGTTCATTTATCTTGGTTTTTGTCTATACATTTGATGCTATGGGTTTTTGCTACTGGTTTCTTTCTAACATTTTTTTCCCTGAGAACTTTTGGGTATTTTAACTGATATTTTTCTTCTATCCTTTTTTTTTTTTAAGCAATCGGGGTTAAGTAACTTGCTCAAGGTTACACAGCCAGTAATTTCTGGGTGTGGTGCTAAGTATCTGAGCCCAGATTTGATCCCCAGGTCATCCCGATGCTGGGGCCAGTGCTCTTACTTGCTGAGCCACCTGGCTGCCCCTAAGCAATTGGGGTTAAGTAACTTGCTCAAGGTTACACGGCCAGGTGTTTCTGGGTGGGTGCTAAGTGTCTGAGCCTGGATTCGATCTCCAGGTCATCCCAACACTGGAGCCGGTGCTCTTACTCGCTGTGCTACCTGGCCGCCCCTTCTTCTATCCTTATAGCTACTTTCTTTGGTATCTAGTTTGGTGGATATATATTGATAACCCTCTCCTTTCATGTTCTTTAGCATAAATCCATTTTGACTAGATTTATAAACCACTAGGTTTCTTACCAGCCTTTGTTAGGTTCAGTCCTTCCCTGGACAGTAGTTTGTCATTCTTGTATTTATATAACCCCCAAATCCCAATCCCAATCTTAGATTACCGTGTTCTCAGCAAGATGTTCACTTTCCAAATATGATATTTTTTTTCTTTTACATTCACTGTATTCAAAGGGGAGCAGTGAGAAAAACACTACCCATGCTCCTTTGGTCTCTGATTTTTTATCCAAGACTTCATAATCTCTGGCAATATTTTCTAGGATCCTTATTGAAATGTTATTTGTGCCTTTATGAATCACCAAAAAGTGGGTAGTAATTATCCATTGTGACAAAATCTTGAGAGGTTCACTGTTATATCCTGGACACATGATTTGAGAAGATAGCTTTCTCCGATGCATTATCGAGTTGACAAAGAGCTGTTTTGCTATCTCTGAACAGGGAGGGAATTACCAACCACTACTGCTCTTCATTCTCTGATCTTTGCTGGATGACCTTTCACTTGACATCACCTGTTGATCTACATTACCATTCCTTGAAGGATAAGCCGCTGTTCACTCCTTACACAATCTAGCTACCTCTTCAGCAAAAGTCCCAAATTTATTTTTAGTTCCAAGTGTGCAACTTTTTCTATTTACTTTCTCCTCTCTGTGACAGTCTTCTACTCTCTAAGCTTTTGACAGGTCAACTTTTTTTTTTTTCTGTTTCTTCATATTCTTCTCCTTTCCCCTCTAAAGGCTCATTTCTGTGTTTGTTTTTTTGGAACATTTCCTTTTGCCCATTAACCTTGGCTTCATCAGGAATACTATTGTGGAAGACTAACCTTCTTTCTATTTTTGGAGGGACCCTAAACTAGTGGACCAGGGGAATCCCATAGATAGTTTGCCTAGATTTTAGAAAAGCATGTCAGAAACTTTGTATTCTATTCTTCTGGAAAAGTTAGAACAATATCACCTAGATAATGGTATAATTAGGTACATTTGGGAATGGTTGAAAGACAATATTCAGAGTAACTGTTAATGTTTAATGGTCCAATGACAATTTAGCAGGAATTCTCCGCAGAAATGGCCTAGGTATTCATGGTAGATCTTTTGCTATTTTATATTGTAACCAGCAGGTGCCAAGGTGCAGCAAGGTTTGGCAAATGTTTGCTCTTTTTTCTTCTTCCTACACTTCCCTCCTCCCAACAAGTAATTTGAAGAATTGGTTCTTTCCTTCCAAAGCTGACCCTAATCCTAACCCTTCCTTTGGCCAGTATCTCTGTCCTACTCTTTGTTTTGAGCATGGATCCCCTTTCTCCCCACCCCCAGGAAACTATGTTCTGGCAACCTGAATCTGGTTCAACGCATGATTCCATTAATCTAGGGATGAATTGTGTTGATTAACTCTCTTTTTCCTCTGCTATTTAGAAGCTAATAAAGTTATTAATAAAATCATAACCATAAGAATCCTCTCCTAATAGGCCCAGCCCTGAAGTCAGGCTAAATTCCTCATTATCTTAGGCCAAGATTCCTATCTCCATCATATTTTAATCCTATAAATAGTAAGCTAGTTGCTGGCATCCCTCATTTGTGATTTCCCCCAGTGTGCATACATACAAACACACAATTTACATATAGACACAAACATGCAGCATAAAGCTGTTAGAGTCAATCTGAGATTTGTATATGAAACAAAAATCAGAACCTGGAAATAGCTTAATGAAAGAGAAAATCATATGCAAATATCTACCAGCAAATAGGTACTAGAGAGGGGAACTGAAAGGAAGCAACCTTTTTTTCAGTCACTCAAAAGGATAGTTCACTGGAACCAATCTAATCTCTGAATCTGTGTTGCACACATTCAGAAGCTCTTCCTTCTCTGATCATTTGATGTGGTTGCCCCTTAGCTGTTGTCTTCTCTTCTCCCTCCTTGCACTGATTTGTTCAAACTCCCTTCACTACTCAAGTCTATTTCTCAGTTTAGAACTCAGGATAGTTCTGATCTCTTTCAAGGAGGTGTGAAACACTCTCCATTTCAATTACAAATCCCAGAATTTATACTTAAATGGTGGACTTTCCCCCTTTCTCATAGAGAATTCAGTCCAAAGATTTCCAAGTAGAATAAAGTACTAAAAAGTCAGAATGCTCAGTTTACAATATTTTTGTAATAATCAAGTGACTTAGATGAAGACATAGATGACGTGTCTCTCACATTTGCAGATGACAAAGCTAGGAGAGATAGTTGACACATGGATCCAGCATCCGGTGTAATGTAATGCCAAAAGAAAGGCAACTTCCCAAGGTTCAGAATACCAGCATAGGTGCTCTCCATTTTATTCAGTAACAAACCAAGAACAGAGAAGATCAAAACATGACATCATTTACTAAATGTGATTAAATAATCTCCAAGGACTACCCCACCCCAGGACCTTCCAATCAATCAATCAATTACAAAATCTCTGTTCTAAATACTTCTCCACCCCTAGGCTATACCTTCATTTGGTCCACCACAAAACCCCTCTTCTCAAATGGAGATTAGTTTCCAAACATAAGGTCAAAATTCCCCACCCCTGGATCACAATTGAAT
This sequence comes from Petaurus breviceps papuanus, assembly GCF_028583685.1. NCBI lineage: Eukaryota > Metazoa > Chordata > Mammalia > Diprotodontia > Petauridae > Petaurus > Petaurus breviceps. Next base: position 118,519 of record NW_027187327.1, read on the forward strand.
CTACCCCAGAGTTACATCAAGTTTAAACACAGCACTTAATACCCAAATGGAGGTCTTTTCTTCATCTTGACTCAAGGCAAGTTCTCAGCAATCTTAGTTCCTGGGGAGACAAGGCTTAGCAAGGCCATAAGATACATTGCCAGTCCCTTCATGAATTTATCCTCTGTCTGTAGAACAGTCCTAGAACCCCTGAACACGTTAGCAAAGCCCTCTCCCAGGATTTCTGTAAACATACAACAAGAAAATCCTTCTTCAGGGCTTCTGAACCAACAGAAAGGCTCCCAGACCCCTGCAACAACAGCACTGTCCTTCACCAGTGGACAGTATTCATTCTGTCTGCAGGACAGTCTCCAGACCCCTGCAACAACAGCACTGTCCCTCACCAGTGGACAGTATTCACTCTCTGTCTGCAGGACAGTCTCAGGGCTTCTTAGCGAACAGCCAGGTTCCAGGACTTCTTCAACAAAAGGACTGTCTTTCACCAGTGGACAAATCTGGCAAAACAACATCAAAACAGACAGACAAAGTACCAGCAAAACAGCCATGTCTCCTCAGTCCTTGGCAGCTCAGGGGGTAGGTCTCAAAAGTCCAGGGCAATTCAAAGGGGCCACCAGCAATTCTCTTAGTCTCTCTCTCTCTCCACGAGGTGCTGCTTCCAAAAAGATCTTCCGCCTCTCTCTTGTCTCTCCAAATCTACGTCACCAGCTCCTCCCAGTTCAGGACTTTCTTTTCACATCAACAAGTCCATCCCACAGGTGGGATTAACAAGCTCTGGGTTTTAACACAATCAATTTGAAAACCAAGCCAATACAGGGGAATCTTTAATTGCCATTACTATCACATCCGGTTAGGATCCAACCAAATCCTGACAAGCTAGAACATCAGTCTGAATCTTGTAAGATGACATCTGATAGGGTTAAATATAAATTTTTACACTTGGGATGAGTTTGCTGGAAAAAAGATCTGTGAATTTTAGTGGGCTGCACCTTAAGTACTAGTGATCAGTGTGATGTGGCAACCAAAAAAGCCAGTGAGCTTGGGCTGCACTAAGAGAAGCCTCCAGTAGCTTCAAGGAACAAAGGGATGATAGTCTCACTATACTTTATCCTGATCAGATCTTATCTACAGTATTGTATTCTGTTCTGGAAACCATAGTTTAAGAAGGGCATTGACTGGATGAAGAGTATAGAGGATAGATACCTAGGATGGTTAAAGACCTTGAGTTCATGCCATGTAGAATTGTTTCAAAGATCTGGGGTCATTTAGCCTGAAGTAAAGAAGACTTGGGGAACATTATAGCTGTCATTGCATATTTGAAGGACTGTCGTGTGAAATATGGATTATATTTATTCTGTTTAATCCCAGAGGACAGAACCAGGAATGATAGGTGGAAGTTGAAAAGAAGCAGTTTAAGCTTGAGGTCTAGAAAAGTTTCTCAAAATTGGAGCTGTCCAAATATGGAATGACTGACTTAGCAGATAGAAAGCTTCCCCTAACTGTAGGGCTCCAGAAAGAACTTGGATAACCATTTGCTAGGTATGTAATAAAAAATTGTAGGCCTAGGTGAGATCTTAGTGTCCATCTCATGCAACCCCTTATTTTATACATGGGAAAAGAGACCCAGAGAAGTTAAATCTTTTGCCTAAGGTCATTGGTAGCAAGCATCAGAGGTGGATTTGGAACCCAGGTCCTCTGACTGCAGAGCCATTGCTTTTTCCACTGGACCACACTGTATCCTTGTTGCCTTAGTGACATTATATGGATTAGACTCAATGTCCACTGAGCTTCTTGCCAACTCTAAAATTGTGTGATTCTGAGATTTTATGAGCTCAGCAGTCAGTCTAGTGCTTTGGGGACACATGTGTATTTAGGGTGGTGCCTCTCCTCAAAGAGCTTTTATGGCTGTGTTAGATTTTTAGAGATTTGACAGTGAACATGGTACTTGTCCCTGATCTGCCTTAGTGTTCATGGACAGCAAGGAGAGGAGACAAGAAAGGTAAGTGTTAGGAATTTAATTCTGGCATTTAGTTGATGATTAAATCCACTAAGAGCCCTCCTTTGCCTTGAACAAACATATAAAAGGCCAAGTTTAATGTCAAATGGTTCAGAGTGGGTTTTGGATTGGCCAAATTTATGAGATTCTGGAGGGAGAAGTTAGATTAAATATTCACTCATGGGTAAGGGATCAATATTAGTAATAGATGTCTCAGTTATTATGCTATCAGTCTTTTCCTTGTGAGATGGGTATCCCTGTATTGATCTATCCTCTAATTATCAATCAAACTTCTAGAAAATAAGGTGTTTACTTGTTTCTGGGTGTAGATGGTTCTCATTCAGCCAGATAGTACTTAAAGTCAACAGGTTTTTCTTAAGTGCCTACTATGTGCTAAGCTCTATACTAAGAACAGTGCAAAGAAAGATGAAAACAGTCCCTGCCTTAAGGAGTTCATAATCTATTTACTAAGAGTCAACACATTTTATTTTATAAGGAAAAGGGAAGAGAGGGAATAATAATCCTTCCATAGGCCAGTTTCTTCTAAAGTCATTGCAACCTGGTACGCCTACCCAGCCTAGCTCTTAGCCTTACATCTGTAAGTTGGGAATAAAGTCATTCATTGTCATTCAATAAAAGTTATGTACCTCAGAACTTTTAAGATGTGCAGTGGCTACAGCTGGGTAAATCATTTCAGTACATGAGTTAAACCAGGTTGAGGGTAACCAATAAGCCTCAAACCAGTTAGTGAGTTAGTGGGATATCTACCCCAAACACATGAAGAATTCCCCTCATGGAATGGGCAGATGAGAACAATTTGTTGCAATGGCAATGAAGACGACTGAAGCAGGCACTTAGAGCTTGGTCAGACATTGAAGATGCCAAGCTCATCCATTGCATCCCAGGCCATTGCTGGTGGTCTTGACTGCACTTTGATGACTCTGGAAGAAAGTGAGGCTGACTTTGTGCAACTGCCTCACTTAAATCCAATTCATGCCCAAATCAAAACATCTCCCATGATGTCATTGGTTCTCTTCAAAAACAAAGGACAAACAACATCAGTTCTTCTGAGAGAAAGGTAATTTAACTTTGAACCTATTCTAAGAGGACTAGACTTAATGCTTATATGTATCTCATTCACCTTTACTGCTAAATTGGGAATTGTAAGTCAGGTTATGTAGAAATGCTTAACTAATTTAGGAAGTTTCTGATGAGTTTTGGGTAAAAGTTACTTTGGATTCTTTTAGCCTTTTCAAGTCTATTCAATACTGGAAAGGGCATCTCCATCCATCTTTGCTTAATCAATGGGATCCGATTTCACTGAGGATATTGCTGTGAGGTAAATTTTGTTTTTTTTATGGAAGACTTGCTATTTGAAAGTTCTATTCCCTTCCATTTCGAGATCAATTTTGTAATGATTTGCTTGCTTTGTTTTTCACAGTGAACACCAGTTTCATATTTATTTGCTCTGCTGTGACAAAAATGTGGTCATAAACTTGAATGTTAAAAGAATGCAAGTCATCAGGGCAATGTGATAAGAAGACCTGAGTTCTAACACAATTTTTCTTTGACCTCATTGAATGGCTAGTTTCCTCAACTGAAAAACTAAAAAAGGAAATCAGATCATTTAATTCAATTCAATTCAACAAGCATTTATCACATTTTGTTTTCTAGGTATTTTGCTAGGCACTGAGGATACAAAGACAAAAGCAAACAATAGTTACTTCCCTCGAGGAGTTTAAATTCGAATTTTCCCAGAACCATTCTCATTCCTCTTCTTCAAACCACAATGTTTTATCTTTCACATATTGTATTTCATAGTATATTGTGGTATAGTATATAGGAATTAGAAAGATGGACTTGGATTCATGAAAGCCGGGGTTCAGATCCAGCTTTTGACACTTTCTAAATCTGTGACCAAGGGCAATTGGTTCTCTGAGCCTTGGTTTCACCCTTTGTAAAATGGGGATAATAATGATCATACAGGCTCTTAGTAAAAGAGAGAATGTCAATAAGGTGATTTGCAAACTATTAAGTAACATATATGTATATATAAGCAAAAAAATGTAAAGTGTAATATATATAAAGTAACATGAATATATACATACATACATTTTATATGCATACATACATGCATAGTATATCTATATACATGTATATGCTGATTGTTATGATTGTAGTAATCTATGATGAAATCTTTTCCCTCATCTAGACCACACGTTCTATGAGGGGAAGAATCAGGAATGTATATTAGAGCCACCTTTAACTGGCTTTAAGAATCAATTATTAAATTCCCAGTGTTTACAGACTTCCCAGCATTAATTAAATTCCCAGCATTTACATCCCAGAAATGGCAAGAAGTATAAATCAAGACTTGATTTATTGTTTCATTGATTGTTTAGACTTAAGAAAGTGTTAATAATGGAGATTAAACTGCATACACTCTGTCCCCGCCCCCCCCCCCCCTTGCAGTTTAACATTATAGCCCTGTACTACTGTGTAAATGTTGCTTAAACTCTGCAGGAGTGTAGGAGAAGGCTCAGGGAATGAAGTTATCACCAAACTGGAGACCTGGTGATTATAGAGTTGTAAACAATAATAACCAGCCCTTATATAGCACTATAAAGTTTGCAAAGTGCTTTACATCCATTATCTCATTTAAGACTCTTAACACCCTTGGAGAAATTATGCCTCACCCAAAGTGACTTAATAAAAGTTTGAGATAAATACTACTACTACTACTACTACTACTAGTTAACATTTATATAGTGCTTCTATGTGCTAAGCACTTCACAGTTATTATCTCATTTGACCTTCACAATAACCGTGGGAGATAGGTGCTATTATTATTACCCCCATTTTACAGATTAGATAACTAAGGCAAATGGGGTTGCAAGACTTGTATGGGGTCACACAGTTATTGTCTGAGGTCACATTTGAACTCAGGTCTTCTTGACTCCAGTTCTGGTATTCTATCCTTTTTTTAAATTTTTGAACCTTTTTTTTTTTTGGAGGGGGCAAAGACAAGGCAATTGGGGTTAAGTGACTTGCCCAAGGTCACACAGCTAGTAAATGTGTCAAGTGTCTGAGTCTGGATTTGAACTCAGGTCCTCCTGTCTCCAGGGCCTGTGCTCTATTTAGCACCACCTAGCTGCCCCTGCTCTATCCTTTTTGCCACCTATAATGTCTGTGAGTTTGTATATATGATTGACTTTACTGTCATAACTATAGACCATACAGGAGAAACTGCTTTCAAATTCAACTTCATTGTCAAACCCTCTCTTTAACATTTTCCTATATGAGTCATTTAAAAATCCAGCCAAAGGCTATAATGCATCATTAGGAGTCTGTGTGGTGTAATGGGAAGAAGACTGAATTTGGACTCAGAAGAGCTGGGTTACAATACTGGCTTTGCTTTTCATGGTACCTGTAAGGCCTTGGCCAAATTGCTTAACCTCTGGGCCTCAGTTTCCAAATCTGTAAAATAAGGGACAGAGGGAGGATTGGATGAATTCAGATGCCTCGCTACTCTGGATTTATGCTCCTATAATTATGCTGAGAATGTTGTTTTTCTCTCTCCCTGTTTGGAGCCAAGAGAAAAAAATGTTCAAGATCTCTATTCCTTTTTGGAAATTCTTTTAAAAGCATTTTAACCGTAACTGTGAAAGTAGAGGAAAGAATATAATTTTCATACAACAACATAGCAGTGGGTGAGTAGGATGGGCCAGTTTATAAGTCTGCACGCTGTCATGACTCTTTCCTGACCTGCTTGAGTACTTCCTGTAAAGTGGCACTTTATCTGTCCCTAATATGGAAAATGACAAGCGAAAGGACCTCATTGTCTTGTTAGTGGAGGCTGCGTTCCCCGATTAGCAGCTTTGCCCTTTGCCGGGCTTTGATTTATTTAGGCAGAGCATGCACTGGCTTTTGTGTGCACAGAAAGGAAACCAGGGCAGGGAATAATTTACACTTCTCTCTGGTTGCCGGAAAAGCAACACTAATTTCATTAAATCGCTGGAGCAAATGTACCAAGACAGGAGGAACAGCTGAAAACAAAGCCTCTCTCTAATAAGTGAAAAGCGAAAGACGGCTATGAAGCTTATTGTTTCTGGTAACCTAGAGTAATGGTTAACATCATTTTAAGAGCCGGTGCTGGGCAAACAGGGACTGCCTCTTCTAAACTCTTTTATCTTCATTTAACAAAGACCAATGTGTCTTTCTGGCAAACGCATCTGGTGAGAGCAGCATTTCAGCAGTTTCTGGCAAAGCTCTGTTGCCAAAACAAGATGGTAGGAGTGGACAGAGGAGGGTTGACCAATAGTCTTTTTCACCTGGAAAGCCACAACAAAAGCATAGGAACAAAGGGAAAAAAATACATTATTAGCCATTAAAAAAAAAAGAAGCAGAAATTGTGGGACATTTCCAAATCCTTTCTAGACTTCCTGAAATTCTCTCCTTCCCTCACTACTTCCCTCCCTTTCTCCCTCTCCCTCTGTCTCCCTCTCGGTCTCTTTCTATGTGTCTCTCTCTGTGTCTCTGTCTCTGTGTCTCTATCTCTCTCTGTCTTTGTCTCTCCCTCCCCCCTCTCTTCCTCCCTCCCTCCATCCCTTCTTATCTCTCTCCTCTTTTCTCCCTCCTCCTCTCTCTCCTTTCTCCTTCCCTTTCTCCCTCTCTCTTCTTCCTCCCTCCTTTCACCCTTTCTCCCTCCCTCCTCCTCCTCCTCCTCCTCCTTCTTCTTCTTCTTCTTCTTCTTCTTCTTCTTCTTCTTCTTCTTCTTCTTCTTCTTCTCTCTCTCTCTCTCTCTCTCTCTCTCTCTCTCTCTCTCTCTCTCTCTCTCTCTCTCCCCGCCCCCCTTTCTCTACATGAGGTTAAGGTTAATACTCTAAGGTCAACACACTGAGGCAAACAAAGTGTCCTGGTGTGTGATTGCTATCTTTAAAACCAATGGAAAAATCCACAAGCTCCAAGTTTTCCATAAAAGGATGTTTCTGGATTTCCCCTTATTGTTTTAGGTCTATGTTAGCTGGTTCATCTTCATAGTGAGAGCGGGTGAAAATGAACTCTGGCCTGTAATTAAGACAGGTGTGACCAAGTGCTCATTCATCACCCTCAACGAATCAAGATTTCCTTGTTGTTATATACTTATAATAGATTTAGGTTCAGAAGGAATATTTGAGATTTTCTATCCATGCCCTTCATTTTATAGACAAGCCATTTAATGGCATTCTAGAGCTAGAGGGGTCTTTGGAATTTGCTTAGTTCAGCCCCTTAGAAACAGACAGTAGAACTAGATTCTACTTGTATCTACCTCCCAGGGTTGTTTCCAGGATCAAATGAAATAATAATCGTAGAGCACTTAGCACAGTGACTAGTGCATTGTTATTGTTGTTTAGTCATGGTCTGACTCTTTATAACTCTGTTGTGAGTTTTTTTTGGCAGAGATACTGGAGTGCCTTGCCATTTTTTTCTCTAGTGCATTTTACAGATGGGGAAACTGAGACAAAATTAAGTGACTTGCTCAGGGTCACACACTGGAAAGTGTCAGAGGCCAGATTTGAACTCAGGAAAATGAGTCTTCCTGACTCCAGGCCCAGCACTCTATCCACTGTGCCACCAAGCCGTCTGCCTAGCACATAGCAAATACTATATAAATATTATTATTATTACTACCTCAGTTCAAATCTGACCTCAGATACTTACTAGCTCTGTTACCCTGTGTAAGTCATTTACCCTCTGTTTGTTTCAGTAGACTGGGGTAGCAACTACTCCCTAGGATTGTTGTGAGGATCAAATGAAATAGTATCTGAGAAGTACTGAGGACAGAGCCTAACACATAGTAGGTGCTTAATAAAAGATTGTTTTCTTTCCTTTTCTTTCCTAGGAAGGAAGTCCTAGGGCACTGCTTGCCTGAGGCACAAAGATGTTAAGTGGTTTGCTACAGCTAGTGTATATGGGATTTGAACCTGTGTTTTCCTTAATCCAATCCCAATTTCCCTTTCATTGGACTTTTGTTGCCTTTACAAGCATAGGGCCTACAAAGATGAAGAATGGAGAGTCCTTGCCTCCAAGGAGCTTATAATTAGGCCTAGGATGCAGGTCCCCAGACTCTTAGTCTGATATCCTTTCCTCTATGCCCCACTATTTAAAAAACCAGCTATACTCCTACGTGTGACTACTCTAGTTTCCATTTTTTTGGTCACTGCCAAAAGAGCTGCTATAAATATTTTTGTACTTATGGGGTCCTTCCCTTTCTTTGATCTCTTTGTGTAATAGTGCACCAGTGGTATCACTAGGTCATAGTTCCAAATTACTTTCCAGAATGGCTCCGCCAATAGTACATAAATATGTTGCTTTCCCTCCAACCCTTCCAGCATTTGCCATTACATTTTTTTTTGGTGTTATTTTTTCCAAACTGATGGGTGTGAGATGGATCCTCAGAGTTTTCTTAATCTGAATTTCTATAATTATTATGGTTTTGGAGCCTTCTTTTCATATGGTGTCTGGTAGCTTGCATTTCTTCCTCTGAAAACTGCCTGTTTCTATCCTTTGACTGATGTATTGGACATTTCTATCATTTTCATAAATTTTAATAAATTCTTTATACATTGTGGAAAGGAAACAATTATTAGAAATCTGCTGCAAATAATTTTCCCCAGTTACCTGTTTCCCTTCTGATTTAGTTGTCTAGTTAGTTATTGTTGTTGTTATTGTTTAGTTATTTCAGACTCTTTGTGACTATATGGGGTTTTCTTGGTAAAGATATTAGAGTGGTTTACCATTTCTTTCTCCAAATCATTTTATAAATGAGGAACTGAGGCAAACAGGGTTAAGTGACTTCCCTAGGGTCACATAGCTAGTGAGTGTCTGATGCCAGATTTGAACTCAGGAAGATGAATCTTCCTGATTACAGGCCTGGTGCTCTATCCACTGTACCATCTAGCTACCCTGCCCAGGTTTAGTTTGTGCAAAACCTTTTTAATTTTATGTAATTAATATTGCCCATTTTAACTTCTGTGATCTCTAACCCTTGTTTGGTCATTAACTCTTCTCCTAGCCATAAATACAACAGAAAATGTTTTTCTTGTTCCTTTAATTTTTTTTTTAATGACATGACATTTTATATCTAAATACTGTAACCACTCAGGCAGTGGTAATTTATCAAGTACTTACCATGTTCTTCCCCCACCCCTACCCCAACCTGTGTGGGCATACAAAGGCAAACTACCCCCCCCCCAAAAGACCCATCCCTGACCTCAAGGACTTTGCAGCATAATGGGGTCTACAACATGCAAATAACTATGCACATGCATATATGTGATGCAAAAAGTAATATCAGAGGGTAAACATTGGCTGGAGAGTAGAGGGGGCAGGAAGGGGATAGAGTGGGAATGTGGGATACTCAGGAAGGTGGAAGATAGGATTTGAACTGAGACTTGAAGGAGGCCAGAGAAACCTAGAGGGAACGTAGAATGTGGAAGGTGGTAGAAGGCAGAAGGTGGAAGGTGATAGAAGGTAGAAGGTAGAAGGTGATAGAAGGTAGAAGGTGGAAGAAAGGTGGTAGAAGGTAGAAGGTGTAAAGTGTTAGAAAGTAGAAAAAGGTAGAAA